>NW_008795527.1:4512596-4582508 GCF_000699145.1 Aptenodytes forsteri
TGTACTGAGCATGACGTCACATGGTATGGAATGTCCCTTTGGCCAGTTTGGCTGTGCCCCCTCCCAGCTTCTTGTGCACCTCCAGCCTTCTCAGTCGGTAGAGCATGGAAAACTAAAAAGTCCTTGGCTAGTGTAAGCATTACCTAGCAACAACTAAAACATCGGTGCGTTATCAACATTGTTCTCATCCTAAATCCAAAACACTGTACCAGCTACTAGAAAGGAAATTAACTCTATCCCTGCCGAAACCAGGACACTCAGTAGCTCAGCTTGGGGTTCTTCTTGGCTTTACTTTATTATGTTTGATATGGGCATTTTTTTGGGCAGGCAAGGAATGAAGGTGGCTGTATTCAGGCTGCAGTCAGCAGGCAGTTCTGGTTGCAGCTGGGCTTGGTCACAGACTATCTCTTTCTGTTCATCTTTGTCCACTTCCCTCAGTCCTTACTCTATTCTCCTTTGCTTCTTTACTCTCTCATTGTGCTTGGAGGAGGTAAAAAATGACTGGAGTTTAAAAAATTAATGGATCAAAAGTGTCCAAGTGAATCAATATTTTTTTTACAGCTACATCAGAGAGACTATATACACAGTTGTGCAGGTAGATGTTAGGGAGGAATAACCTGTGGGGAAGGGGAGGAAGAGAAGCTGGGCATAGGCTCAGGAACAGCTGCAGTAGCACACTTGACTACAGCTTCATTTCCAGCCTTGGTTCAACAGTTTATAGAAGGCATATCACATCTACACACTGGCACTGGATATATTCCCGTTGACATCACGGGGAGGAGGAGCTGATCTGTGAATGATGCTGACTTCATATTAAGCCCTGTTCTTGAAAGCTAGGGCAAACCAGCTGTTTTCTTGGAAAAAAATGCAAATGTGAGTTTATCTGAGATTGCAAGACTGATCAGTGGTGAGAACTTGTGAACCAACAGAATGGCATATTTCACACCAGAACTGAAGTGTATATGTGTGTTTGTATATACATAAGACAGCTTAAGGAAAAGGGGACATAATTATGCTTCTTATTGGGTGGTGCAGAAGGAGAAAAAGATCTTGATTGTTCTGTTATCTTATTTTTTTGGCAATTTTAAATGTTGCCACCCCTGATGTGTGCTTGGCTCCAACCCTTCACACTTACATTTGATTTTGAGATTGGATACATTTGAAATGTTATCCACCTTTCCTTGATTGTGTTTAGAAGTTTTTATGAATATTTAGTTAAACACATTATTCCTTCTCTCCAAGAGCAACACCATTTTCTTTTTAACTGCTACTAAATTTTTTAAGCTTGAACTCTATCCTTGTCTTTCTGTTGTGATGAAAAAGTTTATTCATTTCTTCTGAACTGAATGTCACTTAAAGCAGATCAGTTATGAATAGTCTATCCATCCTGCTTCTGTTATTGGTGAGCGTCTCAAACCCTTTGTGGTTTTGCCGCCTGCTTTTCCTTATGAGGAAATTGAATCAGAAAAGCTATTAGGCATCAAAAGAGGTAGAAATACCTAGGAAGATCTATAAAACACCTGAATTGAGTACATGTCTAGCACATTCAGATTCTTTCATCTGCAGTTAAAAGCAGTGACCTTGGCTTTAAAGATTTAACCATAAGATACCTGTCTAAAGACAGTAGAAAATCTGTGGCAGAAAAAGAAATCAAACACAGTGGAATGAGACACTCGAGACACCCCCTCTCTGGAGACAAGATGGTGCAACTTTGAACCCACTTCGCAAAACGTGGTTTGGATGCAACCTCTTGCATGCAGATGCTCTTTAGGTATGCAACAGGCATCCTTTGCTTTGGTGGCCAATCTGTGACACCAGCATTGACTTTTCACTGCCTATAGAAGAGGAAAAAAATTCTGGGTATGCTAGGGCCAGGGCAGAGGACTGGGTGCATTTTCGGGTGGTAGAAGGAGCTGCTGAAAAGACTAGAAAGATCTGGTACTTCTCTTTCTCCAGCCTGCCTGTGAAAGAGTTCAACATCCCAAGATGCCAAGTATTAGACTTCTGTCCTTCTTAGAACTTACTTTTTCAAGAATCCCAGGTTCGGTGGTGTTTCTCCAAAGGGTAACACTAGCTAGGGTAAAGCCTTGGATTCTCTGCAGAGCCAGTATTTAGTTGCCTGAATTGATACAAAAGAAACTTCAAAAAATGAATGAGATTTCTTGACTTTCCTTGCTTTCATTTTGTTTGGTTTCACTTGGTTTTAGGAATGTTTTCCTGAAGAGTTGTATTTGCATTACTGTGGCTTACATCCTGCCACATTTTGATCATTAACCCTATTCTGAACCTCTGTAAGCATCTTGGATATCAAAGAAACCTGCCCAAATATACTTAATTTAGAACATATAGAAGATTCATCCTTTCAATAAAAAAGACAGCCTACACAGACATGAAAGAGTCTATTCATCCTAGTGGGTGTTTGAATTCCTTGGCACTAGCACCAATACTTTAGGGTGTCTACCATGCACTGAGGATGCTTTTCCTCAGTACCTCACATAGAAGGAATATGTTATAGCCTAGTTCTGGTGAGTGGTTAAGGACCATGAATACTTTCTCCCTGCAGTCCCTTTCTCTCTGCAGTCTCAGTCCTAGCTTCAGAGGCAGATGGAGGCATAGAAAGAATGGCTGAAACCCTCTTCAGGTCTAAAAGACTACATGAGATGGCAGAAACAAACAGCACTTTGCTGAGCAGGGCCCCAGAACTTGTATGAGATGGAGTACACAGACCATCCTAAATAGCCACTGGAACAGGGGGTTTTCCCTTCCCTTCCCTTCCCTTCCCTTCCCTTCCCTTCCCTTCCCTTCCCTTCCCTTCCCTTCTTCCCTTCCCTTCCCTTCCCTGCCCTACCCTCCCCTTCCCCTTTCCCTTCCCCTTCCCCTTTCCCTTTCCCTTTCCCTTCCCCACATAAAGAGGAGAGGAATATGGATGTGTGCCTCAGTAAGTGGAGCACGGACCTTTCACACTTTGCATAACCAGATGGAGCAGAGAGTGAAAGAGATTAAAACCTCCCCTGAGCAAGGCAGTGCCCTTAGGAAGGGAAGAATGTAGGGCTGACAGCTATCAGCCCTCACAAATCCCCTCTTCATTAACTATTGAACCCTGGCATCCTCCAAGTTTTCTCTCACGTGCCCTTCAGCCTTAATCCTCCCTGCTGTGCCCTGGGTTGCCACAATTCCTCTTCATGTCCCATCTATGCTGCTCGCTCTGTGCTGCAAGTCATCCTCCTTTAAACATTTAACTTGCTGAAAAGCAGTCACGTGCATTATTTATTTTCCTTTCATCCTCTGAGTTTTTGCTGTGTTTAGATTATTTTACTGTTGTAACTGATGCCTTCTTTTGTTCAGATTTCTCCCAATACTCAAACATTCAAACAGACCTTGAATAGGTGGCAACTGTAAGCACTGTGTATTAACTATCCCTCTGAGATGCACATGACCCATGGATGCAAACAAACAACAGCTTGCTGCCTACTCAGTTTATACAAGCACAAGGTAAGCCTTCCAGCTCTCTCCATAGCAAGATCTGGTTTTTCTGGAATACCATTTTCTATTTCTTTCCCTGAGGAAGCTGCAGGACCAAGGCATTAAATGACATAAGCAGTGGGTGACCTCATCTGTTTTCAGGGTAGTCAGTGTGACTCTTTTCTCTCACTCACCTTAGCCTGAGAAGAAATTGAGCGGTAATTTGGTGTAAGAGCTTCCTGTTACTAATTCCTTTCTTTAAATGTCTGCAGACCCCATCTCACAACTCTTTGGGTTCGCACTAGATTTCACAGTGATCAGAGATGGATGTTAAAACTCTAAGAAAAACAGAAATAATTTCCTAACTCTGGAGCACTGCTGTAATATCCCTAGTCAATGTTCTGTATTGTTTTCTTTGTGGTATGGAAAATTTCTTGGAGAGAGAGGAAAAAGCCGAGCACACACTGAAGAGTTCACTTGAAATATTTATCTTCCAAATCTAGGGTATCACTGGTGGTCAGCTGTGATATTATATATAAATCTACTGCAGATGAAACTGAGAAAAGGCTTTTCAATATTATTTTCAGCTAAAGCGGTGACAGAAAACATTATGAATGCAATAAACAGAAAGAGAGGGAAATGCAAGCTTATACAGAAAGGCAGATTTACATTTTCCCCAGCTCTTTGCCAGCTAACAAAAGTACATCTCTGACTCTGGGGTCCACTTTTATTGGACGTTGCTGCAGCAACCTTGCTCATGCATCTGGCTAAATTTGGAGGTTGCAATAACCTTCCTTTCCCCCTTGATATTAGAGATGCTAGAAACATTCTGGAGACTCACTTTAAGCAAAGGAATCCTTCAAATGAAACAGGTGTTGAAGATGAATCATTTTACTTGACAGCTTATATCCCTATAGCCCTGACTGGAAAAGCTGTATCCAACTGAAGAATAATAAAATTTTACATTCTTTTTACCATATTATTTTATTGATCACTGTCTTGTAGGATTATCAGTTAGTAAATCTTAATGTTTCCCTATCAAATGAGGATGCTGTGAGGAAATATTTTCTGTTTATTTTCAGACAGTGAAAATCCTGATTAAAACTCTGTTCCTTTCTTTAAAGTTCTCATCTCTTCACTCCGTCTCTAACCCTTCTCAAGTGCTCATCTCCTTGGTCTGCTCAGAGCTGCTGCCAATGTTTTAATCTCCTCTCACTACTGTAAATACATACCCAGAGTAGAAGGCTGCAATTTCTTTTGACTTGAAAGTCACACTCCAGCTATTTTCCAAAAGAAGCTTAGTGGCTTTAAGGCAGATCAGCTAAGGAAAGATCATGGTCTCACCCTGTGAGGGTATCCAGTAATGAAGGACAAATGTGCTTCTGAACAACTGAACATCTCTCACCCCAGCATGTGAGGAGTCCAGGCACTGAGCTGGGAATACAGGGAAAGCCAAGATGAGTCCTGACGGTGAAGTTGGATAGGAGCATCATTACTACTGCTGATGCCCCTCCATCTCCGCATTACGTAACTGACGTGAGGGAGTATAGCCTGAAGCACAAAAAGATGGCACTACAGCTGAGCTCTAGCTGTGTTCAGTCATAGGGAATAACATGGTGAAGCAGCCACCAACATCTAACACCTAAATGTGAGCTAGGCATACATGCATTTAAGAGGGTTGCAAACTTCTCCCAGGATTTCTTTCCACAGTCCTGCTGAAGAAGCCAATGCTTTTCTAACTAGCCAAGGGGTGTGACCTTCTATGAGATCCCACCCAAAATTGCTTTCATCTGGCCTGTGTCATGAGCCTGGCGACTCTGTGTTGTGCGGCAGAGCAGCAAAGTCTTTGATCCACTGCTTGCATGGGAAAGAATTTGAATGCATTGAACTCTTTGTAGAAATGAAGTTTTCTTGGACCAGCCTGAAGGTTTGCTGGGCATCGCTCCTTCCCAGGGGGTTTTCTCTGATGTGAACCAGAACCATCCCAGCTCTAGCTCTAATAACCTAGTATATTTTACTTCCTTCTGCACTTTAACTTTTAACACAGTCACCTTTTTAGGTCCCAAAGCTGCAGTTGTACCCCTGCTCACTAACCCATGGAGCAGCTTCTATAGATGAGGTATCCTTGAGGAAGAGCAGATCATACTATTGCCCTCTGGGGTATTTCTAATCTGGAAAAACTTTAAATACCAGTTTTGAAGCTCTTCCGCTGGGTTGGCTTTGTAGCGTGCTGAGACCATCTCACAGATACCTTAACGACTGCTACAAGTATTCATGCCAATTCTGACCCATTGTCAGCTACAGTGTCCTAGAAAAAAAAAGTACTTTTCATACAAGAAAACACAGAAGAAATACATAAAACAGATTTGCGTAAGTGGGATAGATATACTATGGAAACTACAAACTTTGCCAGCTATTCATTGTGTTTCTAGGTGTCTTATATAACGAATATAACTCATGAAATGGACTCAAGACATTGTGGCTGACTTTGAAACTTTAATTTAATTTTTTTAATGTAACTTTAATCTTTTTAAAGATTAAAGGCTACTTTCAGTTTGTTCTTTCTTTCTTTTGAAGGGGTTGAGGGACCTCCAGTTATTCTTCTAAAAGTACAGAGAGCATCAGAATGACTAAATTAAGGCAACTTCTGCTACAGTGAAGTGAAAGTATCAGAAGGAAAGATTGTTCCAGCTTCTGCAATAAGCAGGGGTCTTTCTGGTGAGATATAGGCTAGGGTTTCTCTAAAGCTCTTTCACTTGTATTTGGAACTAAACTTTGATTGGAGAAGAAATCACAGAATTAATCAACATTTTTTTCCTGTACCAAAGGGTGTCCAAAAATTTGAGATGTCTGTGTCAATGATTAACCTCACAATAACAATATTTTAGTATTTTCAGAGGGGCTGAGGGAGGTTGGAGGCAGATGGGGAAAGAAGTGGTTTTGGCTCTTAGGTTTTCAAGTGATTCAGATGAAAAAGAACCTGGACCATTTCTCTGTATAATGTAAAAGCTGTTTCTTCCTTTTACCGTGTGGCACACATCCCAAGCTGCTTAGAAGGTGCATGAAGGGAGTACAGATAATGACGAGGGGTCAGGAAAGGCATCTAAAAGGATGGAAGCTGTCAAATGAACAAATTGCATGTATTTTCCTCTATGCAGTATATGCATAGGCTAAGAAACCAAGAAAAGAAAGAAAATCTTCCAGCATGCTTTGTTTCTCATATCTGGCTTCAAAGCCAGATTCAAATGTTGGCCAAAGAAAGTACATAAATTCTGGGGCCTGTTCAATGGGAGGTAGTGATCCTTTTCAAATTCATAGCTCCAACAGAAAACCATCACTCATGGAATGAACTCCATTTGGTGAAAAACATTCTTTCCAGCTCTACTGAAAAAAAGAAAACTCGAAGAGAGAGAGCTAAACCATGTTGTACTAACATATGAAGACATACCAGAAGTGGAACTAACAGCAGCTTCATAGCTAAGGGGTAACATACTAACTAAGGTTATCTTGATTTGGGTTATTGCTCTGTTAGAGTGTCCTGATAGATTTGCATAAGTAAATTTAAAATATTGTGTTATATTTATTTTGGAAACCCATGTTGAAGAGAATTAATTTCTCTAAAAGGAGTGCATTTTGGAAACTATTGTTTTCATAAGATAAGGTTTTTGTTGGCTAAACCAATGTAACACAATAAGCATGGTCACAATGACTACCACTACCTAACCTGGTTAACAGTATTGCCTCTGTGTTTATTTAATTATTATTGCTACTTTATGGAATTTTCATTAATGCTAGCAGTAAGAAAAATCACCACCCTGTTGCCAGGGTCAACAGTCATTTATGAGAACTTGGTTAGCTTCTGTGAGTTAGTGTTTGGCACACATTTAAGAGCGTTTTCCCCCTGTAGTTATCCTCATGATTTGACATTTCTATTGCCATTCTCTTCTAAAAATACCCATTCTCATTGGGTATCACTTATATCAGAAAGTAGCCTGAAACTGAAAGTTTTAAAGAGGTGTGTGAAATTCAGGTTAGTCAACTCTGCTGTGAAGATGGACCAAAAGTTAGCTATAGGAAAAGGCATGAAGAATTCACAAGTCTTTCCAGCCAGCTCACACATGTTCAAGCAACATAAATCCCTTTTTAATTTTGGAATGTTTCACTTCATAGAATAAATGGATTAGAGACTGGATTAAAAAATGAAATGCTGAAGTGTGAAGTCATGGCCCCTGTGCTGATGCCTATTTGCTGAAAATTCCACAGGGACCATAAGACTGCCATTCTTCACACCTGCCTGCCTCTGAATGGCCTCACGTGTACTTGGTGACATGTTAAACTGCCAGAAGCACTTAAGCAAAGAGATCTCTTCATGGTCTAGACACATCATGGTCGCCCCTCAGTTGAAGCTTGCTGCATCTAGCTGCACATCCCAAGAGTGTGGCTGGACCCTCCTAGGCCTGGTGTATGCAATTACTGAAGTCTAACTTCAGGGAGGCCAGGATTTTCCCTGGAGGAAAATCATCATCAGACTTTACATTCAGTGGAGCTAAAATACTATATACAGCTAAGAATCAGCTCCCCTATTGTTTCGATTCCATGATGGTACATATATTCATAGCTGTGGTATGTACAGAGCTAGAGATAGACATATATGGAGCATTATAGTACTCTTTGCTCATGTAATTTGGCATTTGGATGGGTAGCTAACCTAAATACAGCCATGGTAGTTTGGCAGATGTCCATCTAATCTAATTTATCTTAAAATACAATTCTGTTTTTTAAAATGACTTCATTAAAGTAGCATCTTCTGACTCAACAAGCTCATCCTCTGTGGGTACTTGGTGGCTTAGCTGCTTACTTTAACAACTGAAGTTTATTTTTGTCAATCATGCTCTTGACAGTCCTGCACTCTGAGGAAGAAATGATTTTGTAGAAGTAGCATTCTGGGAAGATCTCTGCAGCTTGGTAATTTCCAGGTTAGTTCACAAGTGATTTGAAACACCTACACACACCTCATTACCCCTGCAGGTTCAGCTTTTTAATGTGAAAACTAAAGCTGTTATTTCTTGCACATGGATCATACATAGGAGAAAAGCCAATTCAGAACAAAAAATGTTGTAATAAATTGCTCACACAAGTAAATTACTCACACTCTTGCTCTCTTCAATGACATTTTTCATTTGAGAAACTACTCCCCGGCAGGAATGAAGTGGTCACAATCTAGCCTTTGGCTAAAACACCTATAGGGCTGCATTCTGCTCTACTCTGAGCACCATGAACAACGTTTTAAACAATGCTCAAAGGAGTGGAGAATGCTACTCCATAACTTAAAGGTGTGTTTGTCACAAGTGACAGCGGTAAATATCTTCTGAGTAAAACTGTGCTTCAAAACCAATAAGCAATCACCATGTCCCTGCAGAACAATATAAACTGATTCAATAGTCAGAAAGGACAAAGACAATAATCTTGCTTCTTTTAGAGCACAGAACATTTTCAGAACGTCTCTGTGAGTTACCATTCTGTTGTCACTGAACTCTCCTCTGACTTCACAGTATGCTTTATATTCCCATCTTTATTTTACATTTTCAAAACCATTTCAAAGCAATTTCAGTTGAGAAATAACATTTGACCAAATGTAAAATGGCTGAAGTCTGCTTTTCAGCTTTACTGCAATAAATTGGTGCAAAATACATTTTGGGGCAAAATGATGCACAGAGATATAAACAAGCAAAAGCACAAATATTTTATCATGGAAGGCACACTCTAATTAGACAGATGAAGAAAGCAGACAGAAAAGTGAGCCAATAATGATACTAATAGTGCAACTGAATGTATAATCCAAGTGATAAGATGACAGAAATGGAGCAAGAGACAGCTACATATATAGAAATTCAAGCAGCACTGTTGTTTAGCCAGGTTTGTTACATTCCCATGGAGACTCATGTCTCACATGCTAAGAGCCACTACTCCTCTCCTACACACATTAAAACCACTCACTTATTACAGACACAGATACAAACAGCAAATCAAACACCTTTGGAAATAAGTCAAACATATTAATATGTCAGGGATAGCGTCTTCAGTAGTGGGTTTTTGTTTCAATAATAAATCCCTGTGGGAGACAGAGACATCCTCAGTTTGGACATGAGTCCTCTGGAGGCCTTATTCACAGCTGACTAATAACTAGAGAATTATTTCTATTTCAGTAGGTTTTGGTCAGGCTTCTGACATACTGCATACATGAACATTAATTCTAACTAAAACTCATGAACATTAATTCTAACTAAAACTTTGCTCCTTTAAACCTATTTTCAGGCAAGCTACCCTATGGAATGTAATGGAGCTGTTTGGGTAGGAACCTCCCAAACCTCATACAAGAGCTAAGGGTTTTCTGTTATCATAGTAAAAGCACTCAAGAACTGCACATATGCAAAGAGGATGAGGTGCTATGTTCTACCAGTACTGCAGAAGGCAGCAGTTTGACTAAGATCCTTTTTCAGACGCTTTCAGTCTGCTCTGCTTGATTGGCTTACCTTGTCTGCGTGTTGCCACACACCATTTTGAAGATCAGTTTGCATAGCTACTTTCTTCCTGTTTCTTATTATTGCTCACACTATTTTGCACCAGCTTTGAGGCAATTGTCTTTCCTCCTTGGCATTAATTGAATAAACAGAGTTCTTTAAGGATCTATCTCTCTATCCACACTTGGAACAAACTCTGAGTTGGGAGACAGAATAATTAGTACTTTCTGCAACTACAGAAATGGTAGCAGTGGACAAAGTTGTCCTGACAGAAACAGAGATTTTGGAGTCAGGCTTTTTTAACTGCTATTTCACTGTCCAAGAAAATGTTTGATTGTCTCTTCTTTTCTGGTGTATATTAAAGCAGAATAAAAGTAGGAAAAAATAACTTCTGTTCCAGGACTGTTTAAGTTGACAGAAGTTTTTTTCTAACAGCAGGTTGTTTTTGTAGGTAAAATACGCACAGATGAGCTCTTCGACTTATATACAGAGGGTCTGCTTATTATTTTAAGCCCCTCTTTGCATTAGCTATTATTGGTGCCAGGCGTCTAGAGAGAAAACGTAACTTTCTTCTCATGATTCTTCTAGAGGCAGGACAACAGACTAAGATCAAACCACGCCACCTCTGTTCCCACAGAGGTTCTGGGTTGTTGGAGGAATAACTCCAGAGCAGCTAACATAGTCATCCACAGTGGAAAAAGAAACATACTCATAAACCCAAAAAACCAGGGCAGCTCTCCTAGTCTCAATGGGTGGTAGCAGGAGGTGGCTCTAAAAGGAAGTCAAATGCTTTAGTTTATTGCAAGAAATCCTTTTAACTTCACGCTAAACTGGGATGGAGGCATATACCTAACTGCAGGGCTCTACGTTTAGAACAATCTGATGAAAGGAAACCAAATCCCAAGCTCATTGAAGTCAATGGCAGCATTCCCACTGACTTCAATGGGAACAGGAGGTAGCTCATGGTCATTACAGAATTGCTAAGAAGCTAAATTTATTTAAATCCAGATATGACAAACTTCTGTTTGTGATGGCTTCTCATAGAAGAGATTCCGGTAATAATAAGAGCTGACTTTGGTATTTCCATTCTAGCAAAAGTATTAGACAGCTAGTCTACTTAGCTCAAAATGTGCTTAAGTCATTAAAAAAAACAGGATACCACACCCAGCTTATAAAGCACAGATTCTTAATGAAGCCACTCTTGAAGGAACTCAGACTGATTTTCACAGAATACTGGTTGCTAGAAAGAACAGACATGAACCTAGAGAGGTTTTTGTTGCAAAAAGTATAATATTTAAGAGCTCAATACAGTGGTTTATTGTTGCTATTTTCACACAACTCTGTTGCTGCTTTGTTGTTGCTGCTGGCTTTGAAAGATACATGTAAACAATGGGAAAAGATTCACAACTTCAAATTAAGAGACTTCCGTTAAGATTAAAAACAGCAAAAGTTCAGCACTCAGTGTCCCTGAAAGGATGGACAGCCTAGTCCCTCTCTCTTTGCACAGGCAGTAGAAGGCACAGTATATGATGCAGCTTGCCTAGAGCCCCCGTTTCACGTTTGACACATAAGCAGCCTAGTGGCAAACCACCCTAAGCAATGACATGATAAAGAGCCCATAAAAAGTTCAATAGATAACAAAACTCTTGAAGAAGTGGAACTTGTACTATTGCTTCCTGAAAAGGTGTCACAAGGACTTCTGCACAACCCATAGAAGCAGCTCCTTTCTGGGTTTTGGGGGTTTTTTTTGAGAGCTTTTAAATTTCTCATGCGTTTCCCCAGCCAAAGTATAGATTAAAGTTATTTCAGTACTGCAATTTGAGGGATGCCATAACATTAAATTACACCCACTTAAATGATTACATCTCTTTAGCTACAAATGATAAAATAAACGTATCATGTTTAGTGTGTGTACTTTGCATGCAGTCATATAGCAGTTTACGTGCAGAGCCTTTCCCAAAGTAGCAGAGGGAAAAAAGTCCTTCTGGAAATCTTTACCATTACACTAACATATTTGATTGTGGGAAACAATAATTCAAATAAGGCAGAGGTTAATTTAGAAAAATAAATGAAATCAAATGGGAATAAAAGCTATAGCTAGAAGGACAAGTTTCAGTCAGTGTACTTTATTCTTATTCTTAACCTCGATTAATTGTTAAGAGGAACGTGACTATTAAATTATATCTTCTGTTGGCTTTATGAACTTTTCTTTGCATACTTGCCCTCTCAGGGCGTATACAGATAATGCAAATCTATTTTTATTATCTTTATTCATCAAATGGGAATAAAAGCTATAGCTAGAAGGACAAGTTTCAGTCAGTGTACTTTATTCTTATTCTTAACCTCGATTAATTGTTAAGAGGAACGTGACTATTAAATTATATCTTCTGTTGGCTTTATGAACTTTTCTTTGCATACTTGCCCTCTCAGGGCGTATACAGATAATGCAAATCTATTTTTATTATCTTTATTCGAGTGGGCTATAACATACACAGAAAATGTGTGAGAGAAGGGGGAAGCAGATTCTGTAGAAGGGAGTAAGAGAGAATAATTCTGCAGACAAGACAAACCAACTCTACAACAGGCAGTGAGGACTTTTCCTCACATTTTATTATTTGGCCCAGGGAAAGGAAAGACTATCTTTAGTCTTTTAAGAGCTAACCAAAACACCATCAGGAATCCCACCTGTTGCTATTTTAATCCACAGCACATGATATATTTGTCCCTGGCCCCCCTGGGTGTCCAGTTCATGGAAGATACCAGCTGTAGTTGCCTTTATCTCAGAAGCCAGGGCTTTTCTGTCCAGCTTGCTGTTGCTCACACTTTGTGAGTTGCAGCCTGCCCAGAAGGTGGTTATGCACATCTTCACAAATAACTCTCCTGCTCCTCCCTGGTTGCTCCACACCTGGCTGCTTTATAAAATATATTTGAAGATATATTGGAAAAGAAAAGAGAACACCGGAATGGTGGTAATCATTTGGTCCTTGGGGGCAGTTCACCCCCCTTGCATATAGCAATGTTAGAAATACATTACAGTCTATATGCAGCTCTGAATTTGGATCTGAATTCCAATCAGGCCAAAATCTAGTTTACATAAATATTCATGCTTGGCTTATTTTAGAGGTAGACCTTGCTGCTGAAATTTAGGAGGAAAACTTGAGTCCATTTCCTCAAAACTGCCTTTGACTTCTGGCATTCCAGTCTGGAGCAGCACCCTGGTTTAGGACCCACAGCTCCAGGTGACTGACCCAAATCTATGCCATCCGCAGGGCCCATTCTGCCAGATTTTCTCCAAGCACACCTCCAGGATTAGGTCATGCACAAAGCCAGCTGGAGTGATGTGCTTCTGCCTTTTCTCCCATGTTTAGATCAGCAAGGCTCTGAGAAAGACACAGCTTCGGTCATTGCCCAGAGGGGGATGACAAGTCAAAGCAGCCGGGAGGGAACTGAAACTGGGGGCACTGAAAGCAGCTCCAACTTATGTGTTAGTTAAATACATGCTAGTTAAATATCCATTGGGAGAGTGAGAGAGAGAGCAGGCATGACTGTGTAGCTCGGTGGTTAAACACTGCCCCGGGAGCTTGGGGTGCAGTCCCACAGCGAGCAGGGTATGGCTATTAACAGCAGCTGTGAAGCTGACAGGACTATCAGACAGTCAGCAGCTGACAGGGTACGGGAGAATATATTTCATCCTGGGAATAACCACATGGCCATGTTTCCAAAACCAAGTGAAACAACAATAACAACAAAAAAAGGCTGAATATTTCACTCTGTCCCCCTTCCCCAAGGTTTTCATCTCATGGGACTGAAAAAGAAAAGATAAAGCAATTTGTTCTTAAGAAGAATGAAAGCAGCATTTGAAAAGCTGGCTTCTCCTATCTCCTGAAGTCTGTCCAGCTCTGCTCAATGTCCTGGGGACTAGGGCTCTCTGCAGGAATGGGAGTGACTAGGCAGGAGAAGAATAGACACATCTCCCAGATCAGGCAGACTGGAGATGAACATGTCTGAAATTGCCAACAGCACGTCTTCCCAGAAAAATGGTGGAATGCTCAAACCATGGGTGCAGAGGGGAGGGAAGGTGCCCCATCACAAAAACCCCCCTTGGTGGAGCATGAACAAGGTGGCATCCTCTGAAAATACCTACCCTGAGGATCATAATGAAGCTTGGGCAGGAGAGGAGCCCAGGAGCTGGCAGCCAGCAGGGCTCAGGCAATGCCGATGCTCACCGCAATAGGAAGCAGCCCAGCAGCAGCTCTGGGAATGCCAGAGGACCCTGCCCACTGGATTGAAGAAGCCAGGCCTTTGAAAGTGTAGCACTAATGTTTTGTGACCAATTATGATATCATCTAAAAGCATGATCTTAAAGAAAATGCTGTAAATGCTTATAGTATAGTTAATTTATGATTTTAAAGAAGGTAGCGTTGCAGTTATAAAGTTCTATATTTTTCAACAGAATTCAGTGTCTTTTTTCTGGTGTCCTCAATGCACTTCACAGAGGCTTTCTTTGCTTCACAACATATCTAGAAACAAGACAGTTATTGCTATCTTTTGTGACTGGTGAACTAAGGAGCAGAGAAATGTTCATCACAAAATTTATGTGTCTGAGCACCAGCAATAGGACATACTGATCCCTTATTTTAACAACGGTCTGACATAGTTTTCACAGGTAGCATTCCTCAATAATCATCTTTAGTTACATTTTTAGTATTGTGACTTCAGTCAGTCTAATGCCATTATATCTCTTGTAAAAAAGTATTTTGGATTTGTGTGATTACATAGGCACAAACCAGACCTCACACTGGTTTGTTCCTGCTATAAGCCAGGAACAGATAATATAGGCATGGACACACCTGAAAGCAGAAGCCTGAGGAAATGTATCATAGCATCAGAAAACATACTGCATGTGTCTCAAATCTCATGGTAAGTTTCTTGGGCAGTCAGTCTAGTATCCCTCACGTACACATTAAATTTGGTCTAAAAGCCTGCAAAGCAAACAGACATGTTGCTGCCAGCACTCCTGCCAGGGTCCCAGCCACCCCAACTTCGTCACCTGTGGGATTGCCTGACTCCACATACAATAACTCTCACAGGCTGCTGCCAGGAAGCTCGGCATTCACACACCACTATGGAGAATTCATATGGTTATTACTGTATGGAGAAGAAATGGAAGATCCAATGTGATCAATGTGCCTGCTCCCCTCTGACATGTTTGTGTGACTTAGCACACCCCCTTTAGCAAAGGTTGTGCCACTTGTGAGTTCAGTCATGGAATTACACAGCATACAGTACAGTCTCTCCCTGGAGTATATTTTCCTTTCAATTTCTAGATATAGTTCACACTGTCCTTAAAATTCCTTTCATAAAGACATGTGCATAACATGAGGAGGTGGTAGATGTTACATAGTTGGGATAATTCCTCCTGCCATGCCTTGCTTCTTCATTCTTTTTGAACTAAAGATGGGTACATGAGATTGGAGTTCAGCAGACACTTTTTGCTGTGATCTCATTTTAAACTTTCCTCTGAGCTGCTCAGATACCAGTTGGTGTCCATATCAGTTAATGATTCATTTTCAGGTGGAACTGTGGAGTTTTCTCATCCTTTCCCACTCATCCCTGAGATTCACAGCGTGTGAGGCTGGGCTTAGACCTTCTGTGGGCTCTCACAGGGTTCTCTCCGGCAGCTTATTCTGATTCTGCAAGAGGATGAAGGATGTCCCAGACCCTTTGAATCATGTCCTAGTGCTCTACACTGTGAAGGTCCCATCACCACAGACCTTGTGGGTATATGGTGCACAAGTACCCACGCAGGTCTCACTCATTATGCTTGAAATATGTACATACTTGTCTCCAGCTTCTTGGCTGCCTGTAGTTAAGAACATGTATTTTGATCATAACACCTCAGACTTCCTGAGAGAGCCTTACAGGAAGATGCACTCCAAAGTTACAGCTTAACAAGGGTTATCCCATGACATGTACCACCCTGCTTCCTTCATGCATTAAAGAAGATGCTTAGACAACTGTATATAGGAGGATCAAGCAAAATGTGTCTTGAAAAGTCATTAGTAATACTCAAAGGAAGTCTAAGTAGGCAGAAAGTAGAAGTAGAGTTGAGGAATCACCTGTTCAGCAAGAAGCAGTTTTTTCCAAAATTCCTGACTCGACTTGCAATGTGAGTTAGGGCTTTGCTTTACATTCATTTGTGAGGGCTTGGTGCAAGCAGCATATGCTTGTTCTGACTTGTCCATTCACTGAACCCCTAAGGTTAATACGGGACATAAGGACTGGGCTGATATTTCTTTGTTTGGTAATAAGAACCACAGCCTTATGCTTATAAGCAGTGACAGTCTTGAGATAACTTCCTTCCAAATCCCCTGAAGCCTCATCTGAAACGGTTCAGTTGTTATCCCTTACACAAGTGCAATATTTATTGATATTTTTGTGTTCTTTGGAATCTGTATTCAAATCACAACAGTCAACACATCTAGCAGGGTAAAGGAAAGGTCTAGTTCCTGTGCATGGATTTTTACACAATCCAAACTGTTTTGTGAAGGTCATTGAAAAACAGGGAGCGAGTAAGAAAAAAAAACACAAGGAAACTACAGGATATGATTCATAAAAATCCCACGTCTCCTCTATATGCTCATACGGTCTTTGAAAAAATAAATAAAAGTTTTTGTTCTTTAGCAATGTTCCAGTAAGTAATACACATGCCAGAGAACAAGCAAGCTCAAAACAATGAGCTAAAATTAGAAGAGGCAGATTCAGCATCTAAAGTCACAAATACACACACACTTACTTTATAGTGTGAAGGCATCTGGAAGAAATATAGTCACATGGACTGTCTGGGTGCTGGCATTAGGACTGTAGCTCAGGAGATTCTTCCGTCAGCTACAGGCTCTTTGTGGATCCTTGAACAACTCTTTTAATCCTATCTGTGAAAAGAGACAGCAACTGGCCTGCTTTTGTGGCTGTTGTGAGGATGAAACCCTGGGTGTTTACAAGGATCTCGGATTTTCATGTTGAGTGCCACTGAAATAAAATTATTTCTGCAATCCACTCAGTTTTAAAAAGTGCTTTTGGGCCATTTTGCTGTTCAGAGTAAGTCTACTTCCTGCTGGAATGAAAGAGAAAGAGAGACATGGTGTGCACTAGTACTGACTGTTCGTCGGCACTTCAGTATTAATACCAATAAAATCTTTTCTGGCACATTTTTCTCCTAACCTAAAAAAAAATAAAAAGGTTCTGTGCAGCCAGATACTAGCCACCATCAATTCTCAGTAGATCTTATCAGCTCAGTCAATAAACCACTTACATTCCCATGGGAGACATGTTCAGCAACACCAAGAAGCAGCAAGATCTACATAAGAGTCTGGGGAATCATGACTTGTGACCAGGACCACTCCTTCCATATTGTGCCATCAACCAGTTATCAAAGAAAGAATTACTTACACCTACAGAGGAGGAAAGGACAGCAATCATGAGTACACACAAATTTTTGACATTACAAAGAGGATTCAGGAGGAGCTACCTGATACCACTCTAGATTTACATCCCCAGTGCAGATACAGGCTCTAAAGGAGGCAACATGAGCTATTGTAGGTCAATGAAAATGGAGAGGTTTTTTAGCATCCAATATTCCTAAAAATTCCAAAGATTTCATTGCAAGGCAATGCTACACTGTGATGATACTTTTCATGAAATAATTTGCTGGACATTTTAAAGGATAACTGGAGTCCACATATTCCTTTTAAAATTTTTCTGTTCTTTTCACTGTTTACAGATGTTGTTGCAGCTGTTCTTAAACTACATACTCAACTTTCAGTACAAACCCAAATGCCCACTGCAGGCAGTAGCTCAGAAGGAGCTGGGACTGGTTCCTTCTGGCTGAGGTGGCACAGACAGAACTGCTCACATTAGACCTAGTGACAGACAATACACATTTGCATTTTGGCTAACATCATACACATTTATATAAGATGATTTTGAAGGGAGGAGGAGACGCAGTTGAGAATGAGAGAAATCAATTGCAGAATTAATTTTGGTTTTGTTTCCTAAGAATCAGTTGTTATTTTTCCTGCTGCATTTGGTAGCTAGAACAGGGAATCACCTAACTTATCTCTGCTCATAGACCAAATTAATTATAACAAGACTAGATTAATTACAGACTATACTAGACTAACTATAGACGTTTCAATAAGATTTTCAAGACTAGATTATCTAAAATACTGAGAAAAATGTTAGACCTTTACTGGTTGTGTTGCCCAACATAGCCAAAGTTGGAGAGCAGAATTCAGACAATGAAAGGCAAGAAAAGTTGAGAAGAAATTATTACAGATGACCCCAGTTATGTTCATACCCTTTGTTACTGTGTAGAGTCTGGTAGAATTGCATGTAGTTAGGCTGGGACTCTGTCACAGCTAAGATTAGGTACTGTGAATATAGAAAGTGAACCTGTACTGAGTTGGGGGAGCATAAATATTTGTAATGCATGCTTTTACCTTGATTGATTGATGGATATTTTGTTTTGATAACACTTAATAACTTTAGCACAGACTAATATTTAATTAGATTAGCCAGTTAAAGAACAATGCATTCAAATGCTATAATGATCTGAATGATGTAAAATGATGTTGCTTGTATGTAAAATATAACACAAAAGAGGCAATTTGGGACCTTACCAGCAATGCTCTATTTAGTTATTAATAATCTATGAAGACATTAATGTGGCAGTCATAAAAGGCTGAGTATTTTTCAGCGATAGGGGGACAGAGAAGCACAGCCTGAAGCAGTATACAAGCTAAGAGTAGTAAATAAGCTAAAGTTTGCACAAAATCCGGGACTCATGTCTTTACTCAGCTTCCAGTAAAGTACAGAACTTCATTCTGGGTTTTCACTGAACCTGCTCCCTTTTATATGCAAGTCCAGAGAAGGATGTAACAAGAATCCTGAAACTCTGTTTTCCAAGTGTCCAGGAGTACTGTACCTGGGCCACTGTGATAGCAAAGGGAAAAATAAAACCCTTCTCTGTTAAAAAAAAAAAAAAAAAAAGAAAAGAAAAAAGTATCTCAACAGCATGCTGAAACCATAATTTTAATGTCATCTTCCTCTCATTTGACAGGGAAAAGAGGCAGAAATAAGGAAGAAGAGCAATGGCTCAACACAAACCCATCCAGCTTTTATGATGCTATTTACCCTTTCTGACAAGGAGCCATCCAACTCTTGCTACTCCTTTCAAAGCTGCCAGTGGAAAGAAAGATTTTTCCTGGGGAGGAAGGTCTCCAGGGGAATCAGTGAAAAAGCATGAGAGAAGGAATCTGGAAGAATTCACTCCCACCCACCTACAGGAGATTCCTAGAAGCATTGTTAGCCTGAAGGTTTCCAAAAACCCATTCCACTTCTCAAAGGCAGGGTTATTTCTGTGGCAGGTTGATTTTAAAGCAGCAACGGTGTCTAGCTGGAGCCTCTCACAAGGTTGGAATGTTAGAAGTAGTCCCAGGGGAGAGGGTTTAATGTACAAAATGCAGGTGAGGCAGCCAGAAAGACATGATGAATGCAATTTATCACAGGGCTCTGCAATTTATCACAATGGAATCACAGGAAACAAGCAAATCAGAGCAGCAGATAGATAGACTGGATAGATTAAGCTCCTCTGGGCATGGAACTTCTTTGAAATATGCCAAGGAAATTACATGTTACACGTCCAAATTTTCAAACAATATTTTATTGATTGGAATGGAGCTATGGGTTTCTGGGGCTGGGGTCCTTTTCCCCCGAAAGGAAAAAATGTGTTATTCTGAAGAATGAAATAAAGCTAAAATTATAGGGTGCTGTTTTGCTTCATTTTGATTTTAATCCACTTCTGGATGGGTGCCAGGAGGTAGGGATTTGCATGTGCAAATCAAGTGCCTGTACTTCCCAGCCACCCTTCTGCCCGCTCAGCTTTCAAGTTTAGGTGCATGAAGCTCCACATGCAGGAGCAATCTCAGAGACCTAAATCTGCGAGCTACTTTTGACAATGTGCAAGTGATCAAAGTGTTCTCACAGCAAACACAGTCCTTCCTCACTCCACTGCTTTTGCGGGGTGCCTTTCTCAAAACAGGTCTGTTGTATCGGCGTAACAACTCCGAGTTTTATAACAGCAGAGCTGGGGTGATACCGTGGTCCAGAGTATTGCTGCAGTGTGCTGGATATTCCCCACCTCCCACAAAGTAGGGGCCTTACAGCTTTCAAAACAGCACATGTACTATTTAAATTGTTTCACTGGGAGGAGAATTATGTGTTCTGCAACGCCTCAGGACAATGAGCCAAAGGAACTATAGAATATGAGCTTGGTGTTAAAGCTGGAGCTCCGCAATGCTCTGCTTTGTGTGGGTTTTAGCCTGCTATGTAACATTACTTTTACATTAACATTTGTGGTTCCTTTTTTATGCACTCCAGCTTCGCCATGCTCCGCCCTTTATATTTTAACAGTCAGATTCCTATGATCCAACCAGGGTGGCATGTTCAAAGCTCCACTTCTTTTTAGCGCTGATTAAAAAAAAACAGGCAAAAAAAAAAAGCTCAGAGTATCAAACAAGCTTACTTCAAATAGCTTTTATTCACACTAGGGCAAGACTATAGCCAAAGAATTATACAAAACACAAAACAAAAAGGATTTTAACAACTCGGTTGAAGGTTATTTCACACCAGTCCAATGCTCGTATATATATAATCAACAACGTTTTGGAGCCCAATATTACTTAACATTACTCATTGGATGCTTTCAGATACAAAAATGTATCAGGAATAATAACAATAATCCACAGGTTCTTTTTACTCTTGTGGAAATATGACTATTGACCTTTAAAAATTTTGCCCTTTGGGTCAGTCCCACTGATGCTTTATCCCTTAGAATCTGATTTGCCTGGAAAGACAAATTACAGATAAACTTTTAGTGCTCTGAGCAAAAGGACTGTTTTTTATCATAGAAACAGATAGCAACATCAATTTTCCAAGAAAAAAATAGACATTTCAGCTGTGCATCCCTAGACCAAAAAGTCAGTGTCGTAAAAACCCACAGCAATGTTTGCTTTGAAAGCTTTAGTTATGACTTCACCAGGTATTGCTTTATGCTTTCCTACTGCATCCTAGCTTGGAATATTAAGCCGATCAAGAAATTTAAAATAGCAGTAAACTAAGCAGCAAGAGACATGAGTATGAACCTGTTCCCATAAGACATGATGTATACACCCACCTGAAGCCCACTGAAGTCAATAGAATATATCCACTGGTGTCAATGCTCTTTCAGACAGACTTTTCTAGAAGCAGAACTGGCACTTCATATCAGAAACAGGGATGTGGGGCCAAGTTCAGATCTGTATCTGCGCTTTTTTTTACAGTTTGTGTGTGGATGAGTGCAAAGTTAAGGTTTCTTCTCTAGCTGCCTCCTGGATCTTACCCAAAGCCTGTCAGAGGAGGGATTTCAGTGCTCTTTGAATCAGGGCATCCTACGGCTCTGCTATTGCAAATGTGCCTCTGGACACGCAGGCATACCATCGGGAAGGGGATAATGTGTGGAGTTCTTAGCACAGAATCACTCTCACTGCACAGTACCAGTGCCATTGATTTCATGCGTCACTTGCCTTCAGACCATCCACGCAGAAGCATGTCTTCCTTATAAATTACAGCCCAACTCACAGTGTGCTAATTAACATTTGAACAGTAGTATCTTTGATGGCACAGAACAATTTATATTTTGCTATAAACTCTTCTAATATGCTGAACCACAGAGCATGGCACTAGAGCAGGATGAAGGATTGTGCAGAAGAGATATAATTAATAGTTGCTGGAATGTCCTTTTTAGTCTTCGCTCTCTGTGGTGTGCTGTTTGCTAGAGACTAAAACTAAGCTAGTAACAAGATGTCATGGGACAAAAACCTTTTGGATCAAGTGAAAATATTACATTGTTAAAATCAAAATGGGTCCCTTTTGAGGTTAGAGAGGAATGCGAGTTTCACAATTTCTTTTTTTAACAATCAGCAGACAGCCAGCTAAATCGTACTCATAAAATACCACTCCAGTTTGGATCTGTCACAAAAATGAAGCATTTGATTGCTGCTAGAAGTGACAAAGATAAGCTATTCTCATTCCCACACCAAGGGCAGGGGCATCTGTCAGAAAAGACAGAGGGTTTTTTGATGGTTTTCTATGTGTTACAAGGGTGAATTCAATTACAGGTAAAAAAAGAAAGCGAGTGACACGACAAAGTAAAAGCTTAAATTATAATTAAGAATCCAAACTCCTCCAAATCCAAGATGAAAAGCAGGTAGCAGAAACTTGATTTAAGAGAAACTCTTTCCCAGTAGGTTCCCCCCCCATGTACCTATTCTGTTTTACTTCCATATGGAGTCTGTAAAAAAAAAAAGTAGAATGGTTCACAAAGCTCTATTGTGACCTTTTAAAATAAAACAACCGTGCACTGCAACACTTCTGGAAAGGCCACTATTGAGAAAAAAAAAAAATTACAAAGATCTCCCCTATCAGTCACGTTATGAAGTGTCTGCTAGGGGCTGATAGCTTCTCAGGCAAATGCACAGCATACACGTCAGGGCAGCACACCTGGCTGCTGCTGCTTCGGACAAAAAGTTTTAGAGCGAGGTTCATGTCTGCATGCGTGTGGGTATGCTTGTGGCACAAAGTGGGCATTTCCCAAAGAATAAATGCTCACTGGGCATCTTCTTGCCCCTGCAAGCTAATAAAGTTAGTTGCCTCACAGCCATCAGTGCCTTTGGAAAAGTTCCCTCTAATTCTTTGTCCCAGACACATTGGCCCAAAAGTGTCCTGCTGTCTGTCTACACAAATTAGTCGGTCTCTACATTCTTGCTCTCTACAGGACCTCTGGTGTTGGCTGCAGCAAAACCTTTCTAATATTTCATCTCTGGTTATGACTCTCAGTTTTTTAGGGAGGCTGCGCTTAGATAAGACACCAACTCAGCTACCACATACTCTAGAGAGGGATTCATTTTGCCACTTTCATTCAGCTGGCAGCATGTTGTTGACTTTTTTGTAAAGAAACAGCCATCTTTGTTTGCATAACAGCTGTTTATATTTTCTTTTTCTTTTATGCTGCTTATTTAAGATAGCTTAATGATTTCATTTTCCTCAGATTCACTTGCCTGGAATTAGTTATTTCATTTTCACTGAAAGTAAAATTAGGAGGGTACATAATTAAAAAAGGGACTAATTCTGCCATCTTTACACTGCCAAGATTCCCATGAACTTTGAGTACTCGCTAGGAATTTTGCCTGAAAAAGGATCATATAATCAAGCTCTTCATTGCTGCAGATTATATTAAAGCGAAATGAGCACATACAGAATTCCTGCACACAGAGTCCAAAAATGAAGTGCCAGACACTCTTAGGTTTTAGCAGTTCTGAGATTTAATGTTCATCATTGTTCCCACTCCAGCCCAGGTAAAAGCATTAAGCGGGATAAAAATAATTCTTTTCCTGATATCCTGAGTCATATCACTTTTCAGTTTTCAGTTTCTACTATGAATTTAAGGACCTAAGAATACAAGAAAAGTATTTAATGACCTAAGAATACAAGAAAAATACAAGAATACAAGAAAAGCCCCACTGAGATTAATATTTAGTCCCTAACACTAAGGAAGAATATGAACTGGAGCAAGCATGTTAGTGGTACTTGCTGCTGAGACATCTCTCTTTCTGGAGGTTGGTGGCTTAGAGACACCTTGATCCAGAGGCAGAGTGCAAATTCCTGCACACTTCCCCTGTGAGGCAAGGATTTGCCACTAACGGCAATGGCAGCCTGGGGTGGTGGTGCTGTGGGATGTCCTCCCACCCGCCTGCAGCCCCCGTGCCACCAGCACCAGGCAGAGGGTCACCCTGGCTTCAAGGGCTCTCTGCCACCTCCTCAGCTTCACCTTCTCCATGGAATCACTCACAGAAACCACCTTTCCCCCCCCCGCATTTATCCATTTCAGTTCATTTTTAGAAGTAATCTAAGCTCAGATGTAGATATTTTGGCAGCCAGCTTGAAATATCTGGGACTTAATTTTCAGAGGTGTCAATCTCCCTAGCCTAAGCTGAGGTCTATGGGAGACATAAGACTATGACGTCTCTTCAAAAACAGCTCCTAAGCCTCTGAATTTGAACATCAGAAATGGAGAAACATGCAATTTGTGCATCTTTCTGAAATTCTTGGAATTTGTTGTTGAATCCAGCTAAAACTGGGCATTTTTAAGAGTGTCTGTGTGAATATTTCCCTGGAAGTATGTCTAAAATTGCTGGGAGATATTTTAACTGTAATCCATGGGGAGCTATTGATGGTAATAAAAAATACTGTGAGAAGAAAACAGCAGCAAGTGAAACTGCCCTCTCAGAAAACACAGGTCTGCTTTGAAGGAAGTGTTGATATTCACCATAAGCCTCGATCATTTCCCAGAGGGCTGTACGGTGCCTTGTAATGACATAATCAAAAAGTAATGGTGCTCTGGACTTAAAGGAAAAAAAAAAAAGCAGGGCCTGATCCGTCCCCCATTGAAATCAAAGAGGATTTTTCTATTGACTTCAGTGAGAACAGAGTTCTGGACACAATCTGTGCGCAGTTTATTTGCACATTTGCTTATCCAAACGATCCTAACTTTAACCAACAGCATGTCTAGATGTCTGTCTGGGAGTACGCCTGTACAAATGCATAAGTGTGAGTTTATAATGTGGTTTAATTCAAATTATTTTGGCATTTTAAAAGCATTTCCAGCTACAAAGGACAGCTTTAGCTGATTTCCACCCAGAATATAGACTTTAATTGGTAAAGTTTGTAACTTACATTTTGGGCTGCAATTCATATTCAGTTTCATGCAAGCTAAGGACACAAGCAGATTTTGCATTTGTGGGGTTAATTTTAAAATGATCTTACTATGCACACAATTAAAATTTTGCAGCCGTTATTTCAAAATGTGAAAAGCTCTACAAATTACCCAACTCATCAGCTATGGTCCTTGGTTTCCTTAAAGGGAAACTTCTTTGATGACCACAAGAAAATTACAGTAAATAGCAAGCAAGATTGCCATCACAAGTCTGCTGAAAATACAGGATGAACTCCTGATTGCTTTAGTCATATGAACAACCCCTTCAGAACAGCCCAAAGTCAGGCAAGGTGGCTTACACCAGGAGATAATTTAGCCTGCTGGGACTCTTTGCATTACTAAAACGAGCATGATTTGGGCTTGTAAATGGGTGTAGAATTTTATTTCACTTTCTGAGGGGCATGCATCCATTTTAGAGTAAGCCTTTCAGAATAAAAGTTTACTTCACATTATAGGAAATGACATTCCTTTTTTAGATTTCCCTTTTCAAAGCATGCCTCAGATTTCTAACTTGTAGCAGAGAGCTTTTGTATAAGTAATAAAAGTCTTTAAAATTAAAATGCTAATCGTAAACAAACCCAAATGCATGAAAGATATAGTCTGACTGCATAACAAAAGAGAATTATATAATTCTATTTGAGTGAAATCTTTCATCTTTGATTTACAGGTTTGAGTCTGCCTATAACTGAAACCACATTGTTCCATATCTTTCATATCATGGCCTTCCCCAAAATCTTGTTTTAATTAAGGTTCCTTTCAGATTTCAGAATAAAAAGCATGACAGTCTTCACTTATGGCTTTAATATATCTTTTGAGTTTGGAAAATATGTAAAAATGAACATCACTTGCTTTTAAAAGCTGAGCGAGCTATCAAATACTGCAAGTCGAATACTTCAAGGTATCTCCCAGGGTTCATTAGGTGAGAAAGTTGTAAACAAAAAAAAAGTTGCTGTAGCAGAGTTTTGTTCATTTGAAGTAGTCTTACATACATGCCCTATCTCTTTCTCCGACGGTAAGGCAACACGTGTAACAGTTTAAGCGTTCATTATCAGCTAAAGGCACAACTCTATGTTACGTTCTCAAACATGGAATTAAACAGCTAAAGTCACGTTGCAGGGAGATCTTGCTGTACTTTGGGGGTCTAAAATAAAGCCTAAACCCTTTGAAGCTTCTTAAGCAACATCAGTTCTCTTGGTGCAGGACTACATAAACGAATCAGTTCGTGTTCACATGATGACCTGTAAAAAACACCCCCAACACAACCTCCACAGAAACACCTGAGCTTCAAATGAGCTGCACGCAGTTACTGAAGATCGCTGCTCTTAGAGTCAGGACACAGAAACATTTCAGAACAAACTAAAAGCACATTTGAAAAGCCATCCATTTTTCAAAGACTACTTGATCTCTGCTGCACATCTGGTGAGAGCTACTGTCAACTACGGAGGGTACAGCACTTTTTTTAAAGGCAGAAGGTCGCTCATTTTAGGGAATCGTGAATGTGTTTCTATGATAGAAAAGATTACATGAAATGAGGAGGGATGGCCAGGAAAAGGGAAAAGAAAATAAAGCACCACCAAGCACAGTACTTCAGGGGATTTATAGTACAATAAGAAGTGCTTTCCCTTTAGCTAAAATCCCTCATTGCAATTTACACACCTTTCACTTATTCAGCTAAGAACTCATTACAGGGGGTTAGAAAATGGCACGTAAAATAAAGTTGTTTTTTCTTTTTTTCATTACACAGAGCAAAGAAAACAAATTCTATTAACAATTTAACACAGTATGAAAAAAATTACCCAGTAAAAAGTGTCAGAAAGTGATTCATGGAGTTTACCGAGTATTTTGCTGGCTGGGGCAGTTCTCGTATCTATAATCTATCATGTAGAATTTTGTAATACTCTATTTCACAATTTATGTTGGTGAGCGGGTCAAACAGCATATAAAAAGCATGCTCTAGGCTCTTTCTCCCAAGCCCGTTTTACTGTAACTCTAGAATTGTAGCGGTTACATTTAAGGAATCTTTAGGGCCCTTTCAAGTCCATCCAAAGAACAAGTGAAGCTGCTATTCAGAGTTTTGTGCCCAGTGTTTATGTTCCATCTGATCTGTGCCACCCAAGCAGCAGACAAGACATGTCTGAGGGTGCTTTGGGGGGATACACAATGATGTCACCCACAGGAAATATCAGGGAGGACTTGGCACTTCACAAGGCTGTCTCTTCTTCCATGGGCTCGCCAGCAGCTCTGTAAAAATAAACAGGCAATCAGAATACGGCACAAGAGTACACAATGACATTGTAGATTTTCATGCATAATCAAAGCTGATTTTTCAGCTCTCTCTGATGTTTATTTGTGTTATTCAGTTATCCATAAATAGAGTTTCTTTCCTAGGAAGTATAAACAAATGTCAAGTGGAAAAACATTTTAGATCCAAGCAATCACTGAAAATGTTCCTGTTTATATTAAAATATGTCAGAATATTTTGTAACTTTTTGTCCAGAAATGTACATGCTTTGTGTCAACAGAGTCAAATAATTTCATGAAAAAAATAGCTGCGATACTTTTATTTTACGAGCTTTTGCAACTAAAAATACATGCATTTATTTTTTCAAGCGGGCCCATACCATTAAAGCGAAATAGTTCACTAGTAGCCAAGTAGTTAGCAGTGCTTCTTCTGGGGTTCTTCTTCAGTCCTCTGATTTTTGATTCTGTGCTTTCACAAATGCATTGCCTGCCTGCCTGCCTGTCACTTCTCAGACCAAATTCTGAACTCGATCAGCAGATCACTGTCATAGAGAAGGTATCTATTAATAATATAAAATCAGATTATACGTATATCTTTTATTTGAAAGCCTCTGGGAAATATTCAGCTTAGGCAAGATGAGCTCTTTAAAACATCCAGTAAGAAAACAGTGGGGACATATGCTGTAAAGCATCATATGGCGTAAAGTGTCGTAGTGCCTTGTATCTGACAAGCTACCACACCTGAGGATTATGCTGGCAATTATAAAATGGGAAGCTTCTGAGATCACGGTGAGACCTCACTATTGAAGGGCATAAGAATCTGGACACAAACCTTTTTTCACCTCAGTCTGGCAGAATACCATATGACAAATGAGCTTAAGACCTCCTTAAAAATAGTCACTTCAAGCAATTTTGAAATGAGAGGAGAGCAAAAAGTAAACGCAAATTAATAAACGAGACGTTTACCAGTTAAATCTTGTAAGCCAGTATAATAACTGACTTCAGTAAAACATCCCTCAGAAAGTACAAACTCATGAGATCCCATGGAAAAAAAAAAGTAATTAATGGGGGCTTGCATGGGCTTTGGTAGTTTATTCAGCAAGGAAGCCAGAGAATTTTAAATGAATCTGGAGTTTATTAAAGTCTTTCCCAATGAAAAATTCAGCAGTGTGTCTTTAAATGATTTTATACAGGTTATTCCTTTATGATTTGGAATGATCACAGCTAGTATGTTGAAAAATGTCAGATAAATGATTTATGAAAAAGAAGACGTTTTTCAGACTAATCACTTTCCAAAGGGTTATTGACCCTAAAAAATTATTAATCTATAAATCTCAAATCTTTTGTTCCTCACCACATGGTGGAGAATGTTTCCTATGTACAGTAACCACTGTAGCTCCCTCATTCCCGAGAGGCGAGGTGAAGCCCTCTTCCATTCCCTCTTTTTCCTCTCTTGCATTGTTCTGGCTTGCAGCAGAGACCGCACAGTGGCAGCCAGGGGAGGATGGAGCTCAGCCTGCTCCTGAGGTCCTCAGGTGTGATAAAGGATAATGCACCATGTGGAGAATTCATACTGATGCTGTATGCTGCTGTTGTGCTGACCACACGCTTCCACTTTCTCCAGCCACTTTTGGAAGACCTGCATGTCCTCTGACATAACACAAAAGTGCAATAAGCCCTTGTTAAACATCCAAGACCTTATGGGGCTGTCTGGAAAGAGGATAATTTGGAAGCAGATAACAGTTCAGTTTTTAGGTTCTGCTGTGAGTAAGCGAATGAGAAGAAATAGTTGTCAATAGATTTCAACTGGCGATTGGCAGAGCAGGAAGGAGCTGAGCTCTGGAAAACCTCTGGAAGTGAAAGTTGGGATTTGGGTTATTTGTAAGGATCTAGGGAAGCAGTACGTGCAACAGTCTGTTCACATGTATTTGGCTTCTGGGACTGACATTCTCATGACCCTAGTACAAATGAGAGGTGATCTTATTCAGTGTTTTAGTCCTGGGCAATTTTTCACTGACAAGGGTGCTTCTGAGTGCCAGGACTGACCTTGAGTGCTATATTCTAATATACTCCAATATATTCCAACAATATGCCAATATTCCGCATCAGCCAGAGCCTAAGCACCACGAAATTTTTATATGCAAGTGCCAGATGCAAGGTCCTTTTCGGAAAAGGAGAGGAGGTTAGGGTGCCCTGATGAATCCAGCTGCTGTCTCTCAGTGTGGGTACTCTCACAGCCTTCTCCAGACTCCTTTTGAAGATTTATGTGTATGCTTTAACTTCATTTTATTAGTGTCAGAGAAGTCACTGGATCTATCCAATGGCTTATCATTAGAAACATACGTTTTTATGGGATAACGTCTTAGGCCAGAGTTTTGTGTGAGAGCCAGTAAAGTTTTAGGGCCTTAGTACAGAGAGAAAAACACTGTAGTCCCATAACACTGAGCGGTGAATCAATACACACCCATTCTGCTGAAATCAAAAGTTCTCAAAAAAATCCAAAAAACCGAGGGGGCAGAGTCTGACAGGCCAAATTTATGTTACTTCAGTTATGTCACTGTTAGTTACATCAGTTCAGTCAGTCTTCCTGTAGCTGACAAGAAGTTGGCATAAAAAAGTAAAACAGGCAAAAAAACCCCATCCCGTATTGTATGCTCTGGTTCCTCAGAGGTGCAGCTGTGAGCTCGGCTCTGATCCGGACTGATTCCGTGCGGTCAGCAGATTCAGAAAGATACCAACTAGGACTGTAATGATTGTAGAACCACAACTGTGATTTTTCATTAAGGCTTCACTGTGGCTTATTTAAACTGCAAGTTCCTAGGAGCAGAGCCCTCTTGCATTCGCTCTGTTTATTCTGGTGTGCTGGAAAGAGCGCTCACCTATAGCTCTCTATATGTGCAATTCACACTATGGCAGAATGAAGTAGCCTTTTTGCAGTTAATGCTAAACAAAATGATTCTGTTTAAACCTTAAAACAAAAGAAATAGATGAGGCAAAAATCCTACCATAGGGATAAAATCTGGCAAAACGTGTGACATCTTAAGTATTGTTTTGTGGCAGTTGAGAATAAATGGCAACCATATTATTTATGAGAATATTATTTAAAATAGTTCATATCTACACTTTAAAAAAAGTTAATATTTAAGAATATAGATAAACCCTGTACATTATCCAAAAAATTAAATGTTTCTCTTACATTATTTTTAAAATTAGAATTACGGAGATTCCTTATAGCTACATCACCACACATAAAAATAAAAATTCAAGGTATGTTTCCAAGTCACAGAAACTGCTGAACAAAAGATAGGTTTTCTGGCATGGTATGGCTGTTTTATGCCATAATCTGTTCCTAATTTAACTCAGCTGTCTCAGGGAAGATCATTGTAATTGAAAAGTGATCCTCTGGTAGCAGAGAGCTGGGGAAAAAGAAGTACATTTCTATACCATAGAGATGATTCGAAGAGCGTCTAAAGACATCATATAAGAGATCCTGAGTAAGTGTATATCCTAGTAAAAATGGACTTTGTATGGATCAAATAAAAAGGAACTAAAAGTAAAAACCATCATAGTTTAAGAGCAGAATAAGGTAACTACACGTATACTCTCAAAAGAGGAAGTAATGTGCAAATAAGGCGAATTAAATGAACTATAAACTCTCTCAAGTTAAATGTAAGCCCTCAATGAGGCAGGCCAAAGGAGAGTCTGAAGCGCAACATGTTAAAGGCATAAAAATTAATAATAAAAAGATCTTTCAAAATACATCAGAAGAAATGATCAAAGCATAAAAGGAGCATCAAGGAAGGTAGACCACAAAAGCAAAATGAACTATTTATATCTGTGTTCACTAGAGAAGTGTCAGGGAGATTTTATTATTTGCAGATGAACTCTCTTAAACCGAATCAGCACTAGAACAAACTGATATATTAAACATTGCCAAATTGCTAAGAGCAGATGATATTTGTCCACTGAGTTCTAGGGGAATGCAATTATAATGTTGCTAAAGAAATAATTATTGAGCATATTCTACTGCTTAACTCAGCACCCACACAAGAGTTAGAGAAGGTAAGAAATGCAATTCCCCCTTTGGAAACTATAGGAGATACAGTAAGCCTGTATGGAGAAATTGAAAGCAGCTATAATCAGTGATAGAATTAGTAGGCATTTAGGTAATGGTAATTTGGGTAAGAGTTATGTCTTAACACTTACAGAGAAAGCAAGCCTTACAAATTTATTAGAAGTTTCTGAAGGAAATTAAGGAAGAGGGATCAAGTGATATCCCTGTGCAAAGAAAGTCTTCCAACTATTTTATCCAAATGCTTTGAGGAAACTAGGTTACGAGAGAAGGTCCTCTCATACATTAATGATCCATCAAAAGTAGGAAACAGACGATAATATTAGTGAATTTTCACCATGGAGGGACTCTCCAGAGCATCTCAAAAAGACTTGGCAGACTACCAGTAGATTTAGGTGATAATGTTTGTTGATGATGCCAAATTACTGATACTAGTCAGTTCTAAAGCCCGTAACACCATTTCTGAGTGGAAAAGAAGGTAAACAAACACAAACTAACACACAATACATAAAACAGGGGGGAGGACAGCTTTAGCTGTTTATACACAGTGATGGCTATGACTGAGAGCTTGGAGTTAATGGTAGAAGAGCAGAGAGCAACAGAAACAAGAAAAAATCCCCAACATTAAGCTACTGTGCAAATCCACAGTGTGCCCAACACCTGGAGTCCTGCATGCAGTTCTTACTCCATCTCAAAGAAAACTACAAAAGGCACAGAGAGGGGCAAGAATCATCAGAGGTAAGAAATTATTTTCATACCAGGAGGAATACAGAGTCTTGAGACAGCTGAAGCCTTTAAAACCAGAAATGGGGCAGAGACTATGAGTAAGAAAAGAACTGCTTTTATTTCTCACAATGCAAGAACTAGGGGTTGCCCGGTGAATTTATTGGTTAATAAGTTTAGAGCAAAGAAAAAGAAGGGCAATGCCTGATGAAGCTGTGGGATTCACTACCTGAGTGCCAAAGGTGTAAGTTGGTTAAAAAAAAACTTTGAAAAGTTCATGCCTGGGTAAGTATCCTGGAGGCTTTTACACAGGATGGGTCAGATACAGCTGTTGAGATCTACTGACTCAGCAGGGCAAGGCTGGCTCTCAAACTCCTCTGCTCCTGGTTCTCTTCCTTACGCACCCACCACCGGGGAACAAGAGGAAGGTGGGCAAGATAAGGCTGCAGCCTGACCTGGGGAAGCTGTTCTTCAGCTCCTGAGCCTGGCTGTGATTGCAGATCCTGTGAGGTATGGCCAGGTAGGTGCAGGTTACTCAGCACAACTGAGGTGGATACCCAAATAGGGAAATGCTAAGTGAAGCTTTATGACTTGAAACACAAACACAGCAAGTGACCCTAGATGACGGCTAGCTGTACCCCATGATCCAACCAGTTGCTCTAGTATATAACATAATGTATGTAATATAATGCAATGTGACTGAAACTGCAACTGCTAGCTCTGTAACACTGAGAGTAATATCTAAAAGTTACATTTTGTTTTCATTTCCATTTGAGTAAAATCTATGCTCGCCTGAATGAGGACCATAAAGTCAAATTCTGATAAATGTCATCCTCAAGATTTACTGTTTGCTGTAAAAATAGTAAGTGCAAGAGATCTCCCTCCACACCCTTTTATTTTTCCATTTTAAGAAGAAACATACAGAAGCTCCAATGTATCAGGGACAGCACTGTACTGAACATTTTCATAGCACAATTTCTGAAATGGGTGTCTGGCCAAAGCACAATTCTAATCAGCTAAATCTGTATCTCACATAGGGAATAAGCAGTTATCAATGCACAAAAGTTAGGGTCATTAGAAATGTTTTATAGGGCATGCCTGTTCCTTTAATTGCATCTGTATTTAAATCTGTGTTAGCATCATGCATGTTTTCTTTCCTATCCACAAACTCTTTTTTCTATATCTGTTCTCTTCTGAAGTCTATAATCAAGTTTCAGTTGGATCTTAAAATGCAGAGTTGTGCTTTGGTAAAATAAAACACCAAAAGCATAGCAGCTTTTCACGGTTTTCTTCATTTAGCCTGCCAGAGGAAATCGAATAAAAAAATAATCGGCACTGTCACTTGAAGAAAAGAAAGAAAGAGAGAAGAAAGAAAGAGAAATACTTAAGATGGGCCTTAGCCAGGAGCATTTTATCCTTTATTCATCAGTGGTAAATGAGTCAGATATGAGTTGGCCAGGAAAAGAGCTGCTTTACCCAAAATCTGAGTTTAAAGTGAGTCATCTCTCTCCAAACACCAATATATCCTCCAACATAACTGGCAAGAGTTTCCCGCAAAGAGGCTCTTGCTGCCGCTCTCTTCATCTGGAGGCCTGACCATCCAAAGCTGAAGTCAACAGGATCTCTACCATCAATTCAGTGAAACAGGGTTAGAGATACAGGCCAGAATTATCAGCCTGGCTGACCATCGTGGGAATTAAGAGAAAGTAAATCGGCTCCTGGCATAATGAAGGAACTTTCAGGCTGCCCTGTCAGCCATGGCGCTTTCTGCTCTGATCCTGCCCTACCTGTCACAACTAGCTTTCCCAAACAAACACTCAATGCAAAGGCTTGCAACAGGTCTTCTGAAGGTGGCCCCCATCTACAATGGGGGGAGGAGGGGCGCATCTACAGTGGCCTTATCAAGAGGGCTTGAGAGCCCAGATGGCTCCTCACGTCCCTGCAGCCCTGTCATTTGCCATAGAAAGGGGCTCGAAAAGGAGCTTTGCATACTTGGTCCTTAATTACAACAAACATAACAAATGTGAAAAAGCAAAGTTGGACTCATGACTACATTACTGCTGTTTGTGTTGTTATGTGCCTATGAAATGAACGTCATGTTTTCGTGAAAGGAATGAAATTATACTGGCCTGGAACCAGGGTGTGCAATGTCAAATCAGTCCCTGGATTTATGATCCCGTGCTGGACTTTCATTCATGCTCAAAGTGCACCCAGGTCCTCTCAGGTCTCCCCACAGCCCAGAGGACTCTCAAAATCAGACCTTCAGGGTGACCATTTTTGATTCCATATTCCTCCTTACACTCAGCAGGAAGAAAACAGAGAGAATGATGTCCAGAAGCCTCAGAAAACCTAACTATCAATTTTGGCCCAGTGGGACAGCACTTATGTTGTCCCATCGCTCTCTGATGGCAATCTGGCTTTGGGTGACTTCTTTGTGGGTTACGAATGTGGAAACAGACTCAGGATCAGGGTGACTTTTTGATTCCATATTCCTCCTTACACTCAGCAGGAAGAAAACAGAGAGAATGATGTCCAGAAGCCTCAGAAAACCTAACTATCAATTTTGGCCCAGTGGGACAGCACTTATGTTGTCCCATCGCTCTCTGATGGCAATCTGGCTTTGGGTGACTTCTTTGTGGGTTACGAATGTGGAAACAGACTCAGGAACGCATGCGTGCATAGGGTTTTTTTGTGCTTGCTGAAAAATCTCTGCAGCACCACAGAAGATATTTCAAACGAAGCCATTTTTCCACAGAACAATTCATCATGATGGATTCGTCCCTATAAGAGTCCAGAACTGATGAAGTGTAATGAATCTGGCAGCCACATGAATTCCACTTGTGTACATTTCCGCACATCCGTTTTTTTCCATTTCCCTCAGCTCCGCCCTGAAATTCTGTTTTCAGAATGGGCGGAAACTGTCACAGGTTATCAGTAGGTAGGTAATAAATACAATAACTAAGTGCAGCATTAGTCAAAGGGTTATTTTGTTCAAATCATGTAGGATCAGCAGTTGCTCTCAATGGCTGTAGTTTTAAGTGAGTGGAGGCACATAACAAATACAAGTCTTGGTTATTCTGAGCAATGTAAAAATACACAAAATTAACCACACCCTTTTTCAGACAATTTAAAGCTTTGCTTTGTTTGATTGCATTAGTTCCAACACTTTAACTAAAAGTCTTTATAGTTCAGAGCCATGTACACACGAGCAGGCACCTTTCTGTCCTTGGCTAGCAGAAGTGTCTTGTAACTGTCACAAATTTATATGACAAACCTTACATTATTCCTTAGCTGAGCACTGATTAGCACTCTCACAAACCTAAACTGTCTCCTGTTCATCATGGATTCTTCCCCAAGCTTTTATGGATTTGTTTGCAATAATACTAGCACAACAATAGCCATAGCATATTAAAATATAATTACCATCGGAAAGGTAATTATGTAAATACTGTGAACTTTACTAGCTAGCTCTGCTCCCTGTGTGTCCCTTTGAGCCATGTCTGTTATCTCATTGACAGATGAGCACTCCCACTGTTGTGAGAGACGTTCACTCCCAAACGCATCCATAGCTTTTAACACTGCGCTATTCCCCCTGATGCCTATCAGTTCAGTCCTGATTAAAAGAGCCAATGCGGGAGGCAAGAACCAAATCAAACAAGTAGCTGTCATGACGTAGGAGCCATGGATCCTTCTGGCTCCACTCCCACCACCACTCTGCCTACCCACAGCTCCCTCCTTTCTCTCCTGTTGTTACACAGCTCTGCTCCACAGCCTGCAGGGAGCTGATGAGTCTCCTTATAAGGCTTTTTTCTCCTTTCCTCCTCCCTCCCCTGTTTTCTTTGTGTGATGGAAACCGAATGGTTCCACTGCATTTTGGGTCTTCCTTTACTGGTGAAGGACAGGAAAGTTTGTCCTTAAAATGGGTAAATAGGAAACTCCAGGAACTTCTGCAGTGGCTTTTCTGATTCCTAACAACTCCCTGAAGAAATACTGTTTTGTAGATGACACAGTATTCAGTGGCTATCAAATTTTTTCATCTCTAATCGGCAAAAAACAAAACAGCAGTCACTGTATCATTTTCTCAATTTGTGAAATTGAAAGCAATCTTCATTAACGTAAAAAGCAGCTGACAAGCTGGAAAAAACAGCGTTCTCATTCTTTGCTGGTGTACCTTCATCTTGGTACACAGAAAATGTTGGCGCTAATCCTGGTCAGGATTGCTTTAAGTTTTATACTGGCACCGTTCCATTGCTTCCAGGGAAGTAATTTTAATGCTTGTCTAAGATCATTTAATAATGATTTAAGTCCATCCTTATTAAATTTATCTGACCGTGTGTTAAATGCCTTCCTAGAAAATGAAAACTAAAACAGGTTTGAATAGCTTCCAATGAGAAGAATATGGTTGATTACACTTGATCATGTCTATTTTCCTCATATGGATAATGCACTTTTTATGTATTAGAGACCATTAGACATGGGGAGAAAACAAGGTTCTTGTACTAATCATGAACCTTAGTAAAGAATTACAGAGCCCAAAAAAATACCTGCTAGCATAGAATATCTCTGCTTCCAGTGGCCAAGTGAGAGAACTCAAATCCAGGGATGAAAAATTCCAGGTACCTCAACTAGCAGATAATTTTGAAACAACCCTTAGTCTAGCAGTCTTCATCTCACCTGACTCGAGCGAAAGCCTTGTTCTCTGCAACAATTGCATATGCTTACCTGCTGCCTTCCTGAGGGATACACTGCTCAACATCCACTGAAAGGGAGGCCATAGCAGATACCGTTTCTGTCTCCTCCCTCTCTTGTTTCTGAGACTCAGCCAGAGCACAATTCACTGGCACAGAGTATGGCTCCACTGACTTCCAGTACTTGCCTAAGGAAAACACACATAATAATTTATGGGAATTTTAGCTAGCATGGTGCTACAAGCATAGTAATCACTTAGTTCAACGCTGGCTGATTATAATTTAAAATCACTGCGTTGTAAGCAGTACAGTTGAAACTTCAGGCTGCAGTGAAGAGGTATATTTCTGAACCTAAGAATGCCAAGTTGGAAAGTGCTTTCATTCCAAGGGCTGTGTCACACCCTTCCCCAGAAGGTAATAAACTGGAGGAGTAACACACAGGCTAATGAACTCATACTGTCAGACAAGCTATTGGCTTTATCTACACAAGGTGAAGGGAGTTCAGGGCAGGGTTAATACCTAGAAGATCTGATATGGCAGACAATTGATGCATATACAGCAAATAGGACTAGAAAAATGAACATTGTTGTGTAACGTGCTCACACAGCACTGTCTTGAAAAGGAAAAAATTCAGAAATGCCAGCTCGTACCGAAGTGATGTTGCCAGAACAATCAGGTTTGTTAGTCCTGGATGTTCTTTCTCCTCCAACCTCAGGGCGTATACTAGAACAATAATTTATTTAAAACTTTCATATATGAACTGGCTGTTGCTGGAAAGCTGCCAGATATCATAAGGAATAGAGCTTTCTGGTTTGCTGTGTAAAAACACAGCAGTGGATTAAAAGCATGAGTATTCTCAGCTTTCTGCCTGTAACAGAAGAGACAGTAAGAAGCTTCTCGAGCAACACAAACAATAATGGCAGGTGACTCATCATCAACACCTAAAATGGTCTGCTACTGCAGTGCTATTAAGAAACAGAGGTTGATTAGTGGTAACCAGGTGAACAAGTAAGAATTTACATATGTATTTCTTACAGTCCAGTAGTCCACTGAGCACTCACTAATTGCCAGGTGGATGACACCTGGAAATTAGGAGCTTTGGGAAGGCTGGGAGCTCTGGACCAGAGCTTATTCAGTGTTTAGCAAGAAGCTTCCAGCAGCTGCTGCAGAGGTTGGGTCAGGGTACTTATCTGGGAATTAGGCGGAGGGTTTCAACAGCTGTGAAAGAGAGGGGATCAAGTAGGGGACTTTTCCGAGGGCTAAAAGGAGGATTTTGGCAGCTGGGCAGCAGGCTGAGTCGAGGTGCTTATCCGGAGGGTAGCTGGAGGCTTTGACAGCTGGGAGGCCAGGCCAGCGGTGGTGCTGCCTGTGCTGCACAAAGGCTGCTGAAAACTCCCTCCTTGGTAACACAGCTCTCAACACAGTTTCAGGCTTTTCAAAAGATGAACTTTTCCCTCCAGTGAGAAAGCAGCTGTCAATAAAGCCTGAAAATGTCTTCATTCAAAAACATCATTGCAAGATGAAAGCCCAAGTCAATGTGCAAGAACAACCAGCGAGCATGGCCAGCGTGTTTCTTTGAACTCTAATAGTGTGCACGTTTGAGTAGTTAGCAGAATCCTTAAATAACGGGGACCTTCTGGGGATAAAATGTAAAGTGTATTAAGTATCCTACAAAGTTGAGATTAAGTGTTAGGAGGTTGGCTTCACTCCAAAAGCATGAAAGACACAGCTAAAAAGTTATGTACATAACAGTAGGCTCAATGATTGGAGCCTGGCAAATTTTATAAAAACAAGACAAAAGTATTCTCTATTATTACTCTGCTCAGAGACCATATTCTCTATTCATTAAAAAATACACTAAAAACAAACAAAAAAGTTATATGAGCATTCCACAATGTTCTCACAGATCATATGTGCAAAAGTCAGTCATTGCAATATACACCCAATTCAAACCCTATAATTTATGAGCTAAATGTTCACAGAGTGGGTGGGGTTTTTGTTGCAGAACAGATGTGCAAGAAAATCAAATCTGTTGGCATGGGAATAATACCCCCTCTTGCCTATAAAAGAAATGAACCCATGTTCACTGCTGGAGTTTTCAAGGGCTTTTATTCGTAAAATAAAATATTAGTAACCAGCTACCACTGTGTTGTTCTCCTGCAGCAACAATAAAACAGCATCAGTGAGGATTGCTACATCGCATTCGTTCATTCACACATAGGCTCACACACCAGCTGCCCCCTAGATCCTGACTTTCTTGTAACACTAAAACTCAGGGCCAATTCAAGCATATTAGTGGGCTCTCTGTGCCCATTTAACTGCCCTTCACTCCCAAGTGATCTGTGATTTTCCTTCTTTCCCTGCATTGAGAATTGTGTTATGAGAGGGGCTTCAGCAATAAAGAGGGAGAGCAGAGTCAGGCCAGGAAGCAGGTGGCAGCATCTATGCTGCAGTGGAGAGTCTTGGAGAAGGGGAATGCATGGCAGGGTGTTTGTGGTTTGTGGGAGGAAATTTTAAAGCAGTCCCAATTAGGAATAGCATCCAGGTAGCAGCAGGTACCTCATGCAAAGAGGGCTTTCTGATGCTTGTGAAAAAGCAATGGTAGATTTTTCTTTAAAATCAGAAAGCTGTACCTTACACCTGTGGTAAGCAGAACAGCTTTGCAAGCTATAAAGAACAACATTTATATGTTGTGCACAAAACGTACGGGGCTTGCATGTGTGCTCAACCAAAAGATTTGTAGGCAAAGTCTTGTGGAACGGAGAGGCAATCACAGCATGCAGCTGCAAAGAAGCTTTGTTAGAAACCCTAGGTATGCTGTGGATTGACAATTAAATGAGCTCAAAAAGCATCTGCCTCAAACTGCTCACATCTCTGAAAATGTCATTTCTACTGGAATGTGAAATTCTACCAGTCCTGTTACATTCATTGAGAAGAACTTGGTGGAGCTCAGGGGAAAGAATGAAGCATACTACTGGTTTCATTCATACAAAACTTGAAGAGCAATCACGGCTTGCAAGAACAAACTATGAAACCAAATCAGTCTTCTAGGTATGCTTTGGCTTTCAGCATGAAAATGTGCTTAAGTCTCCCTCAAAGATTTGTGGGAGCACTGATTATTACCAGGAAATAATAAAAGTGAATGTTTCTGTCACTGCTACAGGCATTTGTAATTGCCTTTCACAGATAGATTCGGACATGCCGTACCATGGCTTGCTTGAAAAAAACAGTTTGGGGGTGGTATTCAAGCTAGTGAACAGGACTGTTTAGAAATAGCATATTACATGGGTGTGGGAACTACTACTTCCAAATGTATTATATTTCCAAAGAAGCTTTGGATCACTGTCACAAACAAAACATTTATACAAATTCCATTCTAGTTAGAAAAAAGTTGTTTCCTCTCATTGTCTAAGTAAGTATTGTATCTTCAATTTTTTGCAGCAAACACAGAAGAGGGACTTTTTTTGTCTAAAATATTGCTAATATTCATTATCAATGTTGGATCACAGAAATACAGACTCAATATACATGCAAGCAATCATTCAAACAAATCAGGCTTTCTCAGGATCTCTCGAGGTGCTACCCCACAACCTAATGCTTTTCAGCCCGCATAATTCCCTCTAATATTCAACGTGTACTTGCTTCTCTTAATTCCATCTAAATATGCATCCCCTATAAAGCTGCACTAAACTTCCCCAGTGCTCCTTTCCGTCATCCAAGCACATTCCTCTCTAATACTTGGTCTCTCTCCAGACAAAATGATGTATGCATAACCTTTTAGGTAATAGCTGGAAGAAAAGACAGAATATTGTGTATAAATAACTCCAAACCCTGAGCAGTCTGACTTCGTTTCAGGAGAACAGTCCACTGGACTGCTGTGACTGTACCAGCTCAGCTCAGACCTAAGCTTGTTCTGAACAAGCAAAGTTAAGCCACTCTGCAGAGCTCTGAACTACATTTTTAGACACACACTACATATTTGTTCCTAAATCCATTCCTTCTTTCTGAACTGCCATCATTTGTGTGTATTTCTAGTAAGACACTATGCCTTTCTGAAGCCAGTATTAATTATTTTTTTTCTCAATTCACCCTTTTTTTGTTTCAGATCCATTTTCATTAAATACGTGTCTTATTTCAAACAGAATTGCATATTCTTTCTTAATGTCTGTGGCCTGTATGCAGCTTTCCGTCCTTATTATCATTTGCAAATCTTCTCTATCTTGCATAGTACATGAATTTCCTTAACTTGCTGATTTCTTCCAGACCATTAACAGGAGATTTTTAGGAAGGTACTAACTCATGAGCTACCCTAGGACATACCACCCAGCAAAAATGACTTGCTGGAATTTATCATATACAGTTGATTTACTTAGATCATTTGCATATCTGGGTGACTACTGTATATGAAGGATGAATTATATACCTACGATGAATTTTAATTGCCACTTTACAACTAAAATCAGCTTGATAATTACCACATGATCAATGGATAATACATGGTGTCCCTTTTAAAAACTGCATTTATTTTATACAGATGAATCCCAATTATTTGTGATTCATATAGCATGAAGCAAAACATTTGTTATCCATTTGTTATTGTTAAGGAGCCAGCAAACAGTAGAAGTCAGGAAGCTCTCACTGCCTCGGTAAAATGGCAGAGAGCAGAAGATTAGAGAATTTAAGGGAAGTCTGCTCAGTTGGATTAAGGCAACTGATGGCAAAGAGAAAATTTTTCAGTGAGACCAGAGCAAATGCCCTAAAGCATCTGGGTAGTAAAGGCTTGGGGCCAGGGCGCACAAGTGAAGCAATCAAATACCCTCTGCATCAGAAACAGAATAAAATCATGTATTTGTTAGCATTGTTTCATGGATCAGTGCCTATTTTGAGCTTTTTAACTTTATCTCAAGCTCCTATACATCTCAAAGCGAGTAACTTGTAAAGGGCTGCACAAACAGAATCTGAAGAAACTATTTTTTAGAGCTGTAATTTACCTGTCTGTTCCTGTCCCTCACTGACAAACATCTATTTCATCCAAGCTGCTCTGGAATGGAAAGATTTGGGAATATTCAGGAATCAGAAAGCTCTAAATAATTTCAATGGGTTATTTTTTCAGGGCTAAATACATAGCAGAAACTAAGAGATGTCAAAGAAACAGAAAAAAAAGCATATATATATATTCTAGACACAGCATGTTGGTTTATACACAAAACATTTGCTCACTCTTTCCTCTGAAACAATAGTTTAATGTCTGTGACGTTAATTAATAATAAAAAATACCCCAAACCCACCAACCCAAACTGAGAAACATACTTTGAATTTCAGTGGTCTTTTTTAAAGAAGCTATTGCATTCATATTGGGGATTTGGTGCACAATATCTTCCGGGAGAGGCTCCAGCTGCAAGAATAAAATAGAATAATATAAATTTTCAATAAGCCACAGGGAAGTAAAACAAACTGAAACAAACTAATCCTCAGGAAAAGCTCAGCCCAAGAACTGGTTAACATTTTGCTGGAATCAGTTCTAAAAGTATAGCCATGATTTTGTTTTCTGTTTTCCAGCCATGTAATTGAATTCCAAGGGGCTTTTCTATTGGCTGCAAGACTAATCTATGGAGTCTCTGAAGCAGGTGCATGTCTGTGTATTATTCATTAAAAAAATGCTAGTTATTTGTGTAATTTTTGTAGGTTCCTCACAAACCAAATTCCACTGCGTCTGTATACGCAGCTGGGCACTCCAAACAAAACCTTGCTGAAGCCACACTGGAACCAAAGTGTGCACTCTATTATCTTTATTTTTCTGGTGTTATTACATCTAACCATCTTACACATTTTAATATTTTTAGGGAAAGCCATAAAACACAGCTGCTTTTACTAGTTTTACATTAATTTCAAATAAAGTAGTAGATAAAAAATGGTTATGCAGATCAGCAGTAAGAGTTCTCTAAGTAAGTTTTTTATAGTCAGCTGCATTTTAATTAGCCAGTTTTAATTGTATAGTCTTTATGTAGGGCTGCATCATAGTAAATTAGCAGAAGGAAGCGTTCAGTTACTACACAGTTATTTTTGCCCTGCAATGTATAGATATACCAAGCAAATTCTATTTTGAAAGTAATCCACGTGCTTTTTTGTCCACCTCCTAGAAAAAGGGTAAAAGATTGTTTGGGCTAAACGCCTCTTCTTGTACTATAATAACTATATTCTCCTTGAACTATGCTTAGAGTCCAGCCAGTTTTTCCGCTTCCCTGCATAGCCTGCTAAGGCTGCTTCCTGCGGAGCCAGGAGTAGCAACCGTGTCAAGGTAGACAAGGAAGAGTGATATCAATACCAATCTCTCTTCTCTAAAGCTAAGGAAGTTCAACCATCGTTGACAGGAGACATCTGTACTGCAGACAAAACTCCTTTCTTAAGCATGCCTTGGTCTACTTTAAACTAGGTCAAGTGAAGCCCACCCAAGGAGCTTCCTCTGTGAAGTTAATAGTTCAGTAGCCATCATACATTGTCCTCCGGGTTGCTACTGCTGCATTGCTACCCACCCAACTAGATAAAATCAGCTTTGATCCAAGTACAGAAAGTGGGAAGGAACTGCAGTGTAGATACTCCCTTAGTAGTTATTTTAAGCAAGCTCAGCTACAAATCCCAGAACTTCTGGGATCTTACCATTATGATCAGCAGCAAATGCCTGTCAGTGATAAAGACATTGCAAATATCACCAGTCTTTTGGAGTCCTGGTAACTAAAATGAATAGGGCTGTTCATGTCATTATTTCCTTAGAATCCCATAGGGGATTGCAGCTGGAAGATTTCCTTGTGGCTACAAACAATAGCACTATGGGTTTTTTTCAAATAGCATAAATCACTCCATTCTGGGCAGTGAGCAAGTGTGCATAGAAGTGCTGGTAGGATCTAACTGGGTCCCAACTCTACTTGGTTACCGAGGAGGCCAAACTGCAAAGGAAGATTGTTGCTATCTAATATGTATCATGGATTAGAACGAAGAAAGCAATTACAGTAAAAATAACATTTACAGATACATTTGCAATTTTTAAACCACATTTACTTCACGATCTTCATAGGTTACTCTGTTTGGTAACTCTTGCAGGTACCTGGGGGAAAACTGTGTGTTTATGAAAATGCCTACCAACAGACCAAGCTTCACAGATTTTAAAACAATAATCTGTACAATAATCTTAATAATCCATACCTTGGGTTATATAGATAAATAGCACTTGCTTTTATCACTTGTTACTTTCTGTTTAAAGCAATCTACCATTTGGCCAGGAAGAGAACAAAATCCTGAAGTTCTGTTTGGTTGTACTGGGTGCAGGAACACAGAAGGGGAAGTGAACAATAGCTTAAGGTTCTGTTTTGACAATTTCCTAATTCCTAAGGCTTTGACAACCATTTCACTCCCCTGAAGTAGGACAAAATAGCTCCAGGCTATAACAATAGGAATAATAGTACAAGGTAAGGAATTGCCAGACTGCAAGATCTGAGAGCTGTGTCTTGTTTTGCCTTTGAGTACCTTGAGATTCTTTCTGCAGACCTCTTGTACTAATTATTAAGCTGGGAGCAGCTGATGCAGAGATAGACAGAGGAGATTTCCTATTAAAAGGTGAATATTTTGCTGCCTTCTTCAGAGCTGGATTTTTGCAGGAGGCAAAAAATTGTCTTGATTTTTCCTAATATATCAATGACACCTCTTTATTTTTCAGTACAGAAATAAATTGTTTAACGAGTAGGATACATTTGAATATTAGACATATCAGATGAATATTTAGAAATGGCAGAGGTGTTTTTAGAAATCAGGATACGATGATGAATTACTAAAGAAAAGAAGAAAAAGTGTCAGACATCCAACAATTATCCCAATCATTACTCCATCTGTTAGCTCTACTAACAGATCTGCAGGTGATGTGAATATAATAGTCATTGATCATTTCCTTAACAATTTTTTCCACAAAACTTTCATGTTGTAACCCAAGCTCAGCTTCTGCTCCAGAGCTATTCTGCCTCCTCACCCTTAGGGATAGCCAGGCAGAACCTGGATCCTCTTCCATATCAGGGAAACCTTATCAGGCTCCAGAAGTAAGTTCATTACATCATAGACCTTGTTCAGCCCAAATGCAGTACCGTTACAAAAACACTGCAGAAATAAAGCCAGTGGGTTATGGCAGCTATTTCTACACACTTTGAAATGAGGCTGTCTGCATTTGAAAGAATGATTTCTGTTGGCAGCTATCCACTGGTTGGATACAACTGTATAGACTGAGGGGTGCCCCCGGAAAATACCAGCAGTTAGACCCAACAGCGAACAAAAGAAATTACTCTACACCTGGCATATATGGCACCATCACCTTCCCTCCTACACTTAGTGGCATTCAGATCATGAAGTCTATTAAATCTGGAAGCTAACAGAAAGGAAGCTGAAAAAAGCACTGGAAGTACACTGTCAGGAAAGAAATCTTTCAGAGAAGAGCAGCTCAAGTCAGTGCAGAAATAACCAAACCACTGGAGAGACAGTTTGGACCAGACACAAAGGGTCACATTTTCAAAGCTTTTACATGGCTGAATTGGGCTTTTGTGCCCAAAGTAGCAGATGAAAGTAGAAACTGTGTCCACTAATAATTTTCAAAGTAGGAAAAACAATGTAAGTGGACAAAAATCACTCAGGCCGCCAAAGTCTGCCAGAGGCATATCAACAAATGCTTGAAGAAGGAATTAATGACGGAAATTTCACGTGCCCAGAAGGTGATCTGAAATGATCCTTGGGAACATGGAGAGAATCTGAAACTACAGCAGTCTGCACTGAGCTGGAAAATCTAGAAAATCTAACAATATCTGTATTGTCCTTAGTACTGTCATGTCTTAAAGCACCAAGATTAGCTTCAGTGAAGATTATTGTAGAGTGCAGTTAGAGATAACTGAAAAGTGAGACAATTGCAAGCATAAGGTAAGGAGCATAAAGAGTCCTGACAGAAGCAGAGGAAAGGGAGAAGGCAGACAGGCTCCTCAGGGATGTCTAGGCTGCAGGAGGAAGCGCTACAACCTCCCTTTCCTGGATAAACTGTGCAAGAAGCATATCAGCACCAAGACTGGGCTTTGTTGCTCCTAGGGTTGCCTATGATTACAGAGGACTAAGTTCAAAGATCTCACAGGTCCTCTGTGTTCTTATATTAGCAATCTTCTCAAAGTTTCTGCACTTTCTGTTTGTATATAAGCACTTTAGGCAGGTATTTTTGTGATCCACTGTTACAATGCGGTACATAAACGAGTCAGTTTTCAGTAGGGAATAGGTTCAAAGGCACAAAGGGTCATTAGCACCTACCAGTCCCCAAAAAACAAGGAATGCCTTGGAGGTATGTAACTTTGGAATCAGAATATTCTCTGTTTCCTTGGCCAAACCACTTCCTGACTAGCACTGCCCACCTTGGGGACTTTGATGTCACCATCCTGACCTCTGGCACATACATTGCTGCTGTTTCCTACTCCATCTAATTCTCTATTTCTGGGCCAATTTCTGGACTCTGGGTTTATGCAAGCAGCAGTTGACAGGTGGCTTAGACTCAGTGTTAATTATTTTCTAGTATTAGACTCAGATTAACAATGAGGATGTGAGATTGTGACCAAGTTTACCATGCAATTTAAAATTGATCTCAGGCCATATTCACTTCCATGAATATCTCCATTTTGGAGAGAGAAATGCTTACCTGTTCTGGCAAATAACCCCTTTTTAACGCAGTCCAGGCCCTCTTGGCAGAGCTCACTGCCTAACTGGCCAGCAGCCCCAGATTCACACTGAATTCCACAAAGGAGAAAAATGCCAACTTTTCATCATCAGCAGGAAAGCTGCAGAGTACGAGCTTTCCACTTAAATTACCATCCCCTCCTAAATGCCAGCTCAACAGATTGCAAGAAAGAAGCACATACTTCACACTCTGCAAGAAAATCGTCCAGTATAAGTTTTCAAGCATGCTTGGGAGCCAACCAATCACAATGTTTTGTCAAATTCTACTTCAGACTGAAATTCAAGCCAGAAGAATATTTACTAGAAGATGTTAAATTTAGTCACTTAGAAATGTTTTTGCACTTAGGGCCAAATTCAGCCTTGGCCGTCACAGTCAATGAGAGCAGACATGCATCTTCTGTGTGCCTTTGTTGCAGGGTCCCGCTGGGCAAAGCACACTGTGGACTGCACTTCTCTGTTTCCTCTATGCAAAGAAGAGCGTGACCCCGTCTGTGACTAATTATCACTTGTTATAGACCATGGCAAACTGCTGTACCATGTAGATAGAGCTAGGAGACACTGCCCAAACCTGTAGACAGGTCAGAGGGACCATGATGTGAGACTGACTTCTATGTCCCATGGAAATATCCCACCTGGCTGCTTGAAAAGGGATGGTGTGAAGGAAGAACTAAATCCTCAGTTTTTGACTCAAAGAGTTTTGTGCTTGAAAGAATCCTTCCTCATTCCCTCTGGCTGCATAAGAACACCCAACAGAACACATGGAAATTTATGTTGGAAATAAGATGCAGGATTTAGGATACTGAACTCAAGGAAAGCTTATCCCTGAGGGCTTTTTAAATCCAAGTAGTGCCTCTTCAAAAGTAATGTGGAAGAAAGAAACCAGAACCTATCCTTGCATGTATAGAGCAGCCTTACTCACCACCACCTGGCACCAAAAGGCAGAGCAGAGGTCTTTATAGCACTGAAGCTAGGACGGACAAATTAGTTTGGAATTTCCATTCTCCATGGCAAAGATTTTGGGGAAAGATCTCAATATTCAACCCAATTTTCACACACTTCTTGGAATAACATACAAATCTTAACATTTAATGGTTTTCTTAATTGAAGTAATATATAAATCTATATATGCTTTAAAAATAAGTATTTGAAACTATACAACCAATCTGCGAAAAACTGTAGAATCATTTCAAGAGTATCACAATAAATGAGAGAACTGAATTTTAAGCATGAGTATATCATCATCTCAGAAATGCTTAGGTTTAAAAGCAATGCCTCTTTTCTAATTATCTGAATCCATCATTTCCTTTGTTTTGACAGGTGCTCTTTTAATGGACAAGTTCTCAAATCATGTTGAGAAAATTCAGGGATATGTTAAAGCAACTGATGCTCATCCTGCCTTTTTACCTGCCAGAAGGATTTCCATGTTTTCATTTTGGATTTCAAGGGAATCCAGCTGCTTAATCTCTTCTCACCTCTTAGGAAGATTTCCTTCCAAGGAGATAACCTACGGTGCTCCTAATTAGCTCTGCAAATGGTCAAATGGATTTTTCTCAAAGTGACATGGAAATTTTCTGCTTGTACACAGAAGCATGGACAAGAAAACCTGAGACCTTGAGAACTTTTTTTTTTAAATAATTTTATGTGTCAACTTTCTAATTAATAATTTCCTTTTCAGTTTTCTCATCATTTAAGGAGGGATTCACACAAGCAAACCAGATTGAGCCATTTCAGATACTATAGGGTGTCTTGCCTAATCTCCAGTTCCCACTCAGAAAGGGTGTGGATCTCCTCTAAGTTCTGTGTTAGATCTACCATTCCTGGGGTGATGTCCTGGATACCCTAAGGTATCTAAAAAGGCACTAGGCACCTCTATTTAGAGAACTGGGTCTTAGAAAGAAACAATTAACAATAGAAGTACCTCCAATCAGAGAAAACCAACAATTATAATCCCATTTGTGTTTCTGTCAAATTAATGTTCAAATTAATGTTCAAAAGTACTTCTGCAGAGAAGTTCAGAAGTATTGACCACACATAGATGGGGCTGATAGCTCATTTAAATTCTGAGCTCTTCCAAGAAAAAGAGACCTTTTTAATAGTTTTTTTGGTTAGTCTTCAAAATCAACAACTGTATGCAGGAATTTCCTGTGCCATGCTCAAGTTATTTAAAGAAGATTAACTTGATAGTGTATTCTTTTCCTAGTGGCTCCACTTGAATTTGCTAAGAGAAGAGTAAAAAGTTATCTTGCTAAACAGATCACTGTGCTACAGGCGACATATAACTAAGAGCAAAATATATCTATTTTGGATGTCAACCTATTTTCCTTCTTGGTGTTCAGAGACAAATAAAAAAAGAAAGCATTTTTCACTTCTAAGTTTGATGTTACCTCTGCATATGAAACCAGCTCTCCATGAAAGTTGGAAGTTGTGGCTAGTTTTACAATTACTCTTTTTTAAAAATGTTATTCTGCTGGTAATAGAACATATGAAGCAGTGACTTTCTGTATTGACAAGTCCTGGCCAAAAACAACAAAAGAAAAGAAAAAGTTTTCAAAAAAACCTGCAAAATGTTTATGAATTCTAATCCTCAGCACATGAATAAATACATCTGACAAACTGCAGAGTACCTTACAAAGGCCTTTCCCAACCTTTCTAATTTGAGTTCAATTACATGTGTAGTGTTTAGAAACTGAAGTTCATCTTGCCAATGTTTTTAAACTAGGCTTGCACTACATACCATTATTTGTACAAGTGAAGGGCAGATAATAAGTTATAATTATCCTATTAATCACCTGTAAAGAATTGCATTCAAGGAAGAATGCATCCTCAAATTACAATAATTGGTTGTTTGACGAGAAACATTTTTTTCTGTCCTTGGCAGGAACACACTTGGAGTTTGCTGTGCAAGTTCATGAATATTATGCTGAAATCAAGCAATGTATATGCTATGGGCCATGTGGTGTAGATTGCCATAAATCTGTAGATGTCAACAGACGTGCTGATTTCTAACTGCTAACTGGGTATCAGACTTCCTCATTAGTGTCTGCTCCTCGGCAACACCTTTACTTATTCTTTTAAGCAAACATCAGTTTCTTATGGTAGTGCTGGTAACAACATCCTCTCTGGAGTATTTTTCTCTTCTTAGCAGCCACAGCATATTTTCTCTTTGAAATTCTGCTGCACCAGACCATTTAATGCATGTCCCTGAAGACAAAGCTTTGAGTAAGAGCACATGAGCATAATGCTTATTGCATGAGATGTTTCAAGTTATTAATGATCATATTCTTTTATGAGTGAATTAAAAATGGCTACATGGTTATATTTGTCTTTATTCTCAGTTATTGAATTTTTGTCTCTCCTGAAATTTGCTTAGCTACATTTTGCAAACAGATAGACTCACAGTTTATCTAATTTCCCAGTCTCTAGTTACTCTAAAATAAAATGGAAGAAAGCCTCTATTCCAGTACACTTATCTCATTCCTTTTTCTCACAACCAATATTTTTGCTTGGATAATGGCTAGTCAGTGACAGCAGAAATAGTAGTTGGGTGGGATATAGTGTTAAAATAAAACAAGGCAGTTTTCATAAATGGGTAGCACCACCAAATGGTCACAACTGGATAGAGGGACCCAGGTACCTACACAGAGGAAGACACATCATATTACCAGCATTGTACCATTTGCATTAGTCCCACAAGGGTGCAAATTTCAGAGAATGGGTTTAGAAGGGCTATGAAAAGCCACTGATGCCATAAGATACTACCACAGGGAAGATGAGGACAGAGAATATCAATGAGAGTGCCCTGGAATGGCAGCTGATCAGGAAGGCAATGCTGCATTCACTAAGATTGTCAAATACCTCAAGCTAGGTTTTGTAATCCATATTTCAGCACCTACATAAAAGGACCAACATTGAGCTGAGCATCTATTTCAATAGTGCATGTCACCACACTGGAAAACTCTCCTTATGGGACTTGTCAAAGGTAATAGTAGATAAAACCCCATGAAAGCTTTTTTGTGTGTGTGTGGACATGTCTACTTCTTTAAATTTCTGAGAATATTTTTGAAAAAGCTATCACTTTATTAATTGCATGTATAATGTAAAAAATAATAAGCATAAAAATGTTTTTTCTCAATGGGTCATAAAGATAAAAAGCAAAGGTTAAAAAGAACATTTAGAAAATCCTTCTATCCAATATCCATCAGAAGACACATTACTTCACATATATTCACATAGGTATGAAGTCTTGAAGTGGAAGGGAACTGGCAGACTAGCTTGCAGTTTGGCACTAATACATTTGATTGGAGAGATTATATAGTTACTACCAATTCCCCTGAGGAAAAAAAAGTAACACACTGCACTTTATAACAAGATCTTGCAAAATTCACAATTTATGGTAAAGGATTTTGCCCTTTCATAAATGATTTTGGCTGCACCTTCAGCAAGCTTATTTTCCTTCTCACCATATTTGTAGGAGAAGAGATATTTTCTAGTGGACAACAAAACCGATTTTCACTAATATGAATGTTTATCTTGTGTTTGTGTACATAAATAGCACGTACTCATATTTACTTAGTCTGATAGTCCACTGTCAAATGTTTTTAAATAATATATACAGAGTTTGATAAATCTTGGACACTCCATTTAAACTACGTACAGATCAACCTGAATCTTCATTTATAACTTAAAAAAATTTTTTTTGAAGTCTTGGACACATTTTTATTCATGTTCTTCAATTTCAAAAGCCTCTGAAATATGTTCTTTCATATGCCAGGTGAAGTCTCAAAATACTGCAAAAGATGTGTCTTTGCAATATCCAATTCCTAAGACTACCAGATATCTTGCAAAAGCCATTTTTTTTCCATTATAGTTGGCTGGAAGGTCTGATCCTGATAGATGATATGCACACCAATGACTACCGATGATGTCAAGTCTGGTATTCAGCACAATATCACCAAAAGCAATTTTGAGGTATTAAATCTTACTCAGAACTGGGAATAATTTAGGCAACACTAAAGGATTTATATAATCATTTAATTTAGTGGTATTTATCCAAACCAGCTCATCTGAGGTCTGCTCATTTCTAAGACATGTTCAAATTGCATGGTTTTTATACCAAATGAAAAAAGGAATGATGCTATTGTTACTAAAAGAAAATCAAAGATAGGCGTTTCAGCAAACTTGGATCATTCTCTCCACCTACGATGATTTATGTTTTACCTCATTTCCTAAAAGGGCGTTTATACAGGCTTCAGATGCATCACAGATGGCAGTAAGGTCATGTCCTCCCTCCAGTGCCAGCACCACACGGCCATCCGCTAGCTTCAGCAATTGCTCGGTTAGGTGACCAAAACCTAGTATTCAAATACAGTAGTGCAAATAATTAAAGCAGAACAGATATTACTGACATATTTCACATCTGCTGCATGAGAATGTAGAAAGCTCAAGGATATTGCACAGGGAGCATGGGATATATTTAGTCCAGTATTCTGTTTCTGACTATGGTCCACACCAGATGCTTTGGAGTTAGGTATATGGAATTTTGTATGAGGCAGATGTGAGATAATGTCCCTCATGCTGATCCCTAATAGCTGGAGATTAGTTGAAACATGAAGTTGTCTCTCTTCTTACCGTCATTAACCATTATTACCCCAGATTCTCTTCCTATTTGCACGTCAGTGTAACATATACCCATGTTATTCAGAGATATCTGACATAACCCTGGTCACTTATGGCATCAATATGACAAATAATATTTGTAGTTAAGCTATGATACTATAATTAAAAGTAATTGTATTTTTCAGATTATTTTTTTATTTACAAATTGATTCTTCCTTTGTATTTGGGGTTTGAGTATAATGTACAACCATGGAGTGAAAAATAGTGGAAACATATGTAACTTCTTAGCTCTATTTTGAAGTGTTTTTGGAGGCAGCAGTAACAACTGGATCATTAATTTTGATTCAAGCTTTTGGTATAAGTTGAAACTGTCCAGAACTTCGTAGATATCTCTACGAGTATCACTCACTCCTGACCAACAATGTTCTAAGCAATTCTGCACCACAGCCAAAAATGATGGTACTTCATTTTATGTGGTGATCTATAACTACATAAACACTACCACAAAGTTTTCACCTGTGATTCAAGTAAAATTAATTTATTTCAGTTTTAATGACAAGAAAAAATTGCAAGAAAAAATGTTAATTTGGAGGCAAGATTTTGGAGAGAAGTTTTGTGGTAGTTTCCTGGGACAGCTATCATTTTTGATTAACCTCCTTTAAGTGAGTAATGATGAATAAAGCTTTGAAACTATTGAAGTTAAAGACGCTCCATATCTTGTTTTTAACTTTTCTACTTGGTCTGTTCTAGTTGCTCTACTGATGATCACTACTTATTCCAGTGCATTTCATAGCTTTAAATAAAGCATTTAGAAGGTACCTCCTAAAGCCTGGGGCTCTATGAAGACAGGAAAATCAACATCTTTTTATTACGTTCCAGTGAAGAATGTAATAAAAAATTAAAAACTACAAAAATTACAAGCATATTTTCTAGAGGAATTTTCCAAGGCACAGACTTAAGGCTTGATCTGGCAAACAAATGATCACACAATTAGTTCCATTTACATCTTAGGACTTTGTTAAGCACTTGCCCAATTGTTTTTAGAATAGGGACTTTAATGATACCAGATTTGGTTTAGCTGTTCAGACAAAAAAAGAAAAAAGAAAAAAGATCTGTTTGCCACTTAATCTATAGATGATCACAGAACACTTGAGGTGAAATATTGTTTCCTTAAGCCACTCCACAATCTTCTATACCCTCTAAGAACTGCAGGTTTGATTCTAGCAAAGTAACTACACTGTGGTTCAAATTACATACAGGGTTGAAAAACAAATAAAATCTTAAACTCTCATTTAAGCTCAACCTTTCCTCATTAAAAAAACCCCACCCAATCCTCTCTACAAAAGACCAAATTTAGACAGGATAATAAAAGCGAAGGAAGGAGTGGAATGAGGATAACCTTTGATCTTTAGCCAATTTCTACTTTCTTTTACCTACAGGATTTATTTCTGTCTGCACGTTACACATGTGATCTTCGGATTCATAAGAAGAGAGTGCCAGCAGCGTAAAGTGAGTCGTGCATACAGCATTTAAAGGAAATGAAGAAGAATGAACAGGCGTAGACTCCCCACATCTACAGCTCACCCTTTGGGTCTGTGAGAAATCCAACAGCACTTTTAAGACACCATTATCCTTCACGTTATACAGCTTCTGTGGAGAAGGGAAAGCTCTACCACGTTTCCCCTGCACATTTTGAAAATTTTGTATGACCGCAAATGTTGCTACTGCCACATCGTAACTTTCTGAGGTATGTGTGGCAATAAATGTAAAGACTCTCTCAATGCCTTTTTCTTCTTTTAGGCAACTATACATAATATAACTCATAGACATTGTTACAATGTTAGTTTGTCTGCTTGGTTTCCTAATGATTTTCCTAGTATCAATGTTATAGTAATCATCCCCGGCTGAGTCAGGATCCATGCAATGAGCCATACAGAAAGCATCCTTCCCAACAGAGATCATGGTAACAAGATAAAGTGTTGCCAAATCAAATCAACATGATGGGGGCTTTTATTCACTGTATCTACCCCGAGAAAGTAAAGGTAACTTGCTAGAAAGGGAGGAAATAACTTTAGCCAACAGTACCAACATTGCTTGTGACTGAACGAGTTATGGAAATTCTTAACAAAGAAACTTGGATCCTGTGTCACTGCAGCAACCTAGGAAAGATATTAGCTTCCTCAAGGAAATCCCCTGGAGTGCAGAAGTAACAAAATGGAAAGAAAGGAATCCCAGTCAAGTAATGGTTTTAAGATGGGCTGTAGTTCATGCCAAATAATTAAGAAAAACAAGAAGAAAATAGTAACAAGCACCATGAAAAGAATCAGTCATCTCCCCTGATATAAGGAGATCAAGCACATATTTGATGCCCCACTGACCAACTCTAAGGTGAGAAAGGAGTCAGACGAGCATTTTGAATCCTGGGTCTTCAGACTCACATGAATTTCTAGAAAGCAGCAGCAGTTCTTGGCCCTCCTATTGTGCTTGCTGACAAAGGTGCCAGCTGTGATGCTGGCTTTAAAAGATGCTTTCGGTTTGGATATGCCATATTCTAAAACTGTATGCTTTCACAGTGGTGCATAACAGCTATAGATTAGTGGCATTTTATAAAAACAGAAAAAGTTCAGTTATAAAATGAAAGCCATGTTAAAACATCAGTGCTTGATTTTCGGTCCAACCTTAAATAGGCATTGCTTCTTTGAGGCTGCAGGTGCCTTCGGGTCATTTAGAGTCTGAGTGCCTGACTCAATGACAGGTATTTATTAATCAGGGCTTGAAATGTCCCTGGCAGTATCCACAATTATTTGTGTTCACAAACGTGAGTAAAAATGTCACATATTAATAATAAAAAAAATAGTATTTAAAAATCCAATAATTTCAGTCAATAAATGAGAAAAGATTATACATACAGGGTATTTCTTAAATCTTCTTGATGTGCTCAGTGTATTTGTACTTCAGAGAAGTAGCAGAATTTTTTAAAATTAGGCTCATGCAGTGTGCCATGATGTTGTGAGCATGGTTTTGTGCCAACTATTATTCTCATAATTTCTGTAATTTAAATATTAGAAGTACCTGTTTCCTTCACAGATCCAATATTTAGACATCCAGGGTAGAATTTGCAAAAGCACTTAATATTTGTTTGCTATGATCCTACTAAAGACAATGATAAACCTTCGTTTTACACAAGAAACAATATTAAAACACTACTAAGTAGCTCTGAAAATCCTACTCACCAATTGGTTTACATTTTCCTGACAAAAAAACCTGTGGGTGCACGATTGTATATCTAAGCAAGAAAGACTAGATTTAAATGGAAACCATTATAAACCATGTTACGTATTGGAGAAATACGCAGTATATGAGCTGTTATCTGCCAACCTTTGAAGTAAAAATATTTTAAAGTATTTTAAAATGATATGAGAAATATATGAGATATATTATAATATATTTAAAGAATGAAGTAAAAAACTTTTAAAACAAAGACATAACATGTACTCTTTAATTATACCCTTTCCCCTCCTTCAGCGCTATATACAATATTCAGCCTTATGTAAGAAAATATTCTATTGTGGGAAGGCAGAAAGAGAGAAAACTAATACAGTATTATACTAATGATCAAGCTGCCAGGCTGTTATTGAAGGACACAGTGTGCTGATCACTTGAATTACCATCTAAGCAAGTAATTCAGCTTTTAGTGGACTGATCTCCCAGTATACCACTAAAAGCCCTGTTTTGTTTTGGTTTTTTTCTTTTGTAACAGACAAGCTCACCATGTGCTCCTTCTAGTTCTGCCAAACAGCAAGGAATGACATAGGTGAAGCTTCTGCCTCATTTGACCAAAGTTGCTGGAGTAACTATACTCTACCTGGACTTACTGAAAACCAAGAAAATGTTAAACCCTATAAAAAAAGAACCTGGAGTTATTTCAGTTTTCTATGTTTGTTTTTGAGGTATCCTTACCCTGAAAACCTGAAATGGAAATTGGCAAACAGAGAGCAGGTAAAAGACTTCTGAACCAGGCCAGTTCCCCTCCAATGGACTCATCACACAACTGCGTTGTGTATTACGGCCAGATGAAGTAAAGCTAACAAGTCAGAGTTTGTATGTACAGCTTCCCATTTTGAGAAAGAAACATTTGAGAATGAAGACAACTTGTGAATGTTATTCTTTTCACATCCTTTCCTTAGCAGACAGGGAAAGGAACCATATGGACAGGGTACACTCCCAGCCAGCATCACAGCACTCCTTTTTTGCATAAACAATCATATATGCAACTTCAATTTGCTCGCCAGCAAATGTGCAAACACCCAGTTAATGGGGACTAAACCTGCCTCAGCAGAAGACAGCCCCCTTCACTCTCCCTGATTGTGCATAAGGAGAGCAGATATCTCCTGCACAGTCACTTTTTGGGTGACAGCAGGCTGAGGAGAGCAGAGCCACGGTGCTGGCCCTTGCTCAGGGGAGGTGGCTGGTGGAGGAACAAGGACACATCAACAACCGAAAGGTTGGCAAAGCTTTGGAATTATGAAGAAAGCCTCAGCGCTCTCAGCCTCAGCAGCGGGGCCCCGACAGCTCTTTCGGCTTCAACGTCTTAAAAGCTACAGTCCGACCCTAAATTACAGGCAGAGTTCTGGTGAGCTCTTCTGGCTACTCGGAGCAGCCTGGAGAGGAATACACGCAAAACACAAAAACTCCACAGTCTCTGTCCTGGACCTCCAAGCATGTATTTAACTATTATTTACCATTTAATCATGTCATTACGCTCTAATTTACTTGAGAATGTGTTTTCCTCTCATTAAAACTGTTGCAATGATCGCTGCCAGAAGTCTACCCACCAGTGTTCTGCGCTCCTTCCCTGTGGTTCTTTCGTGACTATTTGATTAATTTTCATTGATATTCTTCCAACAATAGCATCTAAAATTAACTGGGTCAGTTTTTACATAACTTCCTGAGTCATCAGGCTATGTGTCCTAAATAAATATGTCCATACAGGAGTCAAATGATAATTTACCCTTCCAGCACTGGCAGGAGCTAGAACATTTTGCAAAGCTTGTGTTCTATGATAAGAAAGCACATTTTCTTCTCAGGTCTTAATTCAGGACCTTTTATTCAATCAAAACTTCATTTGGATTAAGTCAGAGGTTTGACTCAGTTGGCAGGATGTGGCCCTGAGTGAGGGGGAAAGGGAGATTTTAATGCCAAATACATTCTTATGAAAAACATTTTCCAAATGGCTGAAATTATGAAAGTTGGTGTTGAGGTACCTGAATTTAAATGGTGGAGATCTGGCCTCCAGGCATTAGCTGCTGATTTCTTGCTTTTAATACTGGAGAAGGAAGCTCAGTAACACTTCAAATTACATGTCTCAACCAGGCATTTAATTTAGATTAAATTAGACAGTAATTGTACGTTAAATAAATACCAATGGTCTCAGAAACACATTTTTTATGGATTAACAATTTATGTAATAGATGTTTTTATTGCATGCCTGTTAGTTCTACAGTAATATGTTTTTCATAATTAGCTGCTCTTTAGCTGCTACACTGAATATAACTTATTAAATCTCTATTAAGTACATACTCAAGGATACATAGGATACCTCTTCAAAAGCCAAATAATGCAAACCTGTCTCACTACAGGAAAAAGCCACCTTGACAATGCTCAGTAGGATGGTCTGAGCATCATCAACTCCCTTGAGATATGTATGTATCCAAGCGGGTCATATAGTCCATTGCATTTGCTTAGTCCTCTGGGAAGGAGGAACTTGTACACCTCCACCACACAATGGCAGCACTGACCACCTGACAAAATGTTCCTCAGAGAAAACACACGGAGGAAGATGACTCCCCCAAACTCTTCTCCCAACTAATTCATACTAAAAAAAAAGGAAGGGATTTCTTTTGTACCCTGTATTGTCAAGCAATAGGGATTCTGCATCCTCCAGGAAAGGTCATAACGATGTTCAAAATAATGATGATGTTTTTAGGGCTGTTATAATGCTGTCATGTGGATTCAGAGGGAAAATATTCAACCACAGATTTCAGCTGCCAGAGTCAAAGCGGGAACCTTTTCCCAAAACTGGCTGGATGTTTTTAGCCCTGTTCTTACTAGCTATTTGCTCCATGCCTTCCTTTCTTCTCGGTTTCCTCACATTCTCTTCATCTCTACCCCATGTCACACCTGGCCCAAGTAAAAACTTCCCCACTGTCCTGCCATTCTCCCCCTTTTTATTATTTTGCTTCCTATTTAGTAAATCCTCTACTAAGTAAAGTTGGCCAGGAAGCAAGATTATCCGTCCCACAGAGTTCTTCAATGTTTTTTTCAGAAACGTAGCTGTTCGGCATCAGGAAGCAGAGGCCAAGACAGGAAATGTAGAACTGCAAACAGCAAGGTGGCATTTCAGAAACTTGGATTCAGGTCTCTCTGAAAATCATCTGGGTGGTGAGGGGATTCTCCATGGCTTTTGGGGGGCTTGCTTTTTTTTTTTTTCCTTTCTTTTTTTTTTTTCTTTCTTTTTTTTTTTTTCCTTTCTTTTTTTTTTTTCTTTCTTTTTTTTTTTTTCCTTTCTTTTTTTTTTTCTTTCTTTTTTTTTTTTTCCCCTGGAGATTAAAAATCCCTCCAAAGGCATTCTATGGGGATAGTCTAATCAAACCGATAATTATCTACTGAAAATCTGTCCCACATATTGTGAAATCTGCCAAGCTGATAGTGCAAGTGGTAGTACTGTTATCATGATAACTTCTTCCAAATCTGATCAAGCTGCCTGATTTAAACTGATATACAATATATGCATCTGATGTTACAAATTACAGATGATTATATCTTCAAATCTGAGTCCAGACTCAGTAAGGGGTTGGCTAGAAAACAAGACATCTGATAAAAAAAATAATTCAAAGTATGAGGAATTTGTTTCTAATCCACGCTGGAATGAAAATCAGATACTACTATTGACTATCCAAATAAATCAGTAAGCTTGATTAAGTTTGGAGAAGTTTATTATAATGCTACTGCCTATAAAATCAACTTGACACATTTTTAAAACATGTGGGGCAAAGTTTCTGCTGTTATAAATGAGTATAGCTGAAATGTGGGCACTGAGTTATGACTGAAAACAATCTGATGGGAAGATCTAGTCTTATTTCTTTTTTTAACTGATGAAAAGCCAAGTCAGTTAATTTTGAATTGACCCAAGAGACTAACACAAAGGATCTGATTTAAAGCCCATCACTCAGAAGCTGAGAACTGACTGCCATTTTCTGAGGATGGTCTACAAAAATCTGCCAAGAAAAGCAGCATGGACTAAATGATCTTTCCAACATACACAGTTTCTCAGAGCCTACAAATTAAGGCTCTCACTTTATTTGCAGTCATTTATTGACCGTGCCACATCAACATATCGCATTAAATTAAGGGCTAGTTCCTTAGTCAGTGTTAATCAGCGTATACCATTATCTAAAGACCTGGCCTCCAGATGTGGATCATTCATCATTCCAAGATTAGGGACATAGATATAATAAGCATATCAGGGATGGGTTCTTGTAGGTGGATAGACTTGAGGTAAATACTCTATTTCCTGACCAATTTGGCATCAAGTCTCCTGGTGAACTAGTATTAGTATCAGAGGTCTAGTGCCCCTCAGGATTTGGATCACGTTGTTTAATAAACATCATTTTATAATATCAGGAGGGAATAAGGCAGTGCATTTCTAAGGGATTACTGTACATCTCAAGTAGTTACTCACTCTCCCTCTGGCCTTGTGCCTGTTAACCCCACCTGACATATGCTATAATCACCCAGAAATGCACTGCCTGTCACCACTTATTGAAAAGGTAACGTGTAAAACTCACTAAAGGAAATGGTATTGAAACTAGGTTTGAGGTCTGACTCCTTACAGTCTTCTGATTAATTGCAATTTCCTAGTAAAATACATTGAGCAACTTTCTATTATGCTGTTCTATTACAAAAACGTGTAAGAATTAAGGATGTGATTTCAACCCATACAACAGCCCCTTTGTCCCTTTTCATACTATTAAAAGGACACACAGATGCTTTGAAATGGTGGGTAAAACCCCACAGAGTAAAAGAAACTGTAGTTACCATTTGAATAACACAGGTGGCTCTATCCAGCTTTCTTCCCGAATGGAGAAGTCATGTCAGAACCATGTAACTCATGTTATTACACAGCAGAATTTGCAAGAGCCTTAACCCGCTGGGGGCACAAGAAAAGGTGGCGGGGAATTGCATGGGCCTCAGGTGAAGGCGGGACTGACACCACTTTGTTCTGATGCACAGGAGGTGGGAATAGGTAGAAGATATTTTTATTGGCTGTTCCCCAGAATGAAATATATGACCCATCGTCATCACAGATATGTAAAATTTTTAAAGAATGAGAGTAAAGATGTTCCTTTTCTTTTTCATTTTGTAGACATTAAGGCCAGATTCAGCTGCTGGGTGAATGAGAGGGCTTCATGTACAATACAACTTGTGATCTGGAACAAGTTGATTGGAATAGGAGTGGCCTGTTTGTTTCCCCAGAAATTCTTCCCCCCAGAAACACATATGAGAATAAAACATTTTCTTAGAATATCGAATATCTCATCCCTGTCTTTCCAGTCTTCTGACATACAGTTCTCAGAAAAAGCCCTTCTGTGAGCTTCTGCAGCCAAGCGGCGACCCACTAATTACCGCTTGAGAACTAGTGCTCCAGAAACTCTCATGGAATTCTTCGCCCAGTAGTTTTCTACGTTTTCTTAGAGAAACTTAAAATAATGAAATAAGCATGCAGGTGCATCGTAACAAGGCTGGGTGAAAAACGCCTTCAGGTGGCTGAGCAGTCATGGAGTATTACTTTCTGGATTTTCTCAGAGTGAGGCACAGAGTCACTCAGGAATGGCCTGATTCTGCAAGATCCTAGGTAAGCAAATGACCACTATCTCTCCTGTTACCATAGCACAACAGCAGTATTAAGGGAAGTTGGCAGACCTAAAATAATTGGTCTTCATTGGACAATAGAAACATCAAGACAAACAATGACATTTCTGTGCTACACTCAGACCTAAATCCAGCTAACTAGTGTCAAGGTAATTTGAGGACTCCAGATGTTGTTGCAGCTGCATTACCACAGTCATCTTAGTCATTCTCCTTAAAAGTGGGAAGTTCATAACAGGGCAAAAATCATTCATTCAGTGTTAAGATACTGTTTCTTGAGCAACATCAGTAATTTCTTCTTCAAGGGAAAACAGTATATTGGCTTTTCTAAATGGAGAAACTGAAAATCTACTACCAGAATAGCTACTGTTTCTCCCTCTAGAGTTTTAACAACTAGAAGTAAAATAACCTGCTGTCAGAGCTCAAAGCTCCCTAGCGGCTCCAGAAACTTAGCAAACAACATATACCGAACTGCAACATCAGGATTGCATTTATTCTTCCTTCTGACAAACCTGAAGAACCACAGCAGCTGAAAGCTTGGGCAAAAATTATCCAAACTTCATAGCAAAGCCACTTAGAAACCCTTGACAACAAAGGTGTTTGGCTGTCTCACTACAGATAAATAGAGAAGCTCAACAAGGAAAAATATCAAATTCAGAACAGCTCCACTCATCAGATGATACGGTGGTCACCCCAGCAGAGAAGGATGCACTTTCTAGTCATTCTCAGTTTTGGCCAAAGTGCTGGTTTCACTTTATAAAAGAAATGGCCATGGACCAAAATTCTAGCATCTTCCCACTGTTTTTACCTGAATTTTACAGCTGGACACTATGTTAGAGGGAAATAATTAATTAATTGATATTAATTACAGATGAGAGAGAAAGATGGAAAAAAACAAAAAAATGAGACATGAGAGAACTGGGAAAAGGATAAAAGTGTATTTTCGGTTAATAAAAAGGACTTATTAAATAAGATGACAAATAAATACATTTGTGACTAAAGACAATAAAGGCACAGAAGCAAAATTACTGGATGACTGAGTGGATGAGCATGGACAAAAATGAATGTGAATATGAAAAACTAAACATTGTCAAGGAATTAGATTTTCTTACAACCATTAGGAATGGTCAGAAAGTAAAGAGAGCAGAGAAGACTTATGACCTTATTTCTGCAAAGGGATGCAGAGCATTTCTGAATCCTTCTCCAGGGATATACTTTTGTATCCTTTATATACAGAGAAAGGTGAGGCAGTCCCACAGCTATATTGACATGAAAATGATTCAGGTTCTGTCTGCAGTGAACTCTGAATTTCTCAGTGAACGGTTACTAAGTCAAACAAGGTCTAAACATAGGCAGCTGGCACTGAATTGAAAATACAGTGTGTTTCAGGTGACAGGTATGTATGTGTAGGCAAAAATGTTAGTGATAACACTCAAAGCAAATAAGGTATTTAAATAAGCATGTACTTGGCAATAAGCCAGTCTCCCTGGGAGCAATCACATCACTTGCCATTTATTCAGACATACTACCATACTGTCACAGAGAAGTAACCCCATGGCTGCAATAGATTTATACCTCTGGAACTGTGAGCAAAATTTGACCAAGTAAGTGCAAACATTTCTCTTCTTTTAACCATAGTAAAATAAGTTTAGAAATTGCGAATGAAATCCACATTAAAGTTCAAACGCATATTTGGAGATCCACATTTTATCAACCAGAACCGAGATTTTACAGTGAATGCACAAGTTTCCTGAACTCATCTGGACTCAAGGAGTCAATAGTGGTTGCTTCTTCTGAACTTTAAGCTACTTGTATATCTTACCAGACTATGCCTTATTCCAGTGTGTCATCACAAATAAACTCAAACTACCTTTCCATATATACAAATCCCTAGTGGCAGTGGAAAGGGTGGCTTCTGTTTCCTTCCCAGGTGATGTGTGACTCCATCCCAAGCTGATAAGCCCTGGCATGTACCTCGCCCAACCTGGAACATCTCAAAGATGGCCTGGAAGGCTTTTTAACAAAGATCACAAACGGAAATCTTTAATTTTCTTTTCCTCATACCCGTTGTGAACTCAAACAGTAAATCTACATATGTATTATAACACTTGCAAGGATTTAGTGCTCAGATCTGAGTAGAAAACATGTCTGAAGACAAGTGCTTGCAGGTAGGTAAAGAAAAAACTCATTTCCAAACTGAAGATGACTTTTGGTGGTGGTAGCTATTAATAAAACACATTTCTTTAGTGCTAAAATCTAAATAAATCAGAGTAAGACCTGGATGTTGCCTATTCAAGAGGTGTGAAAGCCAACATGTGCAGCTGGCAGGGCTGATACAGGTGTGAGTGAGCAGATGTGTGGTGGCAGGCAGAGGTGGATGTAAAAAACCACTTTTTTTCATCCTATGCTGTTTCAGTTGCCCAAGAAACAGGCAGGAACAGTCCTTGTGACCCCTTCAGACTAGGATGTTTTTACCTCTTGTACATGCTGTACTGGGTCTTCCTGCATCCTCACTGTGTCTGGAAATGCTCAAGAGAAATTTGTTTCAACATGACTATTATCTGTTCTATGGGATTACTATATAGTGCACGCAATTTAATATTTGGATCAGAGCTCTGTCTGAATTTCTGACTGTGGCTTTTCACGGCCAGTTGCAACACGTAAATGACCTGCTGGTAGATGTTACAAATTGGACAATTAGAAAAATAAAAGCATTTTTATTTAATCTGAAATTAAGATTCAAGAAACAAGAAATCTAGAGCTCCACAGTGCCACTTTTGTATCAACCACTTTTAACAACAGAGCTCATGGTGCTTAAGCTTACTTTTCATTATAGAAAAGAGGATAACAGAAAAAATTATATATAGAAAAAAGGTACATGAACATTTATTTCCTCTATTATTTAGATTAGGCAGAAACTTTGAAGCTAACATTTATTGCTCGTTTAAAGTTCCAATCTGAACCTGGCCCTCTCTATACTGAGAAAAGCAGAGGTCCGGAATAGTAGATGTTCATTCAATTAACAACTCTATCTTAAAGCATATGCAAAAGGGGTCCATTGTGCAAGCAATCATAAATCTCACTTGGCCTAACTTCAGAGCAATTGACCTTACAACCCAAATAATGTTCCTTTGTGCACAGTTTTTATATGCAATTTCTAGATTTACTGTTTCAAAGAAAGAGCGTGTAAACAATTTCAGCTGAGCCTAAAGTGAGCAACTCATTCATTCTACAGCTGGATGAAAGTTTGCGCCAAAATGGAAAACTTGTTCTGGAAAGAGTCTCTATTGATACTACTTTCAGTGGATCCAGATTCAAATTTTTCATTTATTTATTTTCACTTGCTGCTGATATCTTAATTAGGAATGAAATGAGGAGAAGAGAAATGACAAGTTTTAGCTGTTCATTGGACAACAGAGAATATAATAGGAAAGGGTAATGACACTTTGCCAGCCCAAGAGCATTCCCTTGTCAGTCATCAAAAGACTGCTACAAATAAAAAATTCTGAGGACTTCTCCAAGAAAAAGGCAGAAGAGAAAACATAGGCAACATAAATGTAACTTCTACTTGCTCCCACCCTGACTATCCTGCATCTTAATGTCTTGATATTTCTTTTTTCTATAAACAAAATTTCAGGCCACATTTTAATAAGTTCAATATGCAAAGCACACATATCACTTCCATACATGTGTTCTAGGTGACATCTATATTGAAAGAGTGACAAATCCTTTCCTTGATTAAACATTGTAAAGCTTTTATTAGAATATTTACCAAAATGAAAATGTGTTATCTATATCAGTAGTGCGCATTAAAAATCTCAAAGTAACTGGCTCCAAGATGAATCTTGGCAAACTCTGAAGCCCATATGTGGGAGAGGCAAGTTTAGCACTTAGTAAATATCCAAAAATCTGCAATTAACCCCGAGAGATTCTTCAAATCTCTCTTAGGCTGACATGCTTTTTTGGTTAGCCACTTCTGGAGAGCTCTGGTACTCTGAGTCAGCCTCTGGAGGCTCCACTGGCCATCTAAGGGATCTGGGCTTTCAATTCAGACACCAAGGTTGGGTGGTTAAAGTTGGGGCAGCACAGAATATCTCAAACTCACTAGGAGGTTATCCCTGTCCTTATATTATATGTAAGTATGGCCAACCTTTTATACATTATTAGCACTGATTGAAGTATTAATTACAAATAAATAATTCAGACAGTGTAGCCCTGCTTCATGTTCATAATACTGTTTGTAAACATATGTTAGTATTTTCCAAATGTTATGTTCATAAAGTTGTTTGTGAAGATATGTGTTAGCATTTGCCAAATGTTATGTTCAGCTTAGAGGCTCCCCACACACTGCTTACTTTGACTTCCTAACCTTAATTATCCATTTCTTACTAGTGCTCATAAAATGACATCCTATGGTATCTGCTCTCTTAATGTGTAATTGAAACTTTATATACAACAGAATAGGGATTAATTAAGATAAAGTGATAACTAGTAAATAACCAGTTCTCTTGAGCACACAAATATCCAGGAATCTTTGCAAAGAAATACCACTCCTCAGACTTCAATGAGAACATAAATTAGAGCCTGTGACTATTTCTTAATAGGAAATGAAAAAGGGTATGAGCAGGGATGGGATGAATGAGTTTTAAAAGTCAAAGCAATGTTTACTAAAAAGAATAGCTTTTGCATTCCTATTTGCCTGGGCCACTTGCCTCTTTTGCAACCTGATAAAACAAGTGAGTCAATACAAATCAAGACGACTTAGTAGAAGAACAGCAAATGGCCATTGTAAAAGTAAATGCCAGAGGAAAAGGGACGCCACAAAGGCCCCAGTCCCACATTTTTTTTTGCAAGCAGATTTAACTGGCGTACTCTGGCCAGACACCTTTGGAATCAGACATGCCATTTCACTTAAGGAGAGAAAACAGCAAGATCGTGTCCAAAGACAGTAAAATAAAAGGGAATAATAACTTGACCTGTTACAAAGTTCATATTTTGAAAAGAAAATAGTAGAAAACTTGCACAAACAATTTCTCATGAGAATCTGTCCATTCTTCAACCATCTTTATGTGATAAACCAGGAATGTTATTCTTTCCTTCATAGACATACTGCCTTGTTTTCATCGATTTACCCTGACTGTCAAGGAGCCTTCCAGAAAACAGTGGATAAGCTGAGAATTTATGCAGTTCATATTCACTATCAGACAAATCACTGCAAAGTTTCATTTTCCCCCTTGCATGTCTGACAAAACTGCAAGACAGCCAAATACAGGTGTTTCGATATATTCAGACAACACTCTTTTTTCTTTCTCTCTTTTTAATATAATATTTTGTCATTTACTCTGGTGAAAACATTATGGTGGGTAAAGTAAGATCAAGCAATAATTCTAATTTTTTAAAAACTTTAAAGCAATTTTTTGAGAAACATGGGAGTTTAGACAGCACATTTATTTAGTTTTAATTTTTGTGCTGTCATACATCAGCACTGAAGCCCTGATTTAGAACACGTGCAGCTTGCCTTTGAAGTTTTGGCTGTTTTTTAACAATGGCAAAAAAAGATATAAAGAAATTAAACAGCACCAAAAAAAATCATAAAACAGGGCTTTTGTGCTCTTGATTTATATATTGTTTTTTATGTTTGTTTTAAAAAAAGCTTTATTCTCAATAATCTTTCATGGGAAGCTTTGCTCTGACATACCTTTATTCATCTAAGCTTTTTCTTCTGTGTTGACCTTTCTTTTCTCCTTCCTATCCCCCCCAAGTCTCTGAACAGTGCTTTCTAATATCATTTCCATTCAGTAGCAAAATGAGTTTATTGGAATTCTTCTGAAAATTGAAAGAGTAGAAAATGTGCAGTGATATGCTAAACTGATATTTTTGGATGAAAGCAATAAACATTCCAAGTAAACAGGACCTCCACATGAAACGGCTTTTTTCTTCTAGTGTTTGCTGGACTTCCCTTCTGGGTTGTGCATGTGCAGTGGTATACGTGGTCCTTTTGGTCACGTTACACAACACTGGTATTTTCCAAGGAAGTGCATGAAAGCTGATAGTTGCCGTTGTTCATTTTTGTCCAATGTGTTGTAATGAATACGAGCCAATGCCGTATTTATGTGTTCTGTGGCAGCTTTTTCCTCTTATTCTCTCTCCCTTTCAGCTCAAGGACTACATTGTTGAAACAACAACAAAACCACCACAACTGGCTTTACCGTTTTTCTCCTCCTTAGCATCTTCCATTCCCTGGAAAATTTTAGTGCATACTTAGTGTCATCTAAAGGTACCAACACCATGTGCTGTTAAGACCGGTTTTAATTGCAGTCTACCTTCAAAACCTATTGAAAGTAATATCTAGACAGACCAAGTCCTGAAAGTGTCCAGATGTTTGAAGCAGAACATTAAAAAAACCCATAATTCTTAATTGTCAGCCCAAATATAGATGTGTACAGTACCAGTGTGTATGTGTAGAAGGATATGTGCAGGGCATTTATGATAGCTGAGGGAGTTGGAGAAGCAGGGGCTGACAAGGGAGCTGGACTTTGTCTGAGGCATTGCAGGGAGGTTAACAGCTGCGTATCAGAACTTTACTGGGGACCTCCTCACTCACTGTATCTCTTCCCTTTCCTTCACCATCTCATATCCATATGCTTCATCTCTGCACCTTCTAAAATACTGCTTACTCATAACAGTGAAATAATGACAGCTGCACCTGAGAGAAAGTTCTTTTTGTATTCCAGCTCATTCATGGGTTAGTGCAAAATAACAGAACCAATAGAATCTCCTATCACCAACATCGACACCTGGATTTATGTCAAAATAGTTTTTCCCAGTGAAGTGTAGTGGTAAGCTTATTGCAAAGACACCTCTGAGTTCCACAATACCTCTCCATATGAAGAACTTGTGTAAAATTTTGACTGAACATAGAAGGTTCTGCAGTTTATTTTATTTTTATGGAATTTAACTATCAATTTTAGCAATTTGGTCTGTGTTAACAGAAAACTTGTTTATGATTTCATTTAATTTCATATTTAATCCACGACCTTTCTACATCTTGAAGCAAATACTGCTGGATGGGAAAAAAAACCCTTTGATTTTAACATTCATCAGGACTCTTCTCCCCTACCTTTAACCAAGGAAAAGTTAGCTATCTTGTCTCTGTTACTCGTTCAGGCCAGTTACTACTCAGTGGGAAGAGAGGAATCTCCCCAAGAAGGTCTGTTGCACCTTTTTTCAGAAAGGATGAAGGTCTCTTTGGAGTTAAACACCTCTCTATATTGACTGTCATGGAGAAATCTGGACTAATTAAGACGTATCTATGGCTCTGAAAGATTACTTACATCAAGGCAGGTAAAATTTGCTTTCATCTACCAAGGTCATGCTTTGGCGTTGTGAACACAGTATGCTCAGTGAGAAGCTTCTCAGGTAAATATGAAATTAGAGATGAATGTATTTAGATTAAGTAGGCTATGCCTCTGTTAATACCTCAATAAAAATTACTCTTGCTAGAGATTTTGTAGGTTACAGAGCCCTGCTTTCAAATTCTCTTTTTTATTTAAGCAAGTTATAATACTAATATAATAATACAATATTAGTAAATTAATTAAATAGTTACTAGGAAATTATTTATAAAAATATTTTCTGTATAATAATACTATCTAATATATTTATAATAATCATTCAAATCTCAAGCTAAGAAGTCATATTAGCATGTCATACTAATAATCTTTTTAGCTTTAAAGCCTATTCATCTATGAATACCTTGTAGAATATTTCCAGATTCATAAACTTTGAAAATAATTATATGCAGACAGAGGATTTCTATGCCAAATTTGTTCCATTACTCCCAGTAATAATTCCTCAGACTACACTTCTTCTGACTCAAAATATTCGTTATCCTACCAACCCACTTTGCACCTTGCTTTCTTTGTCTAAGACATACATCATCAGCTCTTTTAAGGTCCACTCAGTACTTAGCTCAATCTCCCCTAATGCATTTTTGTTCCACGCTCCTTTTCCCTTGAATATACTGCCACTTCTCTGCTAATAACATGATAAAAACTTGGTAAGTGGTATGCATTTACCAGGGTGGCTTTTAGATATCCCAGAAAAAAAGGAGTTTGGTTATTTGTCCAGGTGTTTTAGAAGTTAAGCCACCCGGTCAAAAGAATGGCTCCAGCTCGGACGTCTGACGTCCAGGCTCGCCATCCTCACACCTGGGATTTCCCAGGCTGAAACACAGGAAAATGTCCTCCTCCATCATGAATTAATTTGCTGCTCTCGAGCCCTTTCTTTCAGATTAACAGTTGACGTATCTCTAAACAGCGCCACCATAAATATCTATATCGCTTCAAAAAGGAGACATTTGAAAGAGGGGAATGATTGTCTATTTTAGAGAGATAAATTGAAGCAAATGAAAATCGAATCTCTAAGGACATGCTCCAAGAGTGAAATTTGCACAGATCAATCTCCCAAAGGTAGTAAGTGATACAAGCCATTGATCTGAAACTAGCACAGAAGGTACAGTTCAGTAACACAGTGAAATAATTATAATAAAATAGACTAAGGAATATTCCTGTAGTAGTGAGAGGCCTTTTCTCTGAACTTTTTTGACTGTATGCTTATTTTTGATGCTTTTCTAAAGCAGAGTCCACTAATTGTGCATCAGTTTTCTTAAAAGTTAAGGAAACATTCAGAGCAAACCAATATATTTCCCTGATGCACTGTCTTTCACTAGAGTTTTAATAAAGTAAAAACAGGTACTGAGCAAGGACGGAGTTATCCAATGAACTAAATTAGGTAGTTGAATCACGATGACAAGAAGGATGGGCAGATTTTGAAGAAAAAAGCAGGTTATTCAAGACATAATATTTGACATTTGGTTTATGATACTCTAATTGTCAGTAGTCAGCCAAAGCCAAAAGACTGCTATTTTCTTTCAGATAAAATATATGTCCTTTCCCTTCCCTTCCCTTCCCTTCCCTTCCCTTCCCCCTTCCCTTTTCCCTTCCCTACAAATTCTCAGCTTCACAGAAAAAAAAAAAAAAAAACAAC
>NW_008795527.1:4582596-4702392 GCF_000699145.1 Aptenodytes forsteri
CCCTTTCCCTTTCCCTTTCCCTTTCCCTTTCCCTTTCCCTTTCCCTTTCCCTTTCCCTTCCCTTCCTTTTCCTTTCCTTTTCTCTCCATTTCCCAACTTTACTATGTCTGTGATAAAGTACTGAATTAGATCAGGCAGATTCAATTTCCCATTCCTTTTTCAAAGCACTAGGTAAAAACTTATCTTCATTAAGTGCCACTAGGAGTCCAGCACCACATAACTAATCAGAGAATTCAGTAGCTTCATGTCCACGTGATGCCTCAAGTTCAAAGGGGACAAAGACATCCTGTTTGGTGTTTTGTTTCACTCAAGCTATTAAAACTGCACAGACCCCCTTAAGTGTTTTTTAAAGTCATCTTCTTTATTCCCTATCAGTAACCTAAACCATTATAAAAACCAGTGCCAGTTTAGATAATTTTCAAATTTGTAATGTGATTTGGAAAAAAACCCCCGGTGACTGTCAATGAAGTGGAAGGACTGAAACTCCTGGTGGATGCAAACATTTCAGATCTACTACTTTTTTCCATATCCCTTAAAGATCTTGGCTTAGTAATTCTGTTCAACTTTTATAACCTCAATGGTTTTCCTCAAAAAGCATGCTGGGAAATTCCCAGAGGTGTGCGCTGTGTGGGGGAATGTATACACCCAAAAAGGGTCAAAAGAAAAAAATTACATGGTTCAGAACATATGCACTGTCTTCATGTATATTCTACAAAGCTACAGTTGATGCAGTTCACACCACTAGGAAAATAAAGTTCTGTTCACAAGGTCATATAAACATCACAATTTTTTTGATAACTCCTTTGATGTAGCATATTTGTTAATTCAATTACAAGTTTTGAAATAACATCTTATCACTTGATCAATAGATTTTCCTTGCTGTTTTTCCCAGGGCTTGATAAAGGTTTAAAAAGGTTGCTTACTCAAGTGTTTGGGTGAATGAAAAATTACTTTTAACCTGCTTATGCTGGCTTCTGAAGTTTCAACAATACTAGGTTCCACTTTACCACTTCTGCTTGTGTGCTAAGATGCTCTGAAACATTGAACATAAATATGCAACTATTTTAAAGCTGATTACACAGAATTTCTTTAAATTCTGGTAAATTTGTTAGTACACAGAGCAGTCATATTCAAACATGACTTTACAGAAAAGCTGTTCCTCCAGTGTAGGAACCATAAAAGATGCTTCCTGTACTTGGAAGGAACTATAACTTTTAGCTGAAAATAAAAGATTTCCTTGCAATAGTCATATCTGAGACTACAGATACTGGCTTTTTTAATAGAAATAAAATAGATACAAATAATAACAATTGGATTTGATTTGTTACTAGTCAATACCTTTTTTCTACAAAAAATAAAGATATTCTTGGTAATTTTTTTTATTGTTTTTTGTAGAAATTACACATTTTTAACAGAAAGAAATAATAATGCCTTTTGCCTTTAATTTAAAAAAGAAATTAATATGAAAAAAATCAAAATAAAACATATTTGTTAAAATTATCAAATTTTAATTGACTTTTATATATATCTATTTTTAAATTGATCATTTCTTTTGGCAGCATAAAAATACTATGCAAAAAAATTTGTAAGCTATTCTTTGCAAACCTTGAACATTGCTTAATAATAAGAAAAAGATGCAGAAGAACATACACAATATGCCTAAACTGCAATCATAAATGAAAACATAAATTATGTGGTAATACATGTGAGTGATCATCTTTCCATACAACACAATCACTGAATTCATATCCGACGTTAAGTAATCACATTAGGAAAATAATTTTGAAGCTAGCACATTTAAAACCCAGACATTTTATTGAAGGATACATTCCACTATTAAATGGAACAGCTTTGGGTTTTTTTGCTTTTAGAGATTGCTAATCCATTTTAAGTAAGTAAGAAACAGATTCAGGAACCAGCCCTCACAACCAAACTGCACCTAAATGGATGCAATGCCAGATGCCAAAAAGTTTTTGGTCATCATATAGCTAGAGAACCAGTATTTTTTACAGAGAGGAATCTAAGGAAAAGGGATAAGACTATGGATCAAAGGAAACAAATATTTAATTCATGCTAACATTTACTATTATAAACAGAAACCAGGAAGTAACTGAATTTTGATTAACTAGCAATATTTTGTTGTTCTGGATGCATACTTATTTTTAGTTTCTTCTTCCAAAGAAGAAGAACTTCCAAGACCTGTCCCTTGGTCCATTTTAGTGTATATGAATCATGATCATTGATGGGGAGAAAAGAAGGAATCTGAAGTAAATAAATTACTACTAAATGCATTTCAAATGGATTTATTTTACCGCAGAACTACTCCTTTTTCTTTCCAAGTTAATTCTATAAAACTTCACAAAGTATTTAAATAACAGCTTTCTCATGTGAATATGCTTTTGAAGAGTTTTTAGCGTGTGTTTTTGTACCATATTAGTACTTACAATGCAAGGTCTGTCCCTGTAAACATTACTTATTTCAGTAAATCTTAATCAGGTTGGTGGAGTGGTATCAACCCCCAGGACTGCTCAAAGTGAGTAAAAGCTTGTGGGATTAGGACCTACATTCTTGCATTTCCAGCAATTTTATGGCAATTAGTTGGTATAAGCAAGAACAATTTCCTTAAAAAAAACCCACCACCACCCAAAACAACAAAGAAAGGTAATTAAAATGCTGAAGAAAAAGTAGGGATTTTTTTTTTTAAATGTGCATGTTGGCAACTTGCACCATTTTATTGCAGATTTCATGGTATTAAGTGTTTGCATTAAAGCTATTATAATCAGGAGATTGCAGTGGAATCTCACTGTTCAGTTGATAAAGAAATGGCTGCAGGGAAAAGCTTAAAATATGAAGGAAGTGTGTCCTGGGAGCTCCACAACAAAAAGAAATCTGGGTAGTATTTTAATAACTCTTACAATATTTTTGAGGTCTGAAGCAGTGATTTTCTAGAATTGGTAGTACTGATATTCTATTTAAACAATTAATTAAGGTGCAAGCATCCTGTGTGGTGCTGCATAATATGTGACTTTTTGAAACTACTGCCATGAATTGATGTTTTGAGTTTAATCATATGGGTAAGCACCCATTTCCCTTTACCCACAAATAACTAACATAGCTGTTGTAAGTCCTATTTTAATAATTTCTTTTCTTTGAGCCAATAGTACCTTGAACTTAATTTTTTAAATTTTGTTTTGTATGTTTGCTTGGGTAAAAAAACCCAACACAACAGCAACTAAGACAATTGCCTGGGATCAAAGCTAAAAATACCAAGAAAATCTCTTCAGATTAGTGAAGAATTGCTGGTAACTAACATAGCTGTTGTAAGTCCTATTTTAATAATTTCTTTTCTTTGAGCCAATAGTACCTTGAACTTAATTTTTTAAATTTTGTTTTGTATGTTTGCTTGGGTAAAAAAACCCAACACAACAGCAACTAAGACAATTGCCTGGGATCAAAGCTAAAAATACCAAGAAAATCTCTTCAGATTAGTGAAGAATTGCTGGTGCTGATACCAGTCAGACCTGAAGTGTACTTGATACTGGGATAGTGTGAAAAAGATGAGTTTGCAGACCAAAAAAACAGATGGCCCCTTATCACCCCATGGGGCTAAACACACAAGAGCAAACTTCAGAGACGCCTTACCTTTACCCTGTCTGTCCCTATCAGGAGAGACTGTTATATTAAGGGTTATTGCCTCTCTAGCCCTCCCTGTGATCAGCTTTTGAAGTCCACGGCCAAGAGGCCAGTGTGAGAATATCACCCCAGATAAGAGGTGTTTGCTCTGTGAAATATTCAGGACAGGAATCCATGGACCCCGTGATAGTTCAGCAGGGAACCACAAACTCCAGCTAATATCTTTTAATCCCCTGTTGGTTTGAGAACTACCCACCATAAAAAGCATAACTGGCTGTTTATTTGCGCAGGCAAGAGATAACATCTTAAAGTTACAGTCTGCCTTAAGTAGTAGGGATGTGAAGCCCAAAGAAATGAACCATCCAAGCTCATAATCAAAATTGTGTGTGCTCCCTTCTTCTCTGCCTAATGAGACGTAAACATTTTGGCTGGTGTCTCTTTTGAAAGATATTAATCAAATATATTGGTTAGAAATCACAAAGGATAGTCCGGACTGAAATTTACATGTCGTGTTTTATAGCATTCTGAAGCTGTGAACAATATGTTAAAAATTTTCCCATGGTGCAACCTAGTAAATACTTGTGGCACATTTCTATTTATTACAGAGAATAGTTAAATTCTAAGACATAAATCATGCTCTTCTACTAAAGGCTTTACAAATTCCCAAAGACAAGCCTAATTCCCAATGCAACGATGCTATAAAAGATCAGACACTTTGTTATGGAGAAATCCACATTTGGAGATGTCTTTCAACAATTTTCTCTCAGGACCCAATCCTGTGAAAGGCACATGCAAGTTGCTGAACACTGTGTCAAGCTACATTAGTTTCAAAATGGCCCTAAAACCTTATATTTAATTTGCTGTATTTAAATTGTAATCTGACAAGTTTAATACTGCCTAAGCAAAAAAATTCTTTCTCCTTTTCTTTCTTCTACTAAATGTCAGTCTTTTGGTTTCAATAAGGGAAGAGATTTCATAAGTTTAAATTTCAAAACTGAGAGAAAATGCCACCAATTTTACCTTTTTTGCACCCCTCACATCAGTTATTGTCATTAGCCAATGTCACTACTGTAGCATGAAAGAAAAAATAACAAGAGGTAGGTGAAGAGATAAGGGAAGATGACCGAAAAGGGAAAATAATTCTTAATGGTTCTATAGATCCTCTTTTTTTCCATTGTAATCTATCCTCTGCCCTGTCCCCAGCAACTGCCCTAAATCAAGGAACTGGCACCTGATGCATTCTGCAGATGGATCGGCACTGTATATCTGGAACATAGTATACAGGTGGTTTTTCACTTGCACGAGTTAGTTAACTAGCCAGCAGACACATCTTCTGTTTGTGGGGCAGGAATGGGAGTAGAAAATGGAAATCTCTCCTGGTGGATTTACAGGAAGAAAGGCTAAGTGAAAGAGCAGGTCAAATCACTTATTTACTAATATTTCTAATTGCTCTCACTTCCTGCTTAGGTAGATCCTTTCTGGAAGGCACACCAGTTAACCAGACAGTTATTGAAAACACTGAGCAATAATAAAATCAGTGCTAAGACTTCTGAATCCTTCAAATGTGTTTTAAATACATATTCAGTTAGACATGAATGCTGCAAAGTCTGAAGATGAGGATTTCCCTGGCCTCAGTAAATGAGGTGAATTGTTCACCGATCTGTTTCTCTTGGTTCAAATCCATAGTCCAAGCCACTGACACATGCTTATTTGACAGCATGTGGAGGCAGATTCCTCAACCCAACATTAGAATTGTCCATTCATATTTTTTTCTGCATTTCTCCAAGCATTAATCCCTTCTTTAAATGGAAATCTAAAAAAAAAAGGGACTTATCCTCTTATATCTTCACCTTTGCCTTTTACTATGCTATGTCCTAGAGAGGAAGCTAAATTTATACAGTGAATTCCAATCTCTACTTAATTTCCACAGGAGCCAATAGACTACTCTTCCTCACAGAACAGGATTTCTGGAATTTTCTACATCTCATATTCATAAATGTAAATGTGTTATAAATGTCAATAATGTACCGGACCCTGGAATCACTGGCAAATAATTCACTGATATTTGCAGTGCAAGAGTGAATTTAAGGAGTACAAATGCAGGAGTAAATGCAGCATAATCTGACTTGGGAGGCTGGGCATTCCAATGGCCATGGCCAAGCCATAGGAGATGCTACGGCAACCACTGCTGTGGGCTAGGAGGAAAAAGAAATCAAAATGCTTTCCTTCTCCCAATAAATCCTATGAAAATACTCATGTCTGAGGGTAGATCACCAATGAACTTGTCATCTATTTTGACGCCTTTTGTATTGTACCAAACAACCATTCAATTAGTATTCAAGAAATCACCCTAGAGAAAACCCAAACTTTGCTTTCCAAAGTGAACAACTGGAAGCAAAGTCTTGATGCTAAGTTTTCTTGCTGCCAGTCACTGGGTACCCTGTAGTTTCCAAGAGACAAAAGGAACAAAAGCAGAATTTCTGATATGAATCAGGAGACTCCCCCATGAAAATTATATGAATGATCATTGCTCCACCCCACCACCAATGCTTTTAGCTCTGAGTCAAAAGCTCAAGATCTATTCTGCTGGATAACCATCTTATCACCTCCAGTACCACAAAGATAACCAAATTACATTAACCAAAATAAAATCTCTGAACTCAGAAGAATTCAGACAAGAAGGCAGCTGTGGCAACTGAGTTAATTTAACAGCTTTCTGCTACCAAAAGGTATCCTACTTCATCTCTCGCTTTCTCTACTGCCCCTGCCCCCCTTCCATTAGCTGTGGCACACATTGGTCCCTCCATAATCTGATTCAGCTTCACAGCCCAGCAGAAAACTCTCCACTTTTTTAGTTGATTAAGTTTTCTGATGGGTTGATGAGTTAATGCTGCATGTGTTTACAGAGAGATCTGACAAGAACCAGAGCCAGTGCAAGGTAAGTAATCGACAGTTCAGAAGGGGAAGGGGTATGCAACCACCCTTTTCTATGGCAATGAGCTGTTGGAGCAGCTCACACAGTCTACTGGAACTGCACTCTGAAGCAGTTAGTGCCAGACCTTCCAAGACCATAGCTTCTTGTGCTGATAGTTGAGTCAAAAAGACTTTTTTGCTTGTGAAGAGAAGAAATTAGACAGGGCATCATAAAAGCCTGCAATGCTATTTTTAGAGACTTGAATTGTGTTTAAACAGCTACCAAGTCAAAACTGCTATTCTGTTTAGTCAGCTGTCAGTTTTCATGGACTCTTTTTGCCTGCCTTCCTTTAACATTTACCTATTACATTAGCTCCAGTAGTCCCAGTCAGGACTCTTTTTTGGAGTCAAGTGTCAGGGAAGTCTTTCAGACAATCACGAGAAAGTGTAGTCCCTCCCCAAAGACTTTACAATCACTCTACCCTAAACAACTCACAGTCAGTCCAAGGTACTGTCCAGTAAATAGTTACAATATTATTTGGAGACTCCTTTAGAAATTAAGTGCTTCCAGGAAAAAAAAAAACAACAAAGCAGAAACCAACAGGACAGGCACCCAAGTTCAACCTGGTTGCTCTTGTAGTCTGAGAAGTACCAGTTCCAGCCATGAGAAGAGATTCCTCGACAGAAGACCTGTAGGCTACATGTAAGTCAGCAGCCCTTTTTACACATTAATTTCTACCACCTAGGCTGACATATCCTTTGGAAACAAACTGTTTAGAGTATTAATTGTTTCCTCTGCTGTGACTAATCAGACGGATTGCGCACTGTTATGGTGAAGTCCTCTAAGCCCTGAGGGCTCGTGAGGAGGGAAACTGTTCATAGCTTTAGCACTTCTTTCATTGGTCCCACTTGAACGGAGTGTATCACAGCATAATGCAGCTTTTGATAAGTTAAGGGAGTTATAGCAATTTTCTCAAATAAAAACTTTAAAAGTTGCAAATCAGCTTAGTTAGAGTCAGTTATATTCTAGACACTGGATGAACCTTGCATCACAAATTTGGCATAACACTAGACAGGTAACCAAACTGTCAAAATATAATTTACTCTTTAAATGCCTGCAGTGGTATCTTTTCCTACTGCTAATTGCTGATCTTATTTTGCACTCTGGTGTCAAATAGCATCTTTGGAATAAGAGAATAAAACAACAGGAAAAGTCCAGTAAATCATCATAGCCCTTAACAAACGCAGTGTTTCAGGAAGATAAGTACCCTGAAAAAAAATCTTCATTCTTGCTTGACACTTCTCTATTTACTTTATTCTTTTTATGGAATGGTCACCATTTAATGAGCAATTACGTACAATATTTACTTGAACAGTAAAGTGATCTCAGTGACTTTAATGCAAGCATTATTCTAAGGGCTGCTCTATAAAACAAAGAGAAAGTACTTCACCTCAGGATAACGTTACAGGAAGAACTTCATTCAGCAGAGCTAAATTTAAAAGCAGTGCTCTTACAAGATCTAACAACTTGCAAATTTATGATCAGATCTGGCAGCTCTTTTTCAGACCTGTTCACTGTAGAGAATTCAAATGGTGTGATAATACCATACATTTTAGCAGAAGTTGTAAAAATTAACTATAAAATAAAGCACAGAATATATCAGCTCTATCTTCAGTAGTTCCACCTAAGCATCATCAGGATAAGATGGAAGAGTAGATTCATACTCTTTAGGCATCTCCTTACTATTCTAAATATAAAACTCCTTTATCTCCTTTATTGCTTGCCCCATTATTTTTCTTATACTTTATTGCCAATACAATTTTTACTGTTCCAGTACAAAAAGTCGATTTGATACAACTACGTTTTTATAATATGTAATATATTGTGCTGATATTTTAACTGTTACTTTATTGAAAAAATAATACATTTCTAGTAATAGAAAGGAAATATTAGGCTAGTCAGGAACTGAGGCATGTTTTCCTCTTATCTGATTATAGTTTACAGTAAAATTAAAGCACCTTTATAGTCCCTGTTCTAAACAAAGGGGTCCCAATGACATCAATAGTTACTCTGCATAAGAGAGTTGTGCAAGAGAGAGCTCCTGCTGCTGCATCCACCTTCACCACATGACTTGGGAAACCAGTTCAACCAAGCAACAAGGACAGAGCTATGCCAATACTAAAGATGGACTTGACAATACAAAAGATATTCTGCTATTTCTGCTAATGAATTTAAGCTTGAGTCATAAGAGAGGGGCCATAGAAAGTGAAATCTGAGATAAGTTGCTTGAATGTCCCTGACAATCTGAGCCAGACCCTACCAGAAGTTAGAGAAGCTCCTGAGCAGGAGTTGGCACCTATAACTGATGCAAGACCTTGGGCCAAGAGGACTACCAGAAAGGTTTAACGTGCCATGTGCCTCGCTTTTTTTTCTTTGCTTTTTGATGTTAAACTTTGTGCAGTTCTCATAGCATAAGGACACAGGCAAGGCAGAGTTTGTGAGTGGAGATAATATCTTTACCAGAAAAAAAAGGTATATTTGGAAAAAGAAACTCCTTCTCAGACACAACCCCTGTTTTTGGGAAGACCTTCTTCAGGACAAAGTGGTTGTGCATTCAAAAGTATACCTACTGTTTCTAATTATGCTAGGTGGTCTTATAAACGGTGTTGTCAATAAAGCTTGCCTTTTCTTACTAAGGTATTAGGAATATAGCTGGTACCAAAGGCCGGAGAGCTTCCCAGCAGCAGAAAGTTCTTCCATATGCCACCAGTCATCTCAAGTCTTTGAAGCCCATTTTCTTTCTTAACAGAATATAAAATCCATCATAAAGTTTATGCACATGGGTTGAGTATATGTTTCAAGATGTGTATGTGTACCTAGGTATATACAAGCACCTTTTGAAATGGTAGCACTTCATTGAGAGAGAGGATTGGAACAAAGGATAAAAAGAGCCAACATAAAGAAAAATGTGCCTGTGAAATTCTCAAGGTTGGGGTTGAAACAAATGTTTTAATTAATGTTCATTCTCAATTCTACATTGCACCAAAAAAAATCTGTTTTGGGGCCAGGTAAAAGTTAGTTAAATATTCATTAGTTTAGTGAAAACTTTTCTCCTCAAAAAATCAACAGACAAGGACGAATTGCAAAGGCAGTTGGAGAAAAAGATTTACTTAGGGAAAGTGATTTGAAAAGTGCAATAAGAAAGGAAAAATTCAAACTTCCTTTCCAATCCTTTTTAAACACTATCTCTTCTTTTCAATGGAAAAAGACCATTAGTGATTTCATTACTTAATGGGACTGGAGATAAAGTAGGCAAGTGAGATATCTCCTAGCTCTGCTATCATCACTGATCTCAGCTGGCCTTCTTCCATCCTACACCCTGCTAGAGGAGCTGAGGATCACCTCACTGTGAGAAATCTTGACACGTACATCAGACCCATGAATTTAAAATCTGCTACAAAAATATATGCAACTATTTTGTTGCTAATGTGTTTGTTTACTAGTCAGAAATGGCAACTCCTCAGTAAATCAGATTGCATGTCAATATAGCAAAAAATTAAAATACTGTGTTAAAGCAGGTTAGAATTTACACCTCTCAAACTCTGTAGATTTAGTAGACCAATTTTTTCTGTATGTAATTGCCTGCTATATGGTTACTCCAAGGCTGTAATTAGTCCAATCTGTTATCTTCATCCTATGGTTTTTACTTTATGACTTGGGAATGCTGATTTGTTAATACTTTTTAATTTTTTCTCTTTGACTGTACTCTGAAGGAAAGACATAAATAATTTCTTATCAAGAATCTAGTGTCTCCCTAACTCTCTTTAACAGCAAGTTTAGTAGCTAAGGACCCATCTTCTCTCCTTTGATGTCAATCTCTTCCTAATTTATATGTATAAAGTTTGTATTGAGTCATAGAAATCAGAAAATTCAATGTATTAAGTGTACACAAAGTGCTAAAGATTTATAAAGAAAGAATATTTACAGGTTAAATTTTATTTTGCATTTACTTGTTTTGGGCATAATTTCTAATTATTAGAAACCAATTATATTAAAATTTTGCATGAATATCTATTTTTAGTCTTTAATATGAATGTTTCTCTTTAGGCTTTATTTTTTATTAATAGACTGTTCATTTTTCTACATACCACATATAGTATGCTATGTTCTAAAATGGTATGGTGGAATGTGGAGAATTTTGTTTTGGGGAAATAATAAATCCCTTTGGCTCTGTACAAAAGGCTTTATTCATCCCTCAGGTGCATGATCATTACCTGGGTCTATCTTGGCTTTTCCCTTAATATAAACAAGAGCCACCTACTGTAAATCACTTTTTTTTCGCTTACAGACACGTGCAACTTGTAGATGTGCAGCCTCTATTAAAACATGTACTAAGATTTCAGTTTCTAAAAAAAGTTATGGAGAGTTAATTAATTAATTCATGAATGAAAATTAACACTGATTCCAATACCAAAGAGTTTTTCTTTGCTGTCAGGGTGAAATTCAGTCTAACCTGAGAGGAAAATATGAATCTTATCGCAATTTCTAGTTAAGTTGTTGAAGCTGCTATGCCAGAACATCATGTATGCCAAAGCATCTTATTGGAGCATCATGCATGCTTAAGGGACATGTAGCATGCATTCTCAGCTGCTAAATACAGATAATTATACAATGCTTCTCAACAAAATATCTATTTTGTACCAGTTGGAGGCTCATCTCCCTACCACATAAGCTCATGGAATGGTACCTCTGACCAGGAACCATACTTATGGAAAAAAATAGTGAGTAAACCTCTTACAAAGGGCTTTTTCATGCACAATATTTTACTAAAAATCATAATACACAGATAAGTGATACTCAAACATGCATACAGGCTGCTACGTTTCTTCCCTCTCTAGTGCAACCACTGCATTAACCTGAAAAGCTGTGCTAAAACTCAATACGCCTTACTTGCAGCCACAGGGATGTTCCCTTTCCAATCCACTTGTGCATTAGCACCTGTGTGAGTGTCTTTGGGTAGGCCCTTGCACTGCTCTCTGCATTCTCGCTTTCCACAGCATGCCACTAAGGACAGTCACGCTGGCTCTCCATCTATCCTTTCATCCTTGGTATTCAGGGGAGCCTGTGCAGCATGCAGTTAAAAAGAAAATAAAAAATATGTGTCTCTTCCCTGCTCATCCTGAGGTAAACACCAACTTCTTTCTACTGACCTGTAACAAAAGGCAGAGGTCAGAAGGACAAAATCCTCTGAGCTGGAGTCCATTTGTGCAGTGTGTTAAATGCCATTAGGTCTCATTGACTTCTCCAGACTTTTCCCAAGGCATTTTTCATTAGCAGCAGAGATCCATATTTAATAACTATTTAAGTGTTATTATGGTATTTCTTGAGATACACTGAAGAAAAGTATATATACTGAAGAAAATTATCCACAGCATTGCATTAGGAAACCATTTTGTGTTGTCTTATGGAAAGCAATTTATATATAGCGATGTTACAGTGCACATTACTGTACAGAGTGTTACTATATTACCCAGTCTTGCTTAACATCCCAGGCTCAGAATCAGTTTGGCCACAATATCCTGTAAGAGCTAGTGACTTTGGAGTGCTACATACGAGACATCTCAGACAGACCTGTTTTCAGAAAGTATTAAATCTCTGCCATGAGCACACATTTTGGAGGACTGAAATGGACATCCAAACATTGAGACCCAACAGAGTAGTCTTTTAGAAAACTTTGGCCTTCATGAACACTGATGTAATTCAGGATTAATGCCATCGAGCTGAAAAGATTACAATAACAAAAGAGCAATATGAGATTGGCCTTAGGCCTCCAAAGTCTAAAATCTCCAATATATATTTAAAGAGAAATAACTTACTCCAGCATTTGGAAAATGGGGCCTATTGAAAAGCATGAAACCTCTAAAATGTTATTTCAATGCCAGAAAAGTAATACTTTAAAAAGCCAAGACAAAAATGCCAAGAGGAACAGAAAGGAGTGAGGCAGAAATTCTAACATGTTCATTTCCACCCTGTCCGTGAGCTGGGTCAGACCCGCAGCTCCACAGGCATCTCTGGGTATTAACTGATGGACAGTCCCTGCCCTCAGTGACACGGGTGTCATCTCACAAAATAGAAATATCGACGTAAGCTGGACTTAAAATAAGGTTCCTAACTAGAAAATATACCAACTCAGAAACATGCGCCTTATGACGATACCTACATTTAGCTGTGACTTTGTACCCGCCCAGCGGAGGGTCGTGGCCTTCCACGGCATCGAATCCTGCTGACACCAGGACAATCTCTGGATCAAACTCACTGGCAGCTGGCATAATCACAGTCCTGTAGAGTGAAAAAATCCAACCTGTTAAAAATTAAAAGAACTTCTCTCTTCGTCATATAAATTGCCACAAACTCAAAAATCCACAACACAAGATATTTTCTTTTAATTAAACCAATCTTCATGGTAGCTGTCCAAAACCAAAGTCCAAGGCTTCAATTAATTTCTTTCTATAGTCACTCTTTTTTCTTTTCTATGATTAAGGGAAAAAAAAATGCAGGTACATGTGAAAACCTCTAATATTACACACACATCTGTGCCTGTTTTATCCTGCTGCCTATAAAAAGCTGCCTCTTCCAGGGAAGTGACTAATGGTTTACAGAGAGCACTCAAAGCCTGAGTGGAAACCCGGACTGCTCCAGTTAGTGCGAACTTGGTGTAAATTTGAACTATAAATTTCTTTTGGGAAAATGTTTGCTTTCCAAACTTTTTTTTTCTTCTTAACATTTTTAAATGTTTGTCGAGGTGGGGGGTGACTCTAGCAAAGGAAAAACATGAAATTCCCTTAATCAAATCCAGACTATGTTGTCAAGCCTTTCCAAGGTCAAGCATAACAGGAATGTGACAACCACAAACTAGTGACAGCAACCCCTGCTGGTGTCAGGAAGATAATTCAGCCCTTCACAGTCACAAAGATTCCACTTTTTTAACCCCTTCCTTGACAAACTTCCATGGAGACATTTTGTCGCTTTGTTTTTGCTCTTCTCCAAACTCAAAGCATTAAAGATGTGTTGCAAAAGAAGATAAAACCCTGCATTCTGCATTTCCTTCAGGCTGACTTTCCAAAGGGAAGGTGTCAGGATGGTTTTTACACTAGGGCGACAAACGCTGAGCCTGTAATGACAGTGCTAATTCAGGGGGACATCACTAACATTAAAGGTCAAATACACAAATTAATGTTCTATTCCAAATATATTAACTCAAGGAAATCCCAGTTGGTCTACACTGGTCAAAATGTGAAGATCAATTTTGCACATGTGTAATACTATTTTCCTTAGTTCAATATTTATTTATTTATTATTTAATCAACTTAGGCCAAAGAGATCATGTTTTTGTTGAAAGACTAAGGTTTTCTGTGGGAAAAAAAAAACATATAAATAATATTTTAACAACTCTTTAGGTTTTTCTTTAGCTTAGTTTTTTTTCTGTGTTTTATAAACTTTATTTTGTTCTGATTTCCTCAAAGGTAATTTTAGTATTAGGAAAGTGTTCCTTTTACTTGTTAGTCAGAGGAAAGGAGAATTCACACTAAGTAAAAAGTCTTTGTCAGGACATACAGCATTTCAATAAATATCATTTTACATTAGAAAAAAAGGATAGAGGCAACTTCATTTTTCTGGTGATTTCGCTGAAATTGCACCATGAATGTCTGCAGGCAAAGTGGTATAATTTGTGAAATATTTCTTTTTTTACATGTCATTAGTAGGCCTCTGCTGAAGCATGGATTCCAGTATTGAGCATTGCACTTCAAGAAAGACCTAGCCCAACTTGAGAGAACAAAAGGAAAGAAAAAACTTCTAAAAAATGTGACCTAAGTGGATAAAATGATAGAATTATAATTATTTGATTCGTATAACATGAGAGTAAACATTATAAAAGTCCACAAATATGTAAGTGGTTGTTGCAAGAGGAAAGAAATAACCTGTTCCGCATTTCCACTGTGGATAGGATATGAAGTGGTTGCAGCAGGAAAGCTGTAGTTCAGACAATGGAAAAAGCTTTTTAATAGTAAGGATAGATAATCATTTAAATAAAATGTTTAAGAAAATTGAAGAGTCTCCATCTCTTTCAGTTTTTTATAATAAGTAAAACAAATATCCATCAAGCTTGCTACAGGTTCAAGTTGACATGGCCTTGAGGCAGCAGGTCAGATTACTTCTCTTCTAGGTCTTTTTCCTATAGTTCCATGATGTATAACTATATAACACACAAAGTACACATAGGAATAATTACATTAGACACTACAGTGACTGAACATTTTTGCAGGCTAATCTCCACAAAGTTAGGGAACAGTATCAGGAACAAAGATCTCCTATGCAACCACATCTTATCTTTCTTATGTACATACCTACTGATACTCTAATTATATGTTCATTGTCTGAAGCAACACATACTTTCCAAACTTCCCCACGTCTGCAACACATGTGGCACAGACCCTGATTAGTGATGAGGACTGTGGCTGATATGCAATCTTGATCTGTCCCCATAGTACCATATATCTTACACACTGAAAGAAGGAGGGATCCTATGGAGAACCCTCCCTATCTGCAGCTACTTGAGCTTTTGCCCTCCTCCTCTCCATTCACATTTCCTCAAATTCAAGTCAGGCTCTGTTTTTTATTTCTTCATGTCAGATAAAATGGCAACACCACGGAGTACCGAACAGACAATGCTCAGGAGTCAGGGGTGGAGTGTGTTCAGTGCAGACAGAAGCTCTGGAAACTCAAGTTGCTGAGCACTAACAAACCTAACCAGGCTAACACAGAATGAGATTTTTGAGGGTCTTGTTATTTGGAACATTGAGAAAATGTAACACACTTCTACCACATTTCAAGACCTTGCTCAAAAGCTTAAAGATGTCAGCACATTTTTTTATAACTTGGGCAAAACAATGCATTTGACCCTTAATCTCATTCTTAGAAGCAGTAAAAATTGTTTAGCCACAGTTTCTTCAAAATTTTTGTCAAATAAATATGTCTGACATGAAAACTGCCAGCCACAATGGGTAATATTAGTAAAATTATTAAATACTGAAAGCAAGGTCTTTCAACACAAAGCACCAGGAATAGCTATTAACACCATCTTTAATAGTACTGAACAGGAAATAGTAGCATATTCATAAATCTCTACAGAAATGATATATAGGAATCTCTGCTAAAGGAAGAAGGCGGCTATAAGGATAATAACCGGGGGTCGTATTTAGAATTCACTGTTTTGTTACTGCTTTCGGTATTACCTGAATTCACATGACGAAAATAAGACCTAAGAGGGTTTTTCTGAAAGAAAGAATTTTTTCTTTTAAAAATGTACACAGTGTCTGTTAAATTTCACCAGAAGAATAGCACCCTACTTCTGCTATAATACTGTTTCACAAATTATGACAGAACTTTGCTGCTGCTACTCTGCATACTACATACCAGAAGAGCTAACCTATGTGCCCACAAGACCTGTGTCGTTGTTCATTTCTCTTTCACCCTCCATAATATTGAGGGACTTGGAATGTAAAAGCTCATCCATCTTACACTGTTCTTGATTTAATACTGAACAGAAACTCTAAGGACTTTTCTTTAAAAAAAAAAATTATGGAAAATGTAATCTGTTTACCAGGAAAGCAAGCTTGACTCTTCTCTAAAACATCTCAGGGTGTCCGTGATCCCTGTTACAGCAGCCAAGACTACTATCTGGTCTTTCAAAAAGATGACAGCCGCAAGTCTCTCAATTGCAGAGAGGACCATACAGACATCTAGTTCCTAAATCTCTAATTCAGTCTTCCTCTACATTAACCAACAGACATTTATGGTTGCTCCTCTTCTGAATAACTACTATGAGATCTCTGCTCGGAGAAGAGCGGCTTAATATCTGGAGAACATAATAGAATTTGTTTTGGAGTTTGTGTAGGTAGGACCTCTCTAACCTTTGTCTTGCCTTGGCAGGAACTCCTTTGTGGCACAAAACACACATGTAAATTCCTTCACAAAAGTGACAGATACTTTCCTATCTTATGAAGTGCTATATGGAATCATATACATACATTTTTAAATATGGACTAAATTTCACCAGTACATAAATAAAACCTTTCGGCATTTGCCACCTCTCAGGCTTCAGCGCCTTCACTATCCCTGAATAACTGTATTTAGAAAAATGTTTTGAGGTGGCAGCTGTAAAGAAAGCCCACGCAAAGCACTAGGTTCCATCCCTTTTTTAATTTGAGCAATGTGAATCTCACTTCTCCCTCGTAAACAGGCTTCTCTTACCTCAGGAGAGTGAGGATGGTGGGACAGGCAGGGACATCTCCTGACCCTTCACTGTCTCTTGGGAGTAGAGAATCATCAGACCCTGTATCTTGCTCCTTTCCCATCTCATCTACACTCTGGAGGGCACAGCAAGGTGTAAGAAAGAGCAATCATCCATCGACTGCCTCCTCGGGAGCTCCATAACCATAGCACTTCCCTTCTCAATTGCCTAAGAACAGAATCCTCTGAATCAGATCATAACAGAAAATATGCTTTTTTTTTTAAAGCATACAACTAGCATTGGTCATACACTAATAGATATTCATGTTAACCTTCCCAAATTCCTCAGACCAACCCTATGCTCAGAAGTCAGGCTGCAGCTGGCAGGATTTGTTACGGTGTGAAGGGTCAAAACTCTGCTCATCAGAAATCCTTTGCAAGGGTGCATAGGCAGCCTGCACTCAGAGGTAGGAACAGTTACTATCTTACCCGCAACAGGAGTAAGAAATATGATTTAGCTTCTGGCCATAGGTCACCAGACAGGCACGGACTGGGGACTGGCAGGTCATCAGCTTCCTGCTTGAAGCCATTTGGGCTGCAGGGATTATCAGCAAACAGAAGTTAATGCTAGGATCCTTCTTCGACGAAATGAGTAGTTTTTGTCAGAAGAGAAGTGAATTTTATTCTTCCACTATGACTCACACTCTACTCTACTCCCTTCTCCAAAGAAAATAAAACACATAAAAGAGAGATTTATTTTCCGTGATCTTGAATCATATAGAAGCATAAATATTTGGTATACTGTATTCACCTAATGATGACAGCAGAGTTACAGGGGCATCTTGCCTGGCTGACTGTTTCTTTCTTTTCTCTCACATTTTCATTAATAAACATGTCAAAGCCTGAAAGCTTGAGCAGCTGGATCGCAGGAGTTATTTATCTATGTTAAACCTTGCAGTTACAATGAAACTGTGTCCTCCAGCCCAAGGTAGTGCAGATCCTTCTTTAAGTCTGATGGTACTGGGAACAGAGCATGTGTCTGGGAAGCTGAAAAGATTCCTTTTTGTCCCACTAAGGAGATTTCCCCAAAGAATTAATATGTTCCATTTGGGTATGCTGCTGCCTGCAGAGAAGCCAAGGGATGGCTTCCAGTTGGGTGTAGTCCTAGAGAAAACATCAGGCATGTGATCCTCCCCACCAATCTGAACATCAGATGCAAGACATTAAAGAGATTCTACCAAGGGACTCTGTTCCTTTTATTCTTCCATTCTATTTTCGTACATTTAAAGCACATGGTTAGGATGCTCCCAAACATTTGTTCTCCCAGAAGAGACTGCAGAGAAGTACCCAACCCAGAAATGACTCTGCAAGTACCATCACACAGAGCTGGAAATCTCCAAAGAAAGTTAAGCTGATGCAAATAGCTACAATTCTTTTGCTGTGTTGGTAATTTAAAAAGGAAACGAGCAGGAATACCAGCCCAGGACAGTAATTTATGTAACTGAGAAAAAGAAATCCACACTGTTCTAAAACTGCAGATTGGAATGGCTTAGTAACATAAATTATTTGCTCTTTCCCTAAAATCCTCCAGTGTTTTCCTCCAGTGATCTCAAAGTACTTTCAGAACATTAATAAATGGAAAGGCTGATATCTTCAGCTGGTATAAATCAGTATAGCTGTTTCTGATTGCATAGTCCTCTAAAGCAAGCATTTCTTGTACCCACTTCACAGATGAATCAGCTAAAACTAAAAGCTGGTAAAACACTTGAATAAATTACTTAGTTGTCCCTGGAAAAACCTCGAAAAAAATGCAGAAGAGTCTAAGTCCACTACTTCAACTAGTAGAAAAGACTATAAAAGCGCTGTTATGTATTCAGTTATAGCAGACCTGTATTTTGCAAGAAATATACACGCAATGCATTAGTGCTATTAAAGTGGGGGCTTTGCCACCAAACGGAGACCCAGTCTCTTATTTGAAAGAAGGTAGGTCTACCTGCAGTTTCTCAGTTTCACATCCTGCAAATAAAATATTGTTCCAAACAATCACTATGTTGTCCTACCTTAAAATTACACAAGTTTAAGTATGTTGTTGAATGCACCCTGATATGAATAGATCAGAAAGTATATAAAAGATTGCCCCGATAGGTATGTGGAACTTATGGTATCTATTATTTTTATGTGTTGTTTGCACATATGTTTCAATGTAACACAATATCAAGTAATGTCTATCCTCACAGAAAACTACATAGTGTTTTTGTACAACTATTGGATAATTTTTTTTTTTTCTGTATTAATTGAGTTTATACTAGTGTCTCTCACTAAAATGTTAGTTTACCTTCATGACATTTTTTTATGCCTCTTCTACTGTCAGCCCAAGTTCACCAAGGCCAAACCTAAGAACTTCCCCCCAAAACTCCTTGCTGACTGTCAGCTGACCATCAGCTTTGTCCTGGACTTATCCTCCAAGGTATGCCTAAATTTTGTAGATTTTATCTGTATTAGTTCCTAAATTATATCTTTTATATAAGTTTTACCTTTATAGCCTTTATTTTTATATCTTTTCTTTTATCTTTACAGGTTTTCTTTTTATATCTTTTTAATAGTTTTATTTCTTCTCTGTTTTTTATAAGCACAGTCAATACTCTTGTCCTTACTTTTATTTTATTGTCACCTTCTTTGTTTTCTGGATATTCAAAATATATTTTTCTTTTATTCTTCAAGGGACAAAAGGTATCACGTCAATACAAAATCCTCACTACTGTAAATCATGGTCATTTCACTGGGATTTACACACAGTATTAAATTTAAGCACATGCCAAAGTGTTTAAAGCGTCAAGGTCTTCCATGGATGCACCCAAGTTAGTAATTTCAAAGGTTATAATTGTAGGAGTATCTAAGTGCCACTGAATGAAAAGTTTTAGAAGCACCAACAGCTTTGCCTTTTTTTTTCTTTTTTGGCTTTTGAAGACATTTTCAGAGCCTAAGGCTATTATTTGTGGGTTCCTTTTTAAATGAATAATTATTTTGGCATCCTGCATGCAAGTTTCCTGAATTCTATTACAGCTGGAATTGCAACATCTTAAGCACTCAAAAAGCGTAAGAAATATTGACTACAGTATCTGCTGATCCTTCCATTTTTATTGTTATTTAGAAAGGTGGTTTCAATGTAATTATAAGGACTTTTCTACATTTGATCTACGGTATGCCTCAGTCAGAGTCTCTGAACTAGTACAAAAAGAACCAAAATAAGAAAAAGTTAACAAACAGGAAAAGTATGAGAAAAATATTACTTTGAGGTTTTCAGAATTCACTTATAAATTAATAGCATAGTCAAATAAAATTATCCAACTTCTAGAAACATGGGCAAATGTATATACACACATACAATGCACATTCACATCCATATTCAGAACTGAGTAAAATTCAAAGTTCAGTGGTATTAGGTAAAAGGATCGGCTAAAAATTATGGTAAGTAAGCTTGCTCAAAGGCTATGGGTCTAAGTATCTCTCAAATTCTTTGAAAGAAGAGGTTACCTTGGAAGGATCAAAGACATCTAGCTGTCCAATATGCAAATATAAAGCCTTCTATGGAAATATAGGCCAAGATAGCACATGCAATAACAGGATATCTCCCTACAGAACACTTTTACCCTGAAAAGTGACTGCGTAAAAAAATCTGTATTTTCTATTAAATGTTCCTCTGTCTTTTTAGAGTCTTATTTGTGGAAGCACCAGAATGATGAAAGAAAAATTTACTATCTTTTTACCTTTTATTTATTTCTCAGATCTCAAATAAAGCTGGTTGGTACCATGCCATCTTGTGCAACATAAATAAAACTTATTTACTAAGTTCCAGCTGGTAGCTAAAGGACTGATGTGGCTTCCAAGAGCTATACAACTGAAGATGATGCATGAGAAGGAGGAAATAGAGGTTTAATTTGTAAAGATGGGACTTAAAATAAAACACAGCATGACTTAAAATAGTATCACCAACACTGAGAAAGTAAAATGCAATAAATATGGAATCCCACCATTTTAAGTCAATTATTTTTCTATCAAAGTCATTCTAACGTGTATGGGAAATGGTACTGACACATGCATATACACTGCCAAATTTTACCCTAAAGTATTATTTAAGAGAGCATTTAGCTTTCATGGTGTAACATGTTCCTATCAGAAAAATCAATTCAGTGCCCATTTCTTGTTATTACTTTATTTTATGGAAAAAAGAAAAGTAAATCTTTAGAAGATTTTCTGCCATAAATATAATAATCACATTTGGGGGTATTTTAAGTTTTCTGTTTTAAAATTTGCATGGCTGCTTAGAAAACATTTCTATCAAGCCTGAGTACACTACAGTATTTTCTATAACAAAAGAACTATCAGTTTTGCCTTACTACTAAGTAATTTTTTTCAACAGTATTTTATCATGAAAGTCAGTGGACTTGGCCTAAAATGTTAACATAATAAACTAATAATACTACTAAAACAGTTCACTGCTCCCAGTAAATCTTATTACATAGTAATAAGATTGCTCCTAAGAAGATAAAGGTAGGCATTATAATATCAGAAATAGTTAAATACAGAGGTAAAAACTTGCCACAATGTGTTGCATTTATAAAGTTCACAAAATGAATGATAGCATGGTATCCTCTCTGAGGAATTTCATATGTCTATGAAAAAGCATATTATTTTGAGTATATTCTACCTTTCAGTGAATTTTTAGAGTACTTGACACTTTTAAAATTACTTAGCAATCTATGAGCAGTATAAGAGAAAGGAGAGTGTGGTACCTACTTTACTTACACTCCACAGGAATGGTGGAATTAGGGAAAAGAAGGAAATGGTGGTGTTCTGAATAAATTAAAAAGAGAAGAGGGCTCTGGAGCATGAAGTTTCTCTCTAGGTCCAAAATCTACCCTTCTCCTTTACGAAAAAACTTTAGAAAAGCTTTCCAGTTTGGGCATATAGCATACAGTTTGACAAACAGCAGGAATGAGGAAAATATGCTACCTACTACCTAAAATTACTGCTATTGATTGTACAACAGCTTAGTTTGCAATGTTAACAATCTGCTTATGTCACCACTGAAGTGATCACGAGAGAAGTTTAAAGTAGTTTTCAATTCTTGCAAAAGTGAGATATGGGGAAGAAGGGAGGGTAAATCTTATTTAAAAATGCCTGGGGAGATGAATTGGAGGGGTTGCATTTTTCATGGGAGTAATAGGTTGAGTGGATAAAAGGTACAGAAATCCCTAGGAAAAAATACTCTTTTACCACGAAATTTGCTAAATTTCTGAAAAGTGCATTTTGCCCAGAAGGGGATTTTTTTCTTTCCTTTTAAATGAAAAGAAAACAAACATTTTCTAGAAATCAAATTATTCATCAAGGTCACGGCCATTTGCAAAAGCATAATTTTTCACATGCTGTATTCATCAACATGGTTGTGAATACAAAGTACATGACGTTGTCTTAATTTTTTTTCTCAGAGGTCTCTACATATTCTCTCTTGCAAATGCTTTCTTGCTTCATCTTGTATTTCCTTCCATAACTCATAACTACTTTTAAAGGTATTTTCTCTGTGTGTGGTTTTCTGTCTTATCATTAAATAGAAATTTCACGACTTTCTGGATAGCCACTATTATTTTATTATATATTATGTTGCCACTATTCCTTTGAAGTAATGCTATTCAGAAAATTGTTCATACGGTTAATCTTATTTTTCAGCTCTTACGAGGTATTCTTTCAGAGGGAAGACACAGACATATGTCGCTTCCTCTTGTTTTTTGCTGAGGAGCAACATAGACCGGTAGAAAAGGAACATATGGACATTTTCTTACACCCAAACCAAATTAACCAACAGGAAGTGTCTCTGATCTCAAGCAGGAAGATATTGATGCTACAGGCAGCAACAGTACCCAGCACTTCTGTATGAGTAAATACAGGCCTATTTGTTTGTCTCATGCTTGGCAGAACTTTGTCATTGGGATCGGGGCCACTTTAGACCATCCCATTACTCTAGCGTGTATTTGAACAGACCAGCTGGACCTCATTCTGATAGCCCAAAATACAGCATCTCTCATGTAACAAGGTTTTATACGGTACAGAAACATCAAGTCTTCTCACTTTACTTAAATTGAATGTCACTTAATGGAACCCATACTGATATAGTTTTAGTGGGGGGTTAGAGGAAATATTTACAGATAATGTAAGGTAACCCAGAAAAGTACTTTACCTTTCCTTCCCACCCACCCCCGGCAAAATTCTCAGAGAGAGAGAGAGGAGATATTTGTGGGAGCAGGGGGAATGCTCTCACTAAAAGACTCTTCCCTAGGTACCACATACTGTTAGAAACTACAACTTTTTCTGGTGCAGTTTCAGCTACTGTTTGGTTAGAAATGTGATCTGGTGTTGGCTCTGAGTAGTTTGGAGGAATCCTGTCTCTTTTATATTATCCTATCCCCTCTCTTCCCTTACACTCATTTTGCTCAACAAAATAGAGGAAATATGATAGACTCCAAAGACAGAGAAAATTGGATGTCAGCGCTTACAAATTAACTGAATTGAACGTGACTAGAAGGACTCAAATCACAAAGAAAAATACCAGACTTGTTCAGGGAGTAACATCAGGTAGGCTAATGTTTTAAAATATGAAACACTCTCCTGCAAGAGAGTTACACCTATAACTTAAAGAGAAGACTGGAGGGAATGAAGGCTTAGGAAATACAAAGCCAAATATGACATGTTGAGGACAATGGGAATTTTGTTTCTGATTTCAGCAGTATGGAAAAAATAGGGTTTTCTTCCTGAAATTCAAAGGGAAACATTTGCATATAGGAAAGAACTTTAAATATTAAGGAATCAATGTCACAAATAGGAAGTTTAATAAAATACCCAAGTAGCAAAGGAATCTGCATTAACACAATATCTGAAACAAAACCCAAGATGGTCAGGAGATATTGTATCAGGTTCAGAGAAATTTAAATAATAAAAAAAAGGATATCTATTCCCATTCACAGACACAATGAGGGAAACAAAAAGTTTTTCTTAAGCACATTTGGAAGGAGAAGAAAAAAAGGAAAAACAAAAAGCTCTGAAAAATAAGGATTGAAGACAACACCGCAGAATTCAGGAATAACATGACTCCTGCATAAATGTTTCACAGCTTTTTTTTTGTTTCAATGTAATTATAAGGACTTTTCTACATTTGATCTACGGTATGCCTCAGTCAGAGTCTCTGAACTAGTACAAAAAGAACCAAAATAAGAAAAAGTTAACAAACAGGAAAAGTATGAGAAAAATATTACTTTGAGGTTTTCAGAATTCACTTAAAAATTAATAGCATAGTCAAATAAAATTATCCAACTTCTAGAAACATGGGCAAATGTATATACACACATACAATGCACATTCACATCCATATTCAGAACTGAGTAAAATTCAAAGTTCAGTGGTATTAGGTAAAAGGATCGGCTAAAAATTATGGTAAGTAAGCTTGCTCAAAGGCTATGGGTCTAAGTATCTCTCAAATTCTTTGAAAGAAGAGGTTACCTTGGAAGGATCAAAGACATCTAGCTGTCCAATATGCAAATATAAAGCCTTCTATGGAAATATAGGCCAAGATAGCACATGCAATAACAGGATATCTCCCTACAGAACACTTTTACCCTGAAAAGTGACTGCGTAAAAAAATCTGTATTTTCTATTAAATGTTCCTCTGTCTTTTTAGAGTCTTATTTGTGGAAGCACCAGAATGATGAAAGAAAAATTTACTATCTTTTTACCTTTTATTTATTTCTCAGATCTCAAATAAAGCTGGTTGGTACCATGCCATCTTGTGCAACATAAATAAAACTTATTTACTAAGTTCCAGCTGGTAGCTAAAGGACTGATGTGGCTTCCAAGAGCTATACAACTGAAGATGATGCATGAGAAGGAGGAAATAGAGGTTTAATTTGTAAAGATGGGACTTAAAATAAAACACAGCATGACTTAAAATAGTATCACCAACACTGAGAAAGTAAAATGCAATAAATATGGAATCCCACCATTTTAAGTCAATTATTTTTCTATCAAAGTCATTCTAACGTGTATGGGAAATGGTACTGACACATGCATATACACTGCCAAATTTTACCCTAAAGTATTATTTAAGAGAGCATTTAGCTTTCATGGTGTAACATGTTCCTATCAGAAAAATCAATTCAGTGCCCATTTCTTGTTATTACTTTATTTTATGGAAAAAAGAAAAGTAAATCTTTAGAAGATTTTCTGCCATAAATATAATAATCACATTTGGGGGTATTTTAAGTTTTCTGTTTTAAAATTTGCATGGCTGCTTAGAAAACATTTCTATCAAGCCTGAGTACACTACAGTATTTTCTATAACAAAAGAACTATCAGTTTTGCCTTACTACTAAGTAATTTTTTTCAACAGTATTTTATCATGAAAGTCAGTGGACTTGGCCTAAAATGTTAACATAATAAACTAATAATACTACTAAAACAGTTCACTGCTCCCAGTAAATCTTATTACATAGTAATAAGATTGCTCCTAAGAAGATAAAGGTAGGCATTATAATATCAGAAATAGTTAAATACAGAGGTAAAAACTTGCCACAATGTGTTGCATTTATAAAGTTCACAAAATGAATGATAGCATGGTATCCTCTCTGAGGAATTTCATATGTCTATGAAAAAGCATATTATTTTGAGTATATTCTACCTTTCAGTGAATTTTTAGAGTACTTGACACTTTTAAAATTACTTAGCAATCTATGAGCAGTATAAGAGAAAGGAGAGTGTGGTACCTACTTTACTTACACTCCACAGGAATGGTGGAATTAGGGAAAAGAAGGAAATGGTGGTGTTCTGAATAAATTAAAAAGAGAAGAGGGCTCTGGAGCATGAAGTTTCTCTCTAGGTCCAAAATCTACCCTTCTCCTTTACGAAAAAACTTTAGAAAAGCTTTCCAGTTTGGGCATATAGCATACAGTTTGACAAACAGCAGGAATGAGGAAAATATGCTACCTAAAATTTACTGCTATTGATTGTACAACAGCTTAGTTTGCAATGTTAACAATCTGCTTATGTCACCACTGAAGTGATCACGAGAGAAGTTTAAAGTAGTTTTCAATTCTTGCAAAAGTGAGATATGGGGAAGAAGGGAGGGTAAATCTTATTTAAAAATGCCTGGGGAGATGAATTGGAGGGGTTGCATTTTTCATGGGAGTAATAGGTTGAGTGGATAAAAGGTACAGAAATACCTTGGAAAAAATACTTTTACCACGAAATTTGCTAAATTTCTGAAAAGTGCATTTTGCCCAGAAGGGGATTTTTTTCTTTCCTTTTAAATGAAAAGAAAACAAACATTTTCTAGAAATCAAATTATTCATCAAGGTCACGGCCATTTGCAAAAGCATAATTTTTCACATGCTGTATTCATCAACATGGTTGTGAATACAAAGTACATGACGTTGTCTTAATTTTTTTTCTCAGAGGTCTCTACATATTCTCTCTTGCAAATGCTTTCTTGCTTTATCTTGTATTTCCTTCCATAACTCATAACTACTTTTAAAGGTATTTTCTCTGTGTGTGGTTTTCTGTCTTATCATTAAATAGAAATTTCACGACTTTCTGGATAGCCACTATTATTTTATTATATATTATGTTGCCACTATTCCTTTGAAGTAATGCTATTCAGAAAATTGTTCATACGGTTAATCTTATTTTTCAGCTCTTACGAGGTATTCTTTCAGAGGGAAGACACAGACATATGTCGCTTCCTCTTGTTTTTTGCTGAGGAGCAACATAGACCGGTAGAAAAGGAACATATGGACATTTTCTTACACCCAAACCAAATTAACCAACAGGAAGTGTCTCTGATCTCAAGCAGGAAGATATTGATGCTACAGGCAGCAACAGTACCCAGCACTTCTGTATGAGTAAATACAGGCCTATTTGTTTGTCTCATGCTTGGCAGAACTTTGTCATTGGGATCGGGGCCACTTTAGACCATCCCATTGCTCTAGCATGTATTTGAACAGACCAGCTGGACCTCATTCTGATAGCCCAAAATACAGCATCTCTCATGTAACAAGGTTTTATACGGTACAGAAACATCAAGTCTTCTCACTTTACTTAAATTGAATGTCACTTAATGGAACCCATACTGATATAGTTTTAGTGGGGGGTTAGAGGAAATATTTACAGATAATGTAAGGTAACCCAGAAAAGTACTTTACCATCCCTGCCCTTCCCACCCACCCCCCCGGCAAAATTCTCAGAGAGAGAGAGAGGAGATATTTGTGGGAGCAGGGGGAATGCTCACACTAAAAGACTAATCCCTAGGTACCACATACTGTTAGAAACTACAACTTTTTCTGGTGCAGTTTCAGCTACTGTTTGGTTAGAAATGTGATCTGGTGTTGGCTCTGAGTAGTTTGGAGGAATCCTGTCTCTTTTATATTATCCTATCCCCTCTCTTCCCTTACACTCATTTTGCTCAACAAAATAGAGGAAATATGATAGACTCCAAAGACAGAGAAAATTGGATGTCAGCGCTTACAAATTAACTGAATTGAACGTGACTAGAAGGACTCAAATCACAAAGAAAAATACCAGACTTGTTCAGGGAGTAACATCAGGTAGGCTAATGTTTTAAAATATGAAACACTCTCCTGCAAGAGAGTTACACCTATAACTTAAAGAGAAGACTGGAGGGAATGAAGGCTTAGGAAATACAAAGCCAAATATGACATGTTGAGGACAATGGGAATTTTGTTTCTGATTTCAGCAGTATGGAAAAAATAGGGTTTTCTTCCTGAAATTCAAAGGGAAACATTTGCATATAGGAAAGAACTTTAAATATTAAGGAATCAATGTCACAAATAGGAAGTTTAATAAAATACCCAAGTAGCAAAGGAATCTGCATTAACACAATATCTGAAACAAAACCCAAGATGGTCAGGAGATATTGTATCAGGTTCAGAGAAATTTAAATAATAAAAAAAAGGATATCTATTCCCATTCACAGACACAATGAGGGAAACAAAAAGTTTTTCTTAAGCACATTTGGAAGGAGAAGAAAAAAAGGAAAAACAAAAAGCTCTGAAAAATAAGGATTGAAGACAACACCGCAGAATTCAGGAATAACATGACTCCTGCATAAATGTTTCACAGCTTTTTTTTTAACAAGGAAGGAATAGTGAACAGCAAAGCACTTGAAATCTCAGTCCGAGAAACAAAACATGAAAATGCAGGTATACTGTGATGTGATTTAATATTTCACTCGCCACTTCATGGCTCAGTTGACTTCATGGAGCCAACATTTCTCCTAGTAGATTTTATTTGATGTCTGCAAAAGAAATGTAGAAAGTCTTGTGGTCCTAGATCAATCATAACTCTTTCAGTGGTGCACATGGAAGAAGCCTTTTATTTGTGCCAGGCATTTGACGGCAGAAAGGCAATTCCACTCACCCCAAGAGAGTCATACTGATACAATGCTAATCCATTTGCCAATACAATCACTTGCACCAACTCTTCATGTTGCCAGGACCCCTGAAGAAGGACAGGGGAAAAATCAAGGTGAAATTTGGGATTTAACTGAAGAGCATCTAAAAATTACATTTTGATGTTTCTGAATTTACTTCCCCCATGAACTTACGTCTCTGCGCTTCTGTTACAAAACTGAACTGCTCACACCTCTTTTAATCATTTTTGGATCCTATTTGGAGTGATAAATTGGATAGTCTCCTCAACAGCATGAAACAAAAAAGACTTTTTCTACCATATGTTATAGCAATAAAAGAGAAAGCTGTTTCCCATTATTGGCTGGTCCATCCTCATGTAGTCAGTTGCCTTGGAAACTGAGATTGATTATAATTTCAAGAAAATGTAAGAATGAACTGAATCACATAGTTCCTTTTTCAATGTCTGTCTCAATTTACAATGTTGAAACTAGCAACAAAAACATCCCTACGCATGATTTCCACTTCTAGCTTTATTTTTGTTGCACTTATCTCTCAGAGTGACAGTCAAAATAATATAATAACTTAGATTGAATACATCAGTAAAATAATTGTGAAGTTTCAGAAAACGTTGTAATAAATGTAAGTCAAATGTACGTTCAAATCAACTTCATTAAAAAAACAAAACAAAACAAAACAAAACAAAACTTGTTCTTCCAGATTTAATATCTGGATGACACAATATCTAGGTATCACGTAATTCAAATTCTTCACTCCATCCAAAAACTTGAACTTTTACTGAAGCCAAAATATATTTGATAAAACATTCATTTTCCAAGTATTTCACAGGCCCCTTCAGGAGTTCATAATAATTTCTCTCCTAAGGATTTGACTTTAATCAGCTTTAGTGTGCTTACTGTAAATAAGTTACCATTTATTTATTAAGACCTTTTGTCATTTTAAATTCCTTACTTAAAATTGCCAACAGAGCTTGTAAACTGTGCAAAGGACTAGTTCAAAAGCAGCACTTTTCATGCTGCTATCTTTGGATTACCAACAGTCCCAAAAACTCTGCAAAAATCTTTTTGCTGTAAGTTCCTCAATTCCAGTTGCCAACCTATATTTAAAACCAAGGAATTTTACACCAGCTGAGAAATTTGGCATACTCTTCCCGTCTACTCTTCATGAAAATTACTCTTCCAACATAAAATTGCCAAACCTGTCATAGGGAGTTGCGCAATTACAGTGAATAGGAGGAAGTTTTTATCATTGCTAATACATGGGAGGTGATCCAATAGATTTTTAAGTTGTGGCCCCTTCAAGAAAGGTTAGAAGACTATTGGCACCTAAGCAAAAAGAATTTATCAGCCCTTCAGCATGAACAGCTAAGGAAAAAATTACTTATTGAAATCTGTAATCTTTGTATTGTTTTTCTGTAAGATAGTTCAGTCTTTGGAAGAAAAAAATAGAACCTGAAGTTTCTATAATGTTAAGGATAACTACAGAAGGGCTGTATATGTAATCATCTAAGTCGATTTTGATTTTGCAGTCCTAATTTCAGTATTTTCTGACTTTTGTGAATTCCTAACATAAATCAAATAATATCTAAAATTTGATTTTTTTCTTGTCACTTATTGGGCAATTCACGTCTTTTTCTTTTTTTATCCAGCTCTGCACACTTGACAGACATTGCTAATCAAGTAGTTTGCAGCGAATTTTCTTATCTAGTGCCAAGTAAATTATTTGTATTTTTCATATTATTTACCCAGTATAGCTTTAAAAAGACATTGCAGTAGCACAAGTATAATTTTGAATTTCACATCATAGCCTTGAAATAGTTAACAAAGTATTTATTTTATTTTATTTTATTTTATTTTATTTTATACCTTGAATTCTAGTAAAAATCTGAGCTTTTAATTGTAAGTCTTGAAATTTAATTCCAATCTCAAACAGCAATTGGTGCCCTGACACTGGGAATCCTGGCAACCTGTCAGTCCAAGTGGAAACCCACAGTCAGGAAGGAAATAGTTATCTTTGAAGAGACTTGACTGTGGAATGAGAACTGGTAAAGTCTTGCTTGCTATGACACAAAGCAAGTCAGCTTTCCCACCACCTCATTGCACTGCTTTCTTCACCAAAAAAGCAATGATAGATATGAGGAGTATCAAAGAGCAAAGAGTACTTAAAAATAAGCTGATCCTGCCAAGGCTGATATTTTCATCTTCCCTCTGGCTCTACTCCATTCTCTTTAAATTCCATTGAATCACCAAAGGAGAACTCTGGCCTGATCATGGAAAAAAAATTAAAAAAAAAAAAAATCAGTGACTAAACCAACAAATGAGCAGTACTCTAGCTTGTAATCTAAGAAGAACTCCTTTTAGCAGGATTGCTAACTATTGGTGAATACAGCTCAAGAATGGCTTAAAGAAGCTGCTGCAGTTCTAGAATACTAAGTATTTCTATAATTCATGCAGATACCATACAGATAAAAAGTATTTAAAATTGAAAAAGGCATATGTTGTTTCAACAGCTACAGGGTACACATGCATTTTCCAATTTGGCTCTATTTCTAATTGCAAGTGATGCCAAATCCTGATACGCAGTTCCTTCAGACTTGTGCTCTCTTTAACAGTTCTGACATTCTCCTTCCATAAGTTAAAAAATTCAATTAGATTTTTTTTTAATTCACAATCCCATATAAATGTAATGAATGATTTATCATTAAGGGAATGAAGATTATTATTAGACCAGGCTAATGTGAGAAAAAATGGTGTTCTAGGACATATGTAAAAAACCATGGTATTTGTTTATCTTGTTATCCATGCATTCAATTTTAGGCTCTGTACAGCTTTAAAAGGAAGTATATATTAGCAAAGAATAGACCTCAAGGGGTTTGAAGTTTGATTCATATAAACATGTAAATGTTTTGATGTTTATTTCAATCTTATCTACTCAAGGTCACCAATTCTATCAGAATATCCTGTTATAGGATCTCTGTTTCTAATTCCAGGATGAAAAGATTCACAAAGTTTTGCCTTAACCTTTTTAAAATCCTGTTAAAGATTTGTTTTATTCTGAAGTTGGACTGAGGGTATAAGTTTCTTTTTTTATTTTATCCAGACTGGTTCCACTACGTCTTGTGTAAATCATTATAGTCTTGTCTCTCTCACTTCATTGGCTTTTTGGCTTCCATCTGTTTTCTCTCATCTTTTCCTCTACTCTGTCTCATCTACATTCTCTTTCTATTCTGTTTTCTCTCATCTGCTTGCTCGTTACTATTAGTCCAGCCCTCTGTTTTCCCCTTTACTTCCCAATTATCTCACAGAGGTGGAGAATGCATGAGACCCAAGAGCTCCATTCTGAGAGATGCTGACCACTTTAACTTCTTTTTTTGACCTGCAAACTTTAACTTCTTTTTTTAATTTATTTTGTAAGACAGTCCTGGATGTTTTCACTGACCTAAGCATGTTACTTTTCTGAATGCTGTCTAAGGTACATTGTGTTCTTATTCCTGGAAGCATTAATTTCTACAGGACCCATTTGTACTTTTCATAGAAAAGTGTAACTTCCTAGTGTCCTACCTGCACACAGGTTAGCACAGTATCATGGTACGTACTTTATTAATCTCTGAAGGGAAGCTGTAAATATTTTATTGTTGCACGTTATTGTATCTGTTGAAGAACATTCAGGAATATGTTCATTTTAATGTTAATACAATTAATTTAATAATGATGCTGTGATACAAGCAAAACTTTGAGTATCTTAAATTTAAAAAGAAAGATAGACATGCATTTAAAACCTTTTAGGACCCAAATATATACATTATTCTATCACTGAAAATGGCTTAATATGGCAGGCTTAATGCTTTACAGCTACCTTCGTGACACCATAGATGTCACAACTCCCTGTTCTAAAGCCGTAATCTAGCCATTGATGATTATGGGTAATCATTAATCCTTAAGTTGAATTCAGTCAGAAACTTCCAGCTTGAAACTATTTTTTTTCTTTCTTAATAAAGAACAACTTTTCACAAATGTTCAAAACTGTACAGTAAAGTACTGACCTTCCAGAAGTGCGCATATAGTCTCACTCCTGGGGCCTTCGCTAGTTTCTCATGTTGGTGCTCTTTACCTTGTGATCTCTCCAGTGCAGTCCCCTGTGACAGAAGTCCAGAGATGCAATGCCAAAGGGACTTAGACAAGGTCATCACCTCAGCATCAGGTCCATCATTTAAAGGGTGCATTGGTGCATAATTCACAGAATTACCTACACATTTCTATGTCTCAGGCTTGGGAATGCTGGCTGGACACTTAACTGAACTGCCAGCTTCAGTGAAGTCCAGCTGTGCCATGTGTCCCATTTCCTTGGGACAGCTCCCATTTACAGTAAAAGGCACCTCCTCCAAGTAAACACCCCTCAAGTAGGAAAGCTCTATTTATCTTCTGGGACTTACCACCTCTGCCCTTGTGCCAACTTGTGAGATCTGTATCAGTCAAAGCTTTCATTCCTCAAACTCTGCCCTTCTCCTCATGCTGTCCAAGGGAATATTTTCAAGCACTCCCCCAACAGAGATCTGTATCAGTCAAAGCTTTCATTCCTCAAACTCTGCCCTTCTCCTCATGCTGTCCAAGGGAATATTTTCAAGCACTCCCCCAAGGGGGGACAAACAGTAAGGTTCTTGCTCTTCCCAGTGTCAGCGGAGGAAAACCACTACAAATTAGTGTCCTGCTGTGGAGGAAACTTCTGGAAACTCCAGAGACTTCTACAAGTTTCCAGAGGTTACAAATGAAGTTTAGAGAGGTAGCTTGCATGTTGCCTTAATTACAGAGTCCCTATCTCTTTTCTGTGATTGTGAAAACTGTGAAAGGTTTGAAACAGAGACTGGAGAAAGGATCGTCCCGCTGTTGACAGCACTGTTCTCCACTGAATGGCAAAAAGGCAAGTGACAGAAGAAGTTGGCTGATTTGGATTTTATAAAATAAAAGTAGTAGTGTTACTCCATGTTATTCCACACTCCATGACATATCGTACTCTCTTTTAAAGACTACGAAAATTTTTAAAGCTGAGGTGCTAGTGTGGAGCCCTGTCAGAGTAAGGTTTGCTCCTGAAAGAGGTGACCAGTCCTTCACGCTTTCGGAGAGGCTCTATTCTGAAAGCTGGCACCTGTTCTACAGCCAAAGCAGTATTCATCTTTCAATGAAATGCTGGAGTCACGAACCTGAGTGATTTGGAGCTGCTCTATTTATAAGCAGATATTCAAGACAGCATTTTTAGAAGGCAGCCACTGGAGTGTACTGTATTACAGAATAAATCACACTGAAAAGATGCTCCCTGTCAAGTTGGCGATACTTTTAGAAAAGATCAATTACAGAAACCATCACATTTATGTGACTATTTCTACCTTTGTTAGTGACACAAGCTTATTTCATACACACTGTAAGATCCCAGATGAGTTCCCCTAAGATTTCACACAGATCACAATACCACAGGCTCTTAAATCTAGTGGAGAGGTCTCATTTTTTATAGTACAGTGAAGTACAATTAAGGCATGATCTTCCTCTGACAGGTCTTAAATGATGTCCATCTCAGCTCCTTAGGGAATGTGTTGAAATTTAGCTATTTAAAAGATCTCTAACCAATGTTTCAACTACTCTGAACTCTCATAAATATTATCAGCTCTAAATTTCTGGAAAGGGTCACTGTTGAGAGGTAGTCCCTTCAGGAGTATACAGTACAACCTGACTAAAGTACAACCTCATCCCAGGTTATTGCTCTCATGTATTTTGGTCTAAGTGCAGCCAACAATATTGGCTACGGAGGGTGCAGTACAAGGGTATAACAAAAGTGTACAACCGAAGTGGCAAACCTCCCCCTTACTTACTATATCAATAAACTGAAGCGTATACCTTGCCTAGGGATATGACTACACTGCACACTGCAGCAAGATGCAAAGATGTCTGTGCTAGCTTTAAAATGAGTCAGCGTGGATACTGAAAAACTTTTGCCAGAGGGACTTGGTTTTGTACAGGTTATTTCATATTGCTAAGAAAAGGTAATTTATATCAGCGCAGTATATTAGCCCCTTTAAAGCTTCTTCCAGCCTGAAAGATTATCTTGGAGACAGACATAAACTACTAGTGTGTGTGTTTACATTTTGACACCGTGCAGTAAAGACAAAACCAATTAGCACAGGTGGTTCACAAGAATTACTTCTTCAGGAATTTCACGGGTATGTTAAAGTTGGATTGAACATACCTACACTTTCTTTGCAGGTATAGAAGTATAGGCATATGCTGAGACACTGGCTTAGATGAAATGGCTTGGATGAAATCATGGTTAACTGAATTTTCCCAGAAGTATGTAAATAACCATTACCAAGAATAGAGATGAATTTAACCAGGAATGGTATCCGAATCCAGATGTGGACACCTAACTGTACACTGTAGGAGTCTGTAGCTGAGGGTCTAAACTCTCATTATATTTCATGGAGACAGAGGATTCAGTTCAGTTACCTACATGAAGATATCCAGCAGCTTTTGGGATGCAGGGGAACCCGTCCTAGCCACCTGCTGACTCTCCAAAAGGGCACAATTTCCCAGAGACCCTGTGCTATAGCTGTCAGCCACAGCAGTAAACCTCAGCTCCTCCAGCGTATTTCATGTGGCACTGGACTTGTACGTTTTTGAGAACTGAATCAAGGTCCTAGTTGGTACAGACAGTGAAGTCTAGGAAGTTAATCGAACAACCAGTGTAAATCCCTGCTTAAGGGTGAGTCACGCAGGTCTCTCAGTTCGGCTGACTGTGTCACCCAGAGCTCCACAATGGGAACTGAGACACCTTGCTCACATGCAGACACCTACATTGCAGGGACATGGCTGGATTTCTGAATTTGAGCCTGAATTTGCCTCTGTTATACTCTAGTTTTTAACCATAACCTAGTGTGAAATAAGAAGCCAAAAATCACAACTTCTTCAATTCTTACTTATTAAGTAAATCAAGCTAAAAGCTCCAGCAGAGAAACCCTTCTAGGAAGCCTTCTGTTAATGCTGTTCTCCATCCAGTCTTAAGGTACAGGGGCAGAGAAGGTCTCCTGGGTAGAGAGCAGAGGAACTCAAGCTTCTTTTTTCCAAATATAAAGTCACCTCTCTCTGTGTTCAAAGCAGAAAGGACGTAAGGAAGTGAATCACATCTGTATAATCAAATTTTTCAACTAGGATCTGAAAAGGTATGGCTGCTTTCCACATTTTCCTTTAGGGTACTAATACAAATTGTTTCTACACAGCAGGCTGAACCTTCTGTTTCCTCTCAATGGTTTGTACATCGCTGCTTTTTCAGCGCAAAAATCATAGTCTGATCTGGGCAGCTAATACTGTTATAATAATTTATAATGATAATTATCTGGATTTTACTAAGAATAATAGCATTCATAAGCAGCGTGGGTGATAGAGGACTTAGCACTTTGTTAATTCCACAATCCTTACACAACCTAATATGCCACAAATAGTATGAAACTGCAGTTACACAATAGCTTCCATTAAATAAAAAATTACTTGCTTTTTAACTCAGGATGTGTGAATTATAAGTCCGTTTTTTAAGACATCTAAGATAGGATTGACTGCAAATTCAAAGTAATGCTTCATGTTACAATTAGAATAGAATTTCACTAAATGTGCTAAAAATGTTTTAAGCACAATAATAAATAGAGTACAATGGGAAGTCTTTTAAATTTTTAAAGAAGCACAGAATTTGTGTGTATTTTCCAGTGTTTTATTACAGCACTATCAATCACTGTAGTTATTTTGGAATACTGTATTTATGAATTAAATTAAGGAAACAGAGCTATTAGGAGAAAATATGCAACTAAAAGCACTCCCTGTTTTTTCTTAATCCTAAATCTAACCTTGTAAAAAAGCAGGTGCAATACTTCCAGGTGCAATACTTCACACTACAACCAAGAACAATAAAGAAGCATGCTATCCTCATTTTTTCTCCAATTGTTCTTTCTCCAAATTGTATTAGCTCCCATTTGTTTTATGTGATATTCAAGGTTATTCTTTTAAATTTTATTGTAGTCACGGAAACAAAAGTACAATCCTTTGATCTCCCACATCACACAAAAGTAATCTATAAGAATATAGCATATGCCATGATATGAGAAATGTATCCCAGTTGAATTCCTCAGTCAAAAGAATTACGTACCTCTGGCATCCTCTGTGACAGTTCTCTGCCGTGAATTATTCCCACTGTTGTTACTGAGTACAGCAATGAAAAGTCACAGCCAAAAAGCCACGTGTATATACCTTAGGTAGGTGATGTCCTTACTAACTCTTTCACTATTCTTTACCAGGGTAAAGGATGCCTGAAAACAATCTATAATTATATAAACAGGTAAAGCATCCAGCATCCAATTAAATGTTCTTTATGGCATTTATCTTCCAGTTACCCTGTTGTTGTCAAAGAGTGTAAAAAAACATGTAATGAACAACAGAATGCAGTGCTGCCAAAACATATGTCGTGGTCACTGCATCTAAAAGTGACTTACTGAACCCAAGTGGTTCAATTTACCTCCTCTTTACACATTCTAAAATGATACAAAGGAAGAATAATGAAAAGCAGAATCAAAATCTACCTTCAAATTTTAACAGGAAAGCAGATGGATTTTCTACTGAAACTTTTAACAGGAGAGTAGACGGATACATAGAAAGATGACATCTAATGGTCATTTTTTTAGATCTGTCAGTTTAAAGATGCAGGAATTTCACAGCATTAGTGAAAGTAATGAAGCCCAATATTTATTCTGGTTCAGCCAGTGATTTGCTGTGTGGTCTCTACAGTGTTTTGAAAATACACAACACAACACCATTACATCAGATAATGGCTACTTTATGGATATTTTTGCAAAACTTCCTTTATTAAATTGCAGATTTACAAGCATTGGTAAGTAAGGTGGAAATTATGAACCTGTAGCCCTCAGCTCCCCACATAAAAAAAGACCTTTTTTAGTAATAAGCATTGTGCTACCTTAAAAACATTGTTGGAGACCTTGGAAATAAGTGGTTTAAGCATCCAGGGAATTTTTTCCTGCAATAAAATTCTTCCTCAGTCACTATCCCCTGCTTGACTTACACCACCCACCTAAGCTTAACTTTACACTATAAAGTTTGCAGACAGATGTGCAAAGGTCAAATTAAATCACCAGTAGATTTTCTAATCCTATTCCTTCTATTGAAGAGATCATCAGGCGTATGTGCAAGGTATGAATTAAATCACTAATTGATTATATAATCTCACTTCTCCTACTCAATAAATCTTTTCTGATATACTATAATATTATTATATCATCATATGCTCCTCTAAATCACATTAGCCTCTACAAAATGTGAATGTAGCTGAAAGTACAGTCAGACAAGGATTATGATTTACAACATTGATAGCCCAAACTACCTCTTAGGAAGCATGGTATCAAAATGGAGGCTTGTGTCTTGTTATTTAGTTATAAAAAATGAGAGCAAACAAAATCTTTTGTTTAATAATGAGCAGAACATCTGCCCATCTGGAAACATTGCTTATAGGAACTCTCTCACTCTCACGCTATGACACCTACACAGCTATTTTCTCACAAAACAACCTTTTGTATTAGAAGGGAAATCATTGTTTTCTGATAATTGTAATGAATTATGATTATTTCAAAAGACATTTTCTCAGCTCAGAGAGAGATTCATTAGTGCTAATAAAATACGCATCAAGACATAACCAGCTCCCTGTGATGCTGGCTATGAGTTTAACAGGTTAAAATTTCACAAAGTGTTGATAAAAATATTAAAACCTGCTGCTTCCCTTTAAAGCGTATAACCAATTTGCCATTCTACTAACATAAAACATGTTAAAATGACAGGCTATATGAAAGGGAATAAAAACAAGAAGCCTTCAGGCTTCTTAAATAGGAGTCCTTTGTGTTAAAAAATCTTCAGCTATACATACATAAAATTTGCATTATATCATATGTATTATTTGCAAAACAACATAAGGTGGAACTATCTCAAATTACAGAAGCCTTCTTTGTGAAAAAGTGTTGCCTTAAGGAAAGAGCTGAATACTCTGAAGAATGTATCTTTGTGAGATTGCTAATTTTTATGAAGGAATCCCAGACATTTTCAAGCTTTTAAGAAAAACAGAAATATTAGCTCTATGAAAAAAAAAAAACCCACAAAGGAAATAAAAAACAAAATAAAATGCTCACACAATAGACAGCAACAGAACTGATTTTTCAGTCTTTTCTAATTTTCCTCCCGAGTTCATGGAAAAAACATTTGTGTATCTTGATCTGAACTTCACAGTTTCAGTCCCACTAGAAAGTAATATTCATCAATATTTCTTTTATTATGTGCTAGTGTTGGTAATATGGGATCTGGCCCAAACTGGCCAATACTATACACTTTCATTACTCTCGGGAGGCCCAATCCTGCAAACATAAATGCACACGTGTAACTTTATTCAGGCTAGTAGCCTGATTGACTTAATAATAAGTTAACATGTAAATATATTCAGCCACACGTCTAAGCATTTACAAGATCTATCCCAGATTTCCCAATAGCAGTCTTCCCAGGGACCTCAGTGGCCCCAGACAGTGGATCCTGAAGCCTGAGAGACGTCCCTCCTGCTATAGAGCGTCTAGATCTGAAAACCCATTCATGCACACAAGTTCAGCTTCTTTTTTTCCAGCAGCACCACCAGCTGGAGCAGCTAAAGAGATTAGGACCAAACTCTGAAAGTAATTATCCTGAAGAGAATAACTCACAACTAACATTGCTAAAATACCTCAGTTGTTGCTTGCCCTTACAGTATTTCACAGGAGCCTTTCTGGGTTTGGAGAGCACGTTACAAGTTACCCTCAAGATATCAGGCTGGCTGTAAGGAGTCGGTTCTGTAGGGTGTCAGGTCTGCAAACACACCATAGGGGTTTCCTCACTTATTCCCACTTCAAAGAAGCATTAAGAACAATTTCTCTTTATTACAGATTTTAACTAGATTTCTTTCCCCTGTGATGATTAATTAGGCGTTTGTTACAATTTGCCTTCTTTCCACCTCTAAGAATAAATGTCCCCTTCTGCTAATCAGACACAAACAAAATGTTTTGAAAAGTAATCACTTGCTAAAAAAAAAAAATGGAAATTGGGCTTCTGTGTTGTGAGGAATGTACACACATAGCACAGTGAAATTTAACACGGGTAAATGATCTGACTACCTCAAAGTGAAGTTTTTGCCTTCCTACAGTGGCCTTTCACCCTGCCCTTTCCTCCAATCTGAGGAGAGCTGATGTTGATGGAACATATAATGGCTCCTTTCCTGTGTAGTAAAGTCAGCAATAAAGCTCAGTAATTAAGGTGACCGGGGAGGCCCAGCCCAGCAGGCTAGTGGTGTGGCGAACACTTTCAGAACTTCAAACAATATCAAAGTCACTGAAAAACGGGCCTAGTTCAGGACTGGTTTGAATTAAGCCTCACTTCCACACGCACTTTTCAAATCCAAGCTCAAACAAGAAAGCCAAGTCCTTCTGGATTTCATTAGAGCCAATTATCTTATCTGTTTCATCTCAGGCCTGACCCTAAGGCTGGCAAACAGCTATTCAGTGCGTTTGTGTGGTTGTTTGAGAAAGCCTCCAGCCAGCCAATGGCCTGAGGAACTGCTAATTAAAACACAGTTGCCCCCTGCCTCTAGTGATTAAATATTTTCAAGCTTTTGTAAATAATTTTTCCATTCTTTGCCCCAAGCCTCAGAGGTCCAATACATGCAGTAATTTATTTAGTTTGTCAAAGAATACTGCTGGAAATAAAACTGTAATAGAAACTTAGGAAACTCTTATATCTTGCTTAACTTCTACAAATGACATTCTACAAGCTTGCAAAACATGTATACTGTTTCTTATGTAATTAAGCCTTAATAACCTTATTGTGTTTGAAGTGATACAGTGTACAGCAGGCCCTACATTTTGTTGATAATCATCATGTTTCCTCAGATGTCAACAAGATACGTATGCTCATGGGCTTAATGAGATCATAGACACTGCCTAAGTGATACTGAGCGATATCTGTGCTCCTGAGACGGGTGGACAGAGGGTGGATCACACTTCCAAAGCCTGTTTGGGGAAGGAGTCAATCCTCCCAGTAGCATACCCATATGTCTCAGTTGTCAAAGAACAGTTCCAGAATACAGGTCTGTGTCACCATGTCCCAAATAAATTCTGATCATTCAAATTTGCGTAAAAGACAAAGAACTCCATGTCTTTAATCTGTGCTAGAGGACTCAATCCCTCCATCTCCCTCTTTCAAGCCCTGGGAAGACATCCGCTTTTGCATCAGATTAGAGGTCCTGATTCTAGCCAGGTTCTAGCCTTGGTCCCAGCCGGTACACCAGCTCGTATGACCCCATGTCTCACATGCAGCCACTGTCACCAATATTGAGGGTGTGTACCTCTCATGCAACATGATGGGGAGAGGAACAACTTACAACATCTCCCAAATTAACCTTTTAACTCCTTACATCTTACTATTATCCTTAATAATAACAAACAAATTTATATTAGTACAATGCATTGGAGGTACTGTCATGAACCTAAACTGCACTGCATAAGACACTGCAAAGAAGGAATAAAAAGATAGCTCCCATCTATATACTCTATGGGGACTTGGGGAACTACAGGCAGAAGCTATACAAGCTAGAAGATTAGAAGCAATCTTAGCAATATAGGAATTTAACTACTGTCCAGTTTTGTGGGAGGCAATATAACAAAACAGAAATGTAATAAAAGATTTCAAGCTAATGAAGTAGTTTTGTAACTGTTTATGAGAATACCCTATAAGTATGAACATTATCACCAGAAAAAGCAGAAAACCTGTAGCTGGTATCATGATTTGGAAAATGAAATTCATAGGAGCATTCTGAGAATGCCATTGCAATAATAAACAAAATGGCAGAAGCTTAGAAATCACTTCAGCTGGTCGGAATGGCATATTCTGTATTTCACAGGCATGCTACAGAAAGAATTTGCAAAATTTCGACATTGCTGGGTTCTGACTTCCAACAGAGAAGGTCAAAGGTAACACAAGAACTTGTCTGAGTGACAGACAAGGTTTTGCCTATAGAGAGTGGCAGTAGGAATGGTTTGGGGGTAAAAGTTTGGTAAGGTTGAGCTTGAACTAAAGGCAGATTTCCTCAATTAGTGTATCATAAAGTTACTATAAATTTTCATGGTGCACAGAGGAGATATACTTACAACAGAGAAGTAATTGGCTGACAAACAATAATTGAATTTGCATTGTGGATGAACTGTCCTCTAGACAGACACAAAGAACAAGGAGAAGGGACCAAGACCAAAAGCAGAATGCCATGGAATCAATGAAGAAAGCTCAAGGCGGAAAATGTTGATTCTTCCAAAAGACAAGTTAAAGGAGCTACTTGAAATGCTGGGTGGAGACCAGGGACTACCAAGCATGGAAGCCAGGGAAGGATGGATTTTCAAGACAAAGATCATCAGGGCCCATAAAAGTGGATTACGTACAGGCTAAGGAAAATGAGGGTGAAATATAGACTCTGAACTTTGGGCTAGGAGGTGTTTATGCTAAGAATGGTTTCAGAGGAAAGGAAGTCTGAGATGCGATTTTGGAGAAGGTCTAAAACTGAACTAGAGGACAGACAGCAATCTGCACACACAGTGGTCTTGGGGATAGAGAGGGAGAAAGGAGAGAGGATGATAGAGAGAGCTTAACAGCACCTTTTCTTTTCAATGAAACATGATTGTATCACAAGGGACTAGAGCTTCTTGTGAAGGGAATGAGAGGTTAAATAGATGAATAAGGGAAGAGAAAAGCTTGTGTCCCAGGTAGATCAGAAGATGAAAAAGAATGAGGCCTTGGTGCCAAGCAAAAGAGTTTGAGAAGAAGAACAGATGAGGAGCAGCTTTGTCATCAGAGGCATAGGACAGAGCTGTAGGAGGAAAAGGGGAGCTAGGGCTGCTGTGAAGAATTTGGTGAGTGGTCAAATTGTGACTCCAAGAGAGAAATGTGAAAGGAAAAGGGCGGGGGGAGTATTTTCAATATCGGAAAATTATTTCTACAGTTTGGTACTATTGGAAAAGTATTTCCAATACTTTGAAGTTCTTAAATTTGCTTTGCAAGACCACAAAAGACAACATAAAAATTTCTGGTATGTTCAGTGATTTTTTACATAGGGGCCAATGACTGAGCTTGACACAGCAAGTCAAAATTAACTCAAGAACACTCATCCATTGCATGTTTTCACTTTCAGGGGCAGCTATTACTTCTTAGCAGTGGCCCATCTGATGGTACAGAGTGAGAATGAAATCACTGCCTTCTTGATCAGTTGGAAATTACAGAGCCTTTAAGCTGTTACAACTCTGCATTTCTTTTGTTGGCTTTGCTTGCAGTTTCTAACAAGAATTATATTGAAAAAGATGGGCAACCTTTTGAAATACTTTTTCTTTGTAGAACAAAATGAGGTAAATGAGCAGATAATAAATTGTCATTTTCAGATTCAAGGGGAATCAGTTTCCATAGAGAGTTCATCACATAGGTAGTGAAGCAGATGTTAATAAAGCATGAGGAGTGAGAAGTTCCTGTGACACAGGAATTGAAACACTTGCAGAGGTTTAACAGCAGTACTTTCTTAATCTGTACACAACTTGATTGGAGAGGTAAGAGGGTTGGATTGGATAAGGAGGTAATTAGCCCCCACTCTCCCGTCAGCGTAATAATGCAGGATTAGAACTGTAACTTTTTAAAGAAATATACCCTTTTACCAAAACCTAATCATTTTGTAGATGTGCATCACACTGATATTTTTCAGAGGGAGACTTATTTTAAGAGTGAGGGGGAAAAAAAACGTTCCGAATAGTCTGACAGCAAAGGCACTAACTTCAGATGTGACGAGGTCAGGTTCAAGTCCCTGATTTGCAAAAATGGGGGACAAGAAATTGTTTTCAATCATTCAGGGATGGGATTTTTCACTTAAGTTTTTTTTGCTTCCTAGAGTGATGTCCTCACTATGAGGCTAGAGATGAACATTGTCATGAAAGGGTCTGAAACACACACTTATTTGTTTTCTTGGAAACTTTCAAATAGTTTTTGTTTTGTTCCAGTGTAGAAGAAAATCACATGTCAAAACCACGGACAGTTGCTGCTTACTGGAACTGCTGTCTTTAGTCATCTCTACTTAGTAATGCACACCCTGCACAGGAGGGAGAAAGCAGCAGAGACCAGTCAATTTACTGACAGGGAGAAAAGAACGAAATAAGCTGCATCTTCCCTTCAGCCCTCCACCTTATATCATCTGATATGCATGACATAGGAGAAATGCATCCCAGACATAGCCATTTTCAACCTGGTTTATACTGTGCTGTAATTTGTTTGGTTTCATTTTTCAGGAATTTTTTACAAATTAATAATTTTGGTAACTTTATTTTAAGACCTGATACAAATATGACTAGAACGCTTGTGGTAGGTAAGCATATGAATCAGCTAATGAAATACTTCGAAAGCTTATTGTGTTTCAAGGCATAACAACTCATGAAAGTGCTTGTATATAAACTTAAAGATTTGATTGCTTAATTAGGTTAAATGTAGTCACAGCATCTAAGATCAAATCCTGCCACATTTACTTGGTGAAGAGTCTCTGCTTTCACAAACTCTTTTTACAATGACTTTTGCAAGAAGCTATTATTTCGTGTAAGTAACAACACTACAACTTAGCCATGCAGAACTGAGACCTGCATTAGCTAATGACACAAATGATCGATTTACTTCTAAATCCTGATGCTAGTATATGTGATCACAGGACAAAAACCCCACTTTGCATGAAAAAATATACAAATATGCCAAACATGGTAAGTCACTCTACGACTGAGCATTTTTCTTACACTGAAGAAACAACTAATGTCTAGGAGTTTGAAGTCTGATGGATTCCCTCACACTGGGTAACAACTTATTCTTCAAGAAGCTGCATTGATTTAATGGGATTACTGGTGGCCCAAGCAGTACTGCTAATACCACATAATCATGAGTCATAGACCTCCCTGAACTTTTTCATTAGATATCTATTTTTGAGACATTTGTGTTTTCATAGTTTCAAACATCTCTCCACAAGACTAAAAGCTGACTTTAAAAAGTAATAAAATACTGAGAGTTGGGGCTCCAACAACATCCAGTAACAAGAAACCTCATAAGATCTCACAGCACTGAGCACAGTGCTATTCAGCATAATTCAGGATTTCAAAATCTGACTCTTGCCAGGTTTTTCTATTTTTCTTCAGAATTACTGGAGCTTTATTTGCTAGAATATATTTTCTATGAAAAAGACTTGTTCCTTTCATTCAGTTACTTTATGGGCAAAGTGTAGCACAGGTACACAAAATCATTAGGATTAAAAAATATCTCCAAGGAGTTATTGGTGCAAAAGCATGAGAACATCTAGGCATGCCCTGGAGGTACCCACACAAACTTACACTGAGACACAGGTGCGTGAGCACACACAGAACCTCACAATACTTCTTTGCAATCCTGCTTATGTTTGAAAGGAGCAAAATAAAAACTCCCATTTCTTTTTCTTCTTTAAGTATTAAAAGAAGAATAGTGGAGGTCTCATTAGCTAAGCTGGCTAAGGAAAGCATGAATAAGAACTGTGTGGCTGAAAGGCCTCTGTTTCTGCTGTTCTTGAAACAACACTTCTGTCTGATTCTGGATAATGGGCTTTTAATAAAAATATCCACCAAAGGAAAACAATTAAACAATACATAAAGCACCAGGGTGCAATCTAGTGGTTCTGTTACAGTCTGGAGCTGTTCCAGCAGAGAACATGTGGATATTTTTTACAGGCTACAGTGTAGTTCTCAAAAGTTATTATAAAGCAACAAAATTTAAATTGGGGCTGGACATCTACACAATTGCTCAGTGTTGCTGTAGGACTTTTAATTCAGACCTGAAATTTATCTCCATCCAAATGCCGCAGATATTTTGACTTTTAGGATAAAAATATCTTCTGTACTCTTGCTGCTGTTTAACTTCTTCCAGGATGTTTCTGGTGATATTTCTCACCTTTCCATCAAAGTATTTGACAATATGGCAATTCTTTATCCATAGACCTCTATTCTTTCATCTTTCTGGCTTGACAAAAATTGGAAAATGGTTATATTGGAAAAGAGCTCAGGTCCTTTTCCGTACTTTGAAACTACAGACCATGTATGGCTTGGGGTTTTAATCAAATAGTTTTTAACCTGAACCACATAAACCTGACACATGCCATATTTTATTATCCTTTCTCCTCTACCCCCTACTCTGCCATGTCAATAAAAGAAACTGTGCATTTGTAGAAAAGTAAGCCGACACTAATTAATTTCTGTAATGAAAGGTTTCGTTTCTGTAGTTCCAGTGAATGAAAGGAGCGTCATATACAGTTTTAAAAATCCTGGTCCAGTAAAGGTGAAAATTTAGGGTAGTTTGGTGAGAAGAAGTTAGATTTTCCAAATAAAAGTAAACAAGTAGGAAGAACAAGAGGTCGCAGGTTATAAACAGTGTTGCCAGTTTTAGTTTTATGGTGAACTTTGAAGTATAACAAAATGTTGAAAAGCTGTTTATACCAGTGCTTCAAATGCTTTTAACTCTCCTTCTCCATTTCCTAAGGACTGTGTCCTTATCCCCACAATAATAATCATCTAAATGCTCAGACCATTTGTCAAGAAACAAGAAAAAAGCATGAAAATTTACCATTATTACAAAAAAACCGCACCACACTCAAAAAAATATTCAAAAGCCACAAACCCTCAGGACTATTGAATATTTACCTATAAAACTTACACTCTAAGCAGATTCAAAAAATATTATTCCAAGCAAACTTCTACCTTCTTCAAACTTCTTCAAAAGGAACTGCTCAGGCACTCTTGTTATCTTTTTATAGCTATTTGGCGTACCTTTCTTTGAATTCTCCTAAGCCATTTTCTATGGCAGAAGGGAAAAGAAAGACATCTCTGGTTGAAATGCTCATCTTTTAAAGACACTTGGAATAAGTGGACAAAATCAGAAATGAAAAACTGATTGAAACTGTAACTTACGACTCTGCAGAATGCTGTGGGTGACTGAAAGCAAACTATATACATCCATAGAGAAACCATCGTATAGATTTCTTAGAGCTTCCATGACTGTGTTCTGTTCAGCTATATTTTTCTTCATAAAAGCAGTACTATGCCCAAGACAATGCAGAAGGATTGTGGATAACTAGCACTCTCAATAATGTCCATCTACATTTGGGTAAATCATTATCTGCCTCTCATACATATGACTCAGAGATTCTGCCTTCCTCCTTATACAGTGAAATGCTGAATACATTGCTGTCAGCAAATAGATAAGAGAGACAACAATAGCTGGGATAATCTTTACCAGTTATTGTAAAGCAAAATATTAAGACATAAATAATTTGTTTCCATTAGTAAAAATAAACATGGCATTTTGCTAGTCTGAGGCTATTGCCAATGGAGTTCACTGATAACACAATAGATTAAAGTTCTGAAGATGTTAGTTCTGTCTACTTCTTGTTCTTTTATTGACTCATGAGGCTGAGCAGCTAATTTGGCTTTTTTATTTCCTTTCCCACACTTTTGTCTTTTTATCTCTTCACATTTGAATCAGAAACTGAGTCTTACCATATTTTTAGACCCAGTCTAGCATAATACAGCCTCAGCAGCAGCCTCTGGACATTACAGCCATAAAAATTAATAGCATTAAGTTATGGGTATTTAGAATTATTGTTTAAAATGATTTTTTTCTCAAAAGCTATTCTTGGTGGAATTCATTAAACATTACCACAATATACCATTGTTCTATGACTCACTGTAAATAGTTAGGTACAGCTAGGAAAAATGTTGATTTTTGTCTCCTATATTCTTTTGCTATGTTTATCAGAAACCAAGGTTTCTACTCAGAGAGTTATACAATATTGCAGAACAGTGATGTCAAAGAAAGCCATAATAATATTCAAAATAATAGAAATCAATGGTTCGCCCTCATGTGGTATATTTAGCTCATTTCTAGAAAAAAGCAGAGCTTCAGAGATAAGCAATTAAAATGATTTGGCAACTGGATACATTTCTAAATGAAGAGAGATTGAAAAGACCAGAAATACTGTATTTTGAGAGAAGAAAAATAGGAAATAACATGACACAGATAATGCAAATGCATTTAAAATAATAAATATGGATAGGCGAGAATGTGCACTTCATCTACACGTGTAGTACATGAACAAATGGGTGTTTAACAAAAGTGGAAGGCTAGTGATTTGAGCTAAAACAAAGAATTTTTGTTTTTCAGACACACATACTTAAGACTGTGAAACTCAATACCAACAGGATACACAAAACTTATTAAAGTTGTTATCTCCAAATCCTTAGTGAACAAAAAGTAATAAAAATAAAATTTACAGGAAAATTAAATTAATATATACAAATATATACTATCTATGTATATTTACATGAAAAAGCATAAAGAAAACAGCAATATTTTCTCTGAGTGTTCTTTTTAGGGCTTATGTATGAAATTGTAACTTAAGAAGTCAAAAAAATTCATAGTCAGTACCTATGCTGAAATAGAGTCAACAAGGAGAATGTATCTGAAAAACAACAAAAATACATTTACAAAGTTTTTCATTTGAAATGTCAAAATTAAATGTCATCAGATCAGGAAATATGAAAATAAGACCAAAAAAAAGGGTTGGTATACATCAATGAGATCTCTCAAATAACCTTAACTATGTCCTGTGAGGCCACAAGACTACAATGAATATATCTTAATATTTTTGATCAGAGATTAGAATACAGAGGGTTTTAAACATTTATTTTCTCCCAAAACAAGCACTGGGAGCTGTAAGACAGAGTGAAGATTTTCTGCACACCTTCATTTTCTTTCATTCTTACACTTTATCATATGTGGTTTCAAGTATGATTTTAATTTTGAATTCTCTTTGTTTAAAATTATTATTTTGGGTTGATTATAAGTTTTGTGCTGTATTTTAAATTAAATCATGGATATAGTTCATCCTTAACTCTGCCTTAATGCCACCTATGTCTTTTGAATTTGCTCACCTTCTTAAATTAAAATCATACATGTGACTGCTAAAAATTGAACTCAAAGATAATATTATCATGAGCTATTTCTAATCATCCCAAGAAACACACACACACACGTTTCATTTTATGTAAGCTTTTATGGCCAGGTTCATTGATATGCTGTGGCTGTTTTATGCTACTCCGGAGTAGAGCAAAGCAGCCAGAGCATACTGGCTGGTTAAGCTAAATTTACAGCTCCTTTGTTGAATAAAAGCAGTGCAAAGCGGTTGGAAGGCACACCCCAGTTTCCGTCTGTCTCTTGCTTCTCCCTCACTCTTCTGAACACTCATATTTGTTTCTGCTGCCTCCTGTGTCTTCTATGTTCTCTCTATGGAAACACATCCCTCCTGTCCTCTGTAAACTCCAAGTACATACATGTATATGTGCGCATGTATGACACAGACCTGAGCCGCTGTCTGCTGCCTCCTTTACTGAGCACATCTGGTATAATGTGGAGCTTATGAAAATAATTATTTAGACATTAGTATTTGACCATTGCTCTTATTTTTTCTATAACTGTTGGCAGAAGAGAGCGGATTACATCCTCGTAAACTCGAATGTAGAATCATCTTCTTAGAAAATAGCCACCATCTTCTATTGCTTTCAGAGAGATTAAAGAAAATTTAACCTGAATAGGTGGAAGTAAATGATGAAACAAAACTCTCTAGAGGCAAAAATACATCAGGCCTTGAAAATAATGGAAAAGAGCTGCGCTTTTTTGTTATCGTAGGGGAAAAGAAGAGATGCCTGCCCTTTAGAAAAAGGACATTCCTTCAAGGATTTTTGTAGCTAGATCAGTTGCTTAACTATGACAAACATCCATCAAACAAAACTTTTCTGGCAAAATTAAAAGGTATAGTGATTTGATTACTGTGCTTCCTTTTCATTCTACAGAAATTTTTCTCTCATACATTTTCTACTACCTCCTTGTAGTTAACATGAGCAAACATATTTTCTTAGTAGAAATGGAAAAGAAATGGAAGGGAAAACATACTCTTTTATATATGAAAGATCAGTCTTCATCTTCAAACTGGCTAGAGCCATTTAAATTTGATTTTGCACTAGAAAGAGTTAATTTAAAAATACAGTAAAAACTCTTCATATAGTACTGAAATCAAAATGGCAGACACAAATCAGCACCATAATTTTTCCTGTTTCCCACTAGAGTTCCACTGGAGCCACTCATTCAGCATGCCTTTGAAGTGATTATTCTGTGTTATGCCTCTAACTCATCTTCAACTTTTCTGCATTTTTATACATGAAAGTTGCTTTTTCCTCAAGAAATAGAAATATTTTCTCAGACAGTTTGGAGGAAGAGTGAGGTGGAATCTCATTCAGTCCCAACAAGATTTGCTTAAAACAGATTTATCTAGTGATTTATGCAGTGGAAAATAACTAATATTCAACTACCCACACGTATGTGTGCATGTAAATGTTTGTACTGTTCTACAAATAGATTCTGGCCTAAGAACAATATACCTGATATCAAATACAACATCATATATAATACCTGATTATGGGCAAAACTCTAGAGGCAGAAAAAAGCCTTGGTCTCTATTTCTGTGGGCATTATCATTCAGAAGGATCTCAGCTGTGAAATTTGGCAGTCAATCAAGCAGTAATGAGCTACCTAGTGTCAAGGTTGCTGACACTTCAAATATGAGCTTGGTGCAATTCTAGGAAGAAACTAGGGCTCTGCTGGTGAGAAAGTGAAGGTTATGTGTACCCCTTAGGGACCTTTAGATGATTTTAATGCAAATTTCTCAGTTCCTAAGAACTCAAAGGATTAGGCTCTTGAGGCAGTCCGAAAGCAGGAAGCCTTGGCTTCTCTCCAAACAGGCTCCACCCATCTGCAAACTTACTCACACCTTGGTTATTTTGGAGAAGACCTTCACCAACGCCCTCTCTTGCCTTTGCTAGGGATTGAATGCTGCATAACCACTCTGTCTACCAGGGAGTAGGTATAAAGAGAAAATGTCTCCGTTTTGTCCCTTGTTTTTCTCTTGAAATTGAGGATGTCCGACCTTTTCCCCACCCCTTAGTTAGGATCTTCTCTGTAACCCTGTCTCTAAAATCAATTTATTTGAAAAAAAATCAAGGCCATTTTCCTATCTACAAAACTCACTGTTTATTTTCTTAAAGACTGACCTGTTGCAGGTCAAAACTCCAGAACAACAGCTGACTTGCTGGGTTTTTCTAGCAACATTTCTATTGATTTTCTCCCAGACTGTACCTTCCTTTCTATCTATGGCTAAACGACTGAACTGTGGATCTCTCTTTCCTGACTACTGTCTCACAATTCTGTCCTGGCCAAACTGAGAACACAGGCTACATCATGTGTGACATTCTGGATAACAGCAGGGATAGATTCTGGTCCACAGATTAAGTGCCTCTTTGCTAGGAGTTGTAAATTTACCTACCATTCAGACCAGATCCATAGAAAATAGCTACCTGGTCTATCTTATGTAATTTACAGATTTTTGTGGTCGCCCTTTGAAGTTCCATGCAGTTTGCTTCATTGATCCCCACTCAGAACTGTCATACCAATCATACCAAATCCATATCAATAAGCACTACAGAGGGCACAAAGACTGTGCCCAGACAAAAAGGTGCTTAGGGTGTAGGGAAACATTTCCTGTCGTTCCTACTCTTTTGGAGAAAAGGAAAACAGCAGTATCTATTGTAATAAGTCAACAGCATTGTATTTCTTAAAAAAAAAAAAAAAAGAGCTTAACTATTTGACACAATGTATAACCTTCACATTAATTACAACATTAGTTGCAAGGTTAAATGGATGCATTTAAAATAACAGCATTAAATTTTGCACCATCAGCAATTTTTAAAGGGAAATCCTAAACTTTACTTTGAATTTATCTGCATTAAAAAAAAAATATATATAATTAAGCACTTATTTAAGTGGTGTGTCTGTAAATGATTAGTCAGTGTGTAGTAGCTTACATGAATTTTATTTTCCTGAATAGTGCTGCTTTGCTCAGGCACAGAGATTGAAATTCCCTCTAACTCTGAAGCAGAGCAATAGGTACAGCAGCAATATTAGTGGCTCCAACTGTTTACTAGTGTACCTTAAACTAGAACTGCAAAGTACATATTTGAAAAGGTATTATTAAGCCCAGGTGTTTGTTGTCAGGATAGCAGGGATACTAATAATGGTTGCAGTCTCAGTTATGTGAGTCGTCTGTTCAATAAGCTGGGACCACCATTCTCCGCAGCGTTAGATGGCCACATTACCTATATGATTATTGGGACAGGTTGGATCCAAACCAAGAATTTTGGGGTGATCATACCAGATATATTAATATCAGACACTAATACCAGTAATTTGAACCATCCAGTCCCCTAACTCCCATAAAATCTCATCAAAGAATAAGACAGATCTTGGAAAGAGGCTGAGGCAATACTGAGGTGTAGAAAATTTGGAGCCTGCCACTGACTATTTGTTTAGACTCTTTTTAAATACGGGCAAATCTTGTCAATAAAATTAAAACCTTTTCGACAATAATAATAATGTGATATTGTGAATGTGTAAGGCCATTTCTGTGTCTAGGGCTTAGACTCTGGATTCACGTGTGTTATTTGTCAGATCCTCTGCATATTATCTCATGGACTCCACAGGAGTGCTTCAGAAAAAAAAAAAAAGTGTTATACTTTTTGTGATGTATTTTCAATAGAATATAGTCAAAAGCTGTATAAGGTAAATGCACTACTTCAAATTAAGTCTTTAAAGTGATTTGAGATACACATTAGTTGTCTCATTGATTTCTTGCATATCAGTTCTCACTAAATGAAACCTCTTTTCAAACACGTAGCATTTGCCCAATCTTGAGAGGTGAGTGCCTACCGAACCCTTCCACTGGACTTCTTAACCATGAAAGGAAATGGTGTATGTAAGACAGGACTACTGAAAGTAGTGTGTTTTAAACTGGTTTTATCTCCTCTGGTCCCATGAAAATAAGACTAAAGATTATGACACATCACCTATGAAAGAATAAAATTTCATTTAGAATGAGCTATTGAAAGCAAAGAGAAATACAGCATGCAACATTTCCTATCATTCTTACTGACACATTTCACAATTATTTACTTCTGAGTAAATAACACTTTACTGCAATTCATAGAAAAAGCCAATTGGCCAAATCTGTGAGCATCATGATGAGACTTTTAAGTGAATGAGGAATGCTGGATTCGGACCATACTTCATATTGCTTTCTATCTGCTCTACTTGCATGTACCTGCAATCAACACGAACGTGAACAGTAATTTTCTTCTGCCTTGTATAAATGTTTACATTTAAATTTTATAGGTAGAGAAGTGAGCAAGCTCAAAGTCATTTTACTGGCATGATATAATAATGATAAAATGAGTGACCAATTAAATCATTAAACTTTTTTTTTCGTCGATTCCGAGTGGATGATCACAACAATTAAATTATCCATTTTTATTATTTACTAAGCTTTCATATACTGGGATACCCGGATTCAGTTAGTTTCACCATGGGTCATTCTCCTGTCTTTCAAGATCACATTAGCTCTTACTCATGTGCTTATGTCCTACAACCAGATTTCATAACTTTAAAAGAAAAAGGTACCAACCTGAATGCTGTGAGATACTCAACATCGCCCATAGGAGGATCCAAGCCACCTGTCCAAGCAATATTTATGTTATACCCTTCACCAGGGCCACTTCCAACCTGAAAAATAGGAATAAAATGCCAAAAGGAGTGAAGAGGAGGAAAAGGGAGGAGGAAAAGAGAGAGGGAAAGGAAAAAGAAAAAAAAAAGAAAAAATTCTCAAGTGTGCTTTAGAAACAAACATCAAACAACATGTCAGATCAGCCCAGCCTTGTTTGACAAGGACTGCTCTGGGTTATGCACTTGTTCTCCACTGGTCCCCTGCTCCCAGTGGACAATTTGGTAATCTGGTGTAATTTAAAGAACCAGAGAAGGACAAGAAAATTAGGGGTAATCATGCAACGCAATTACCTGAAAGATACAAATAAAAATGGGGCTCTAAAGAAATAAACCTAACCTCATTTGGGGCTCCACTGCCGGGGAAGAAGTTGCCTTCATCATAGCGATGGAGGGAAACATACAGGATGCTGGGGTCAGCATAAAAAGCCTGCTGTGTACCGTTGCCATGGTGAACATCCTAAAGGAGAAAGAAAACAGATGACAAATGTAATAATGTCCAACTCAGTGTAGAGAGCTCAGTTCTGCTTTCTTTTACCCCCTCTCTCTCTCTCTGTTTCTCTCCCTCTCCCTTGCCCTCCTTTTGTTTTTCCCTTTCCCCCTCCCTTCACCACCCCATACTTCCTGAACTTTCAGGCAAATTACTCTTTAATGCACTCATTTTTTAAACTGGCTTCTAAAAATCAGGAAACCATAGCGAGCGTGCCCTGGAGACTCCAGATGAGCAGTCATTGAGAAATCCCAGTCCTTTTGTACAATTAGATATTTATACACCGGCTCTTTGTACTCCTTGCCTCAGTGATGGAATCTAGCATCCTGTTTTATGGAGGAATTTTATGACTTATTAACTGCCAACAGTTCATAACCCCTCAGGCTTAATTAACTAGCCTCATTGGCCTCTGAAGAAAGACTAATGTTTAAACTACAAACTAGTATTTTGCAGAAGGATCTATGGTTTACAGAGCTTTTTCACAATTCTTGACAGAACACTAAACATAAGTGTATTCATTGATTTGCCAAGTTCCACTATTGAGGTCAAAGGCTCTGTGACCAGCTGAGTAAATTGGCTTTCTTGAAACATTCAGTTCAGTTAGCAGTCCCTCAGCAGTTAGATCCACATCAAAAGAGATGCCAGATGCGGAAAGGACTTCATACTTCATTTTTGCAAAATCATGACGGCAACAGTTGAAGACATAGGAATATGATCTCACTAGCTATTAAATCATCTGGCAGATAGGATGGTGCCTTCCACAATCAAGGAGTGACCTTGGCCCGTCTCCATATTTCAAACATTATATAACACCAGTGAAAAGAAATTCTGTCATTAAATAAAATACTGAAAAAGAAATGCTGACAGTATATCTATATAACAAAGGCTGATGATGTGGACTTTTCCTCTTTTTTAGTTTTGTTTTCACATTTCTACTATTGTACTATGTGGTTAGACACACAAGAAAATTTACAAGTGAAAATGGAAAATCCACTTGTCTTTCAGTAAAAGATAACTGAGTATTTTTGTAAGTTTCTCCACTGGCATTTGTAAGAAGCTGAAAAATTATAGATATTATTGATTCTCCTCCTTTAATCCATCTCTTTGAAATTTCTGATTTAAAGAGAGAATTCAGAAGGAGGACAAAGTACTCTGAATGGCAACACTGTCATTCAGACTGTATTTATTTTACAAATGCTATGAGGTCTGAATCAAATTTAGTATCAAAGAAACAACGGTCACTTTTTCCTCAGGATGCCTAGACTCCAGGAAGGTTCAAGTTAGGTGTACATTGCCAACGGCACAGCAAGCACTGCCCATTGCTTGTGCTCTTTGCCAGCTGATGTAGCCCATGACTTTCACCCACGTTGTTCAGGACTCTCTACATTGATTGAATCTTACTTGTACTGCATTGTGCTTGACTTGGACCTCCTCTGGGACCTCTGTGGGGTAATATTATAATGGTTACTTTTCTTTTCTCAGTTGAAAGTACTTGAAACAACATGAGGATGAAGTTACAGCCCAACTGTGACTTAATGCCAAGGTTAAATGTAACACATGTTGGAGGTGCAAGGGAGCACACGCTGGTGTGAGGGTGTTGGAGATTTGAAGGCAGCCAGCATAGTGTTAAAGGGCTCTGACTGGCAAATGGAGTAAAATCTGGCATACAGGCTAACCCCACAATCCCACCCAGTCTTCAACTGTGACAGAATTAACTGGTTTACTCCAAACAGACCCAGATCATGCTAACATACATGCAAGTATGGATGATCTTGGAATGAGGATTGCAACAACAACCTGAGAAGCTACGTTGGCCATATAGATAGATCTGCAAAGACTATGACTAAAAACATAATAGGACTTTATTTTGTGATTTTAATTAGTCTTTCTTTTCCATGCATATTTGGGGCTTTAGATATATTATTGCTGTAACAGTTTTCAAATGGGAGTGAAAATATTAAATGGGCATACAGAGCTCTTTTTTTATTATTATTATTCAAATCTCAAACCTAGCTTTCTTGTCTAAACTTCAGTTCCACCAAGGGTTACTCTGTTTTGAAGAGCAGTGACTTCTCTTGTTAGACAAAGGAATGTGTTGTTTAAGACTGCGGATGTTACCATGTGGGAAATGTGTTCAGATTCTGCCCTTAGTAGATCAAATGTATTCAGAGTATATAAGTCAGTTCAAAAATGGAGATTCATTCAAATGGTGGGATGAGGAAAGAAAAGCTGACAGAGAGCTCTTCTTTTTCAGTGTAGAAAAAATTGAAGGAAAGATTAAAAATTAAGAAGTTAAGAATTTATATATGAACACTACTACTTAATATGTAACTAGAGTACAGTTTAATGTGTGGGATTGAATATTACTTTTTAACATTTACATTGTAGCAACATGTATAGCTGTCAACCAGCATGGGGTCCTGCTGTGCTAGTCTCTATCAAAATATAGCCTTAAATGTTAATTTCAAGTCTAACATCTGTAATTCCATTCTTTCCTTCAGATACCCAAAACTCTCTGTTGGTGGACATAAAGACATCGCTATTAACTTGTTCATTCATTCAGTTTGGATTGTGATTTATCCATAGTTTGCATACATAAGAAATTTTCCATGTGAATTTTTGTACATCATTGCACTGACCACGGAGCAGGCTAGGGACTGGACTGCAACTGCTCCAGGAATGAAGTAATCTGTGTCAGCCGTATATTTCTCCCTTTTCACCAGCTGAGTTATTCTGGCCAATGGGATAGAGTCAGAGAGAGGCTGAGTATTCCCTATCTACTTTCCTGGGTAAGGATAGGCAGCTTCACGGGTAATCATTTGCACAGGTAATGATTTGCACATTTAACCTTGCCTTGCAAAATTGAAGCTGAATTCCTAAGCGCTTATTGGCTGAGTAGGTCAAATGGAAGTGATTTCTTTTCCCGACAAGGTGAATGTAACACTTACAGTCAAAAAGACTTAAAAACCTTCACAAAATGCAAACTTTGAATAGGCTCTTCTTATTAAAAAACAAGAATAAACATAGAGTTCACTTTTGGCCAGCATTTACAGCAGTAAAACTCAATGAACTGTAAGATTCAAGACAGCAAACAGATACAACATACAGCGGAGGTGAATTTTTCAAAAATACTGTTTTCTTGCAGTTTATAATTATGTTCCTAAGTGATAGTAGAACACTCTGAGAAATATTTGAAAAACATTCTAAGAATATCTAACCTACCCATACACTTCTTCTACCACTCACTTTTCACTTGCCATTCCTTCTCCCACACTCCCCCTTTCTCTGCTTCTCTTCAACAGCCAGTACTCATGTTTAACTGAACAAAAGTGCTAGATGGTAAGGCCATGACTTCACAATAAGATTTAATTATGAGTGCAGATATGAACAAGATTTAGACTATTAAGCCCTGCACTTCAAAAACCCTTTAACATATTTTGTCTTTAAATCTTTTATCACCTGCAAAAATTAATTAAGTGCAGATGTAACAGGTTAGGTTTTGATGCCAGGGTTCATTTCCTGTCTATGCTTTGTCAGACACCCTATTACACCTCCTCATGAACTGTAGGAAAACAAAAATGGTGCTCATAAATCAGCATTCAACTTTCCTTGGGCTGTGCATTGGGCTGATCCTTTAAGTGCAAGGCAGAGCTCCAATTCATTATTCATGAAAATAATATAGACAACATGCCAAATGTCATCTGCATTTAAATAATCCATTTGTTAAACATATTAAGTGTTTTGTAAGAATGCCTTCTATTAAAATACAAGACTAATCCAATGAAGTGGATTTTTAATCACGTAGCTTTCCTTCAGGGAACCATCAAAAGCTGGCATACATGACTTGAAAACTTCTTAGAGGGAATGACCTGTTGATTTGTTTAATAATATCGAAGTTACACAACAAGTCGAATCATTGCTAGCTGGGGGAAGTGGCCAATTTGGTTACCAAAGCAACAACATTCTTTAAAGCACATCTGACTATTTAAAGTTTGTATTCTGTAGGGAAAAGTAAACTTGGGTTCTGTAGGGTTATTTTAACGGTGGAAGTATCAATTCATTTAAGGACCATAAAAGTTGCCCTGATCTGTGCCTTCTTCTCATTAAATTGCAGTTAACACCATTAAAGTGAAACATAGATGTTTATGGCTTCAGTACTGCCATCCTGGCTCTAATGAGTTCCCAAAATCAGAGGAAATGCACACCTTTATTACTTGTAGGTATTAAAAGCAGGAAAGTCTAACATATAAATACAAATTCATTATCTTTCATCTAGATGCACTGAAAGTGCGATGCTTGCCAAGAATACATACCAGATCTACAATCAATATCTTGCCTATATTTAGCTTGTCTCTCAAGTATTTGGCAGTAATTGCAATCGAATTAAAAAAGCAGAATCCCCTGTGGAATAGAGAAGAACAGAAATAAGAAAGCAAATCAGTCAGGAAAACAGCTATAAATAATGTTCAGAGCATTTTAAAAAATGCTATATGATCTCTGAGGCCATAAATCTGCTTCTGGGAGTACCTAGAAAGCCTTTTCAGTCATCTGCTAACAATTACAGTTCTTCAGAGACATGCACAACGCAGGTGATTGCCAGTAACCTTAGTGCTCCAAGATGGGCAATATTCCCTGGTACTTACATGGCTGTTGATTCTTCAGCATGATGGCCTGGGGGCCTTACAACAGCAAAACCATTCTGTAAGAACAAGATAGGTTTTCAATTATCAGCTTAAAAAAATACTTGACTCAGTGCAAAACAGAGCAGCAGGCAGACTGGGTTGAAATCTATTAGAAGCTCTTGAACACTTTTTCTGTCCAATCACCCTTTCACTGTACTGCCAGAAAAAATATATTTGAGAACAGTGGCATATACACTTATATAAATACACACATGCACATGCATACACACACACATAACATGACCCAAAAAGGATCATAATGGCAGGATGAGAAAGCTGTTGTTATCAATTCTGCTGTCTAGAATTCACATTTAAAAGGAAGGAGAGAGCACTGGTCCACTCTTGATCTAAGTTCATGTAATCTTATATTCCTCCAGCTTGAGATGCTTCAAAATAAAAGTAGATTGAGGTATATATTTTACATGATTAGTCAATGTTGACCCTACCTTCTGTATGAACTAAATGATAAATTCAGACACACACACACACACACGTGTAATTCCTAACAGTAGAAAAAGGATGACAATTAATATCCCATATTTCTGCAAACCATATGCTTGCAAGTTTAATAGATTCTCTGAAGTCAATTTCTAACACACTTTCTGGAATTGTATATAAATTTCATGAAGTACAGCACTAGGATCAGCGATGATCAAGGAATTTTTTGCCTCTAGAGTCACTGAAGATAAAAGAAAAATGAAGTTTTCCTCCTTCCAGTGTGGGTAAGGTAAAGGAAAAATGTAGAAGTACTGGCAAGGTAGCTCTGTTCAGAAAGTCAGATTATGTATTCAAGAAGCAGTGTCTCATAAGGGTGGGTATCATATAAAATTTCTCTTACAGCAGTCAGACTCAGGAGTAACACCATTACTTCATCAAATTTACTCTTTATTTCAACTACTCAGGACAGTCTCTTCCATTCAGCTATATATTTGACATCTAATTAATGACAATTAACACATACATAAAAGTAAGAAATTATAATCTGTGCATGAGTATATCAGCCAAACTTGTATTTTCAAGCAGCCTCACACAAATACCATGTGTATATGTATGGCTACAAGATCAAGCATTGTATTTTCAGAAGGGAGGTGACAGGAAGAAGAGGGGTGGAATATTTCTATATTTTAATAATCAGTATTAAAGTAGTCCAGTTTGATATACTTAAGATAGTTAAATGTCAATGTTTCAGCCTTTACTCATCTGAAACAAACATGATAGTCACTAAATTTTCACTCACATGGGTGTAAATAAGGAGGAACAATGTGGCAGTTAATAGAGTTACATTGGTGCCTGTGAAATCTGTTTACTTACAATCCTATGACTGTGTGTTTTTGTGTACCTGTGCAATTGTCTACCTATGTTGTTTCACAGGCATTAATTTATAGACAAATACTACCAGGCTATCTCATATAATTTGCTGCTAAATGTAATCCAAGCAGCCAGCTGGATTTGTGGAGTTTTGTGAAGCCTGGCCAAAGTTCTATCAGACTACAGCAAACTTAAACTATAATGCAAACGGAGTACATCTGTAAGAGTGGTTCTTCTGGCCACCATTTAAAGAATCTGGGGGATTTGACATCATGCCTTATTTTGCATTAAATGTCCACATTTAAAAAAAAAAAACAAAAAAAAACCCAAAAAAACAACCAAAAAAAGCTAAAGACAGAAAAAATATATACCTTCAAATTTAGGCAGGCATTCCTGCAGGTGGAATATAAATTGCCTATAGATCAAACGCACCACCAAAAAAAAAAGGCCTTGTGGACTGCACTAATCTTCAGAACGAAACCAGCTTTACACTCTTAGCTAAAACCCTATTCCTCATCCTTCTGAGGGTTTTTTAACATTTCCTTTTCACACAAAATATGACTTAGAGAAGAATTCACTTGTAGCATTTATGAAAAAACAAAGTATGTTTATACTGAGGAATGTACAGATAATGAAGTGAAAGAAGACTCAGAGAAGAGGGTATTACTAGAGAGAGAGCATCATGCTACCTGTATTTTGCTCTCTCGATATTTGTAAGAATTTGGAAAAAGTCCATGCAAGGCTTACAGCTGCTCCTGCTCAGCTCACAGCTCATTATCATCTAACTTTATCAGCATTCCCAAAAGATCAATATAATTAAGATTATTATCTCTGGGAGGATTTCATGGGGCAATACAGAGACAGAAAAAATCAACGCTGTTGTTTTTGACAACAAGACAGTTAGAGTATAGGCTTCTATTTTCTGTTCCCTTACTTTGACAAGACTGTTTGGAAGCCCTGTTTTGTTATAGCTAGCTAATTTCTGCTGTCAGAGCTTAAGTTACCTATTACAGTTCTCCATGAGCATGTAGAACATTAACAACAGTGTTGTGACCATTTTTTGTGGTTTTACATTACAAGAAGTTTGGTATTCACATAGGAAATTTTCTTTTTTAAAAATACAATGTATATGTTATATTGATGATAAAGCATATAATATAATCAAATTTTACCACTCACTGAAACCTAGTTACCATACAGTATTAACAGCAACTTTTGTGCAATTGATAAAACACTTAATTTCTCCTACTTTCAAACCTTGTATGAACACAGTGTACAAAGGAACGTGAATTCATTTATTTAGGCAATATTTAAATACCAGACAGTGAGCTCAGAACAGTAGACAGAAAGGTAAAAATCTGCTTTGAAGGTAGAAAGACTAACACAGAGCAATATGTTGAAAATGAAGCCAACACACATAAATTCAAAGCATTTTTGTACAGAGCCTTATTTATACTAGGATACAGACACCTTTATGTGTAGACAGAACATTAAACTGACTGACAGACATGAATATTAGAAAAAGGATTCATGTCTGTGCCATTATATGATTACCTTTAGTTAAATTTTAGGATAAAGAGTAAAGCCTGAATAGAGATATTCTAAAATCTGTGCATATTTGAACAACGAACAAAGAGATGTCTGCCCAAACTCAGTTTACAAAGAAGATCCATTGCAGATAGACCCACTTAGTTGGATCTTTAACAAAAACTAAGAAAAAATGTTAGTCTTTTTCCACAGTAAATTAAGTATTCTCTTCTTTCATGACTCTGAATAGGTAGTTGGATGCTTGATTTCCAAAGAACAGAGGTGTACATCATACTGTGGCCTTCTTGTCTTTGGTGGTAGTTAATTCCTTTCTGTAGTGTGCTAGGTTAGAGTGTTGGGCTACATCATGCTTGGGTATCTACCGTACCTCTCCCTGAACCTTTCCAAGACAACCACTCAAGACAATACCATAACACAGGTGGTTACGCCAGGGCTTGGGACTGACCATCTACAGCAGAGTTCAACTGGTGTTTCCATTATACAAGGAGGTAAAACTACCTCCTTGTATAGGAAGTAGGCAATTTTTCCCTAGGGCAATATGAGGTGACTGTGGCAAGGTGTGAATCACTCGTCCCCTCACTTGACAGTGAGGAGCTTGCTCTGCCTAGATTCCAAGTGGACCAAACATGACCCAGCCAGCCTGGCATTCCAGGTATGCTGGAAGCCTGGCTGAGAAGCAGTGCATACTAGCTTCAGCATGGTATTACTCTAGTAAAATCATCTGGCTTTTTGTTGACTCTAACAAAAGCCAGTGCCATGCAAGAAATAGCAATGAACCCCAGCAGGCACTCCAAGAGCACTTACTGAAGCAGTAGAAGACTCAGGTTCAACTCCTTCTTGAACATGGGCATGAATTTGTAAATATTCTTCCCATACCTGTTTGTGTATTTAGATTATGTGGTCCATAAAGTAGATATTGAGACACACCTTTTCAGCCTAAGCGAGATTTCTAACAATAGGTTTAGAGTCATGCTCTTCCTCAGCTCTTATTCAAACTTATTAATCTTTAATTATTTTCTGCAGAGTAGCAGTCCTTCAATAGAGGACAAAAACCCACCACTGAATCTCAATTTTAAGATAAGACAGTTTTATATGGAGTTTAAAAATGGATTCCTTCCAGCTGAAAAGGTAAGAATTTGAAGGTCGTCTTGTATTTTAAGCTGTAAACCCCTGTATGAAAGAGCAATGCCATCTATCCCAACTAGTCAAGAGGCAATGGGCACAAATTAAAACAGCAGAGGCTCCATCTGAACATATGAAAATGCTCTTTCACTGTGAGGGTGACCACACAATAGAACAGGTTGCCCAGAGAGGTTGTGGAGTTTCCATCCTTGGAGATATACAAAAGCCATCTGGACATAGTCCTGGGCAAGTAGCTCTAGGTCGCCCTGCTTGAGCAGGGGGGTTGGACCAGATGACCTCCTGAGGTCACTGCCAACCTCAACCGTTCTGTGTTTCTGTGATTCTATTCAGAAGTTCATAACCTTTGAAAAAAGGCTTTCAGGAAAATGGGTGTAACCCCTAGTGAAGAGCAAATTTGTCCCATGCGTTAGCTAATCGCAGCTGCACACATTGTTAAGGACAGCCTTCTCAGGAACTTCTGTGTATTTCATATAGAGACCAGGTACCTAACTCAGGGTCTGGATTCTACACTTGAAGCTCAACATCCTCCTAAAGTCAGGTGTTAAAGTTTCTATTTTCTACGTCTAAATCCCTTAACCTGTCTATCCCTTAGCTCTTAAAATTAGCAGTGCTTAAACATGGCATTCTTGGGCATTCACTTGTTTTTAATGGAAAGGTTTTATTTTTGCTTCAGTGTGCACAGGCTTCAGAATGAGGAGCAAGTCACTGAAGCTAATACCTGATTTCTTTGTAGAAACTTCTTTAGTTATTATGCAGAAATGTATCCATTTGTCCTCTCAGAATTTATATTCCTCATGTTTTATTTATACAACTTTGTATCCTTATAAAGTTATATAAAAAACATTTTCTTTAAATTTAAAAGGTGTTCTATACAGTGTATCTGACAGGGTGTAACCCCTGAAGTGGCCTTAGTGCCATCTTTAACCCTGCTATCTCTAGCTTAGTTAACTCCTACGATAACAAACATTCTAATTCTGCTTTAATTCTCGGCTGCCTACAACAATGCCCTTGCAACTGGTACCCTGGAGAAGATAACCATATTCTTACCAATGTCACTTATGTTGTAATATGATCCCAAGCTATGCCATCCAGCAGGGAGGGTAAGCATAAGAGTGAGTGGTATAAGGCCGAGGCAATCCTCAGGTACCTGTTTAGGACAATTTTACAAGCTATTCATACTGCCAGAGCAGGAGCCAGTATCTGGCCCTGGGGGTCTACGAATGCAGTGAACAAGAACCCATGATTTAACAGAGCAGTATTAGCAGCACATAGATTTGCCAAGAAAACAGTAATGGACATGAGGGAATACCATTTTGTCTTGCAGAGGAAACTAGTAAAGGCCAAGAACACAGAAATGGACATAAAACATTTAACTCTGTGGTGGAAACAAAGAGTTCCCTGTCTGCTTTCCTGAAGGTCTAAGAGAATAGCACCAGAAAATATACATGAAAAGTTGGTGCTTGCAGGCTAACTTATATACAACTGTGATGGCCTGTTTAGCCACAACTAGTGTTAACTATACTGGGAAAGAAAGCAGACAAAGAGTTTTAAGAACAGAGCGGTCATGGAGATAAGCTATGTACCACACATATAATTAAAGTTGTACTGCTATATGAAATAATAACAGTCATTCAGCTATAAATATAACCATAATTGCTGGGATAAAGTATCTAAGAGATGGTTCTATATAACATTTTGTAATTTTGTAACTTTGTAAAAGCAAAGAATACAAACTAGTATCTAAAAGACTTCATTGGTAACTTTGGTTGATGGCTTTTATCAATCATATCTCTAACACTAGTAAAATAAGCATTCATTTGTTACTGTTTCTTACACACTATGCATTGTTAAAAATGCTCTGCCTGGGTGTGGAAAAAAATGCCTCTTTTTGTGGCTGCCACACATCGCTCAGAAATTTTTTTAAGGCAGAGAGAAAGTGTTATAGGGCAGAGGGTGCAACAGGGAGGTAGAAACAAGGGTAGGGCAGAGCCTGCAGGAGGAGTACTGTCCAGGAGGCACCTGAGCACGGGGCACTTCCCAGGAAAGCAGACTTTTGTAGGTAGCCAGAGGAGCTGTGTGGGATTTGGTGTTGTTCAGACAGGCATGGAAATTTGCTGGCCTGAAGCTTTACTGGAGGGAGGACACTGTGGGACTAGGGTGACATTTGTTTTCAGCTTTTTGTTTATTATGTCTTTAGAAAGATACTTCATTTTAGGTTTTGCTCTAAGAAAACATAGCAGTAGAGCTGTGAAAGATGACTGAGTGATTTTGATACAGAATACTTTTAAGAGTAGAAAATTAAGAGCTTGGGGAGGGAGGGGGTTGATTAGGCTAATTCTGCTTATTCACTAGATTAGATTAGTACGATTTACCGTATGATGTTTCCTCTATAGCCCTGTGTGACAAAGGCCTTGAGAACAGTAATAACCAAGCTCATTTGGAATGACAGTTTCAAGTTCAATATAAGTTATCACAGATTATACAAAGACACCAGAGTAGCAATGACCAAATGCAGGAGGTTTATTTTGGTATTGATTCAACCTGACATATCAGAAAGAACCATCCCAGGAACGTATCAGATTCTGGTTCGGAGGAAACTCATTTCAATTGCTTTCATTCTGTTAAATGACCCCTAACTACCAACAGAGCAACTCTACATGTGTGTGTGTGCACATGCACACACACATACATATGATAAGGCAGAGAAAGGGCTTGTGCTTCACTCGATTCAGCTGAAGTGGATGTTCAAGGCAGCCTCAGACCGCACTTTTAACTTATGTGCCTTTTTTCTTGAGTGTTCTTTTGCAAAAATGCTTCTTAATTCATTCAAACATTTTAAAAATAGGGAATAACCATACAAATCCTACCAGCTCTTGATAGTTTATTGTGTAGATCTCTTCTGTTTCACATTAAAAATATATGGTACTTACATGTTTCTATCACAGAAGAGAGTGCTGCCATCGCCAACATTGACATATTTAGGATATGCAAAGTAAACTAGACAGTAATCCTTATTATGGGTACAGTACTTAAAATAATTAATTCCAGCCTTACTGAATGGGGTCATCTGAGGCTGAAGAATGAAGAAAGGATATGCAAAGTAAACCAGACAGTAATCCTTATTATGGGTACAGTACTTAAAATAATTAATTCCAGCCTATAATATTACTGAATGGGGTCATCTGAGGCTGAAGAAAACCATTTCAGAAATGTTCCTTTGGATTTTCAGTAGTTCCACGGTCTGCTCTGGCACTGAGTTGCCCATGATGATGGAAAGTCATGTCCCATTGCAAAAAGAGGTTCTTATTAGATATACTCTTTTTAAATTATATTTTTCACTGGTACATTTTTTTTTCCTGCCAGTCAATTATAAGATATTAAGGGACAGCCAGAGAAATGTACAATTTGTTATCAGAAAAGAAGTTAAGACATATTTAATGTTCACAAAACAGCACACAATGAAACAACCATTACAAGAACAAATAATATTTTGAAGGACATTATTCAACAAAGTATAATTATTGCAAAATTATCATACTAACATAATCAACTATCTGAATTCCAACTTCTTAACAGTAACATTAATCATTTAATAAACACCTAATATATGGCAACAAAAAAGGTGGCAGCATCAGCATGAATAATTAACAAAATGGAAATATCGGCAACCTAAACTTTTTCAGAAAAAAACCCAATAATTTGGCAAGCTAAGTCCTAAAGGTGAGATTCTCTGCAAGCTCTAAGAGTTATAAATGAAATCTGAAAGTCAGGAGAGACCACAGATGCAGAAACCCTCCTTTATTTTCCTCTAAGACTTGTCTAATGTGGGGTTTGGATGACCTCTGTACTCGTCCAGTTCAGCAGCAGGAGGGAAGCGCCTGCTGCTCAGGATAGCTGGGTGCAGGCGAGGGGAGGGTCTTTTTGTGCCTAGCTGCCTGTGAGTGAGGTAGTGTGCAGGCAGGGAGGGGAGGTGAACTGAGCTGAGCACCAGAGTCGATGTAAGGGAAGCAGCCGGGCCGGGCTGGGAAATAAATGGGAAGGCAGGGCAGGACAGAACCTCCCAGTGCCACCAAGCCATTAGGCCACGCACTCCTGAAATCTGCCTCGTTATTGCAGAGCAGTGACTGGGACACTGTGAGTCGCAGAGCTGCCTTTGGGTCCTACAGGATGTGTGTTATAGCCTGAGCCTCCACATGCACCATTTCCTTTTGCAGCATACTTCTAGCACATCTCTGTTTTCCTGGGCAATGCGAGAGAGGAAGGAGATCCTTAGCAAACACTTCCAGGAAAGAAATGATCTCTCTGCAGATGCAGATCTTTTAGGACCCTCTTTCTGACGGTATGATCATTAGGTAGAGGCTAGAGACAATGATTTCCAAGTTCATGAGCTATACTGCATGCAAGAAATTATATGCAGGGCACTACCTGTATTTCTTCCCCAAGCCCCAAGGGATATATCATAAGACTTCTCTTATCTGTTAGAATTATTTATTGGTTATAGCTAATGACTGCGGTGGAATTATATTCACCCAGTTTCACATACTCCACTCTTCTAAAGATCTGTGGTCAGCCAGCAGATTATTAAAAGCCATCTACATAAATCCGTTGGGGAAATGAGAAAGGAGCAAAGGTAGAGCTGTGGCACTGATTCCATATAACATAAATACCTCATCATGCATCAGCAGGTTTCCTAAATTATAAAAAGCTCAAAAAAGGGTGACTTTCATGCAATCTTTAGGCTCATCTCCTATTATAATGTTGCCAAGATGACATTCATCATACATGTAAATAAATTAATGAAAAAAGGAAAAGCATTGCATTCGACTCAGTATAACATCACATTTATCATACTATATATTTCAGTGGTGTGATTCTTTATTCTCCATTAAAAATTATCTTAAAACTGTATCAAATGCATCTCAATGAGTGCTCATTATATTATCAGACGGCCCCAAAAATCCTTAATTTTGATTGTTTGATATAATCAAATAAAAAACATCCAGATTAAGACTCCCCAGAGAAGAGACAATTTGTCTTGATTTAAAAAAAAAAACAACCCGTAGTAATTTACTATTACGGCAGCAGTAGAATTTCAGTAAACCCTATTGTTTTACATGCTTAGCACTGTCATATTGATGCTTTCGTCATTAGTCAAGGAGATCAAAGAAACCTGATGTCTCACAAGGGGTTTGAACTACAGTGAAGGGAACTCTTAACTCCTGGTCAGTTTTTGAACACTGTCCAAATCAGATGAACAAAATGTTGCTGTTCTCAGACGAGACCTGTGTGAAATGGGACTGATAGTCTCAGGAAATTCAGAATAAAGTAAAGAACCTTTTGCCTTGTGTATGAGTTTGACTCATGCCCAGCTCCGTAGTGAATCTCTTAATTGTTCTGCAGACTTTCATAACTTATTTTGTAGTCTCAACTCTTTTCTTAGCAGCACGTACCTGTAGTTCAAACCTATTACTACCACCCTATGCAATAGCAAGTGATATCAGTAGAGACCACGGAATAAACATAGAAATTGAAATGTCCTGTCCTTCCTGAAATGGACTTTAAATGTCAGATGCCAGTCGATACAGGGCACTTTATGTTTGTGAGTTTCTACACTCTAGCCAGGCAGTGAAGATATTTATCTTCAGTATTGTAAATCATTTGTTTTTTAAATTAATTGAATACATGTCCATAAAATAAATTATTACATTCATTTTAATTTTAGGGAAACCACGTTAGACTTTTTAAAAACATATATATTGATTCATCAAGCTGTAAGAAATATTTGGGCTGCTCATACCCAACTACACCAACAAATTTGACAATTCTCATGTCAGAAAAGCACTTGTTAAATGAATGACTTCAGTTTCTCATTCCTGAGGCTTCTTGTCTCAGACTTTGTCTATGCAAGATAGTTTTACGCTGAGGTTATCCTAATGTCGCCGTGGCTGTTTCAGGAAAAGGCATCTGTGATTCTCCAGTGCAGCGGGTAGACAATCCACTGCCTCCTCTGCTGCAATCTGGAGCACTGCCCTGTGGGAAGTCCTTGCTGTGTATTGTAAGTCTGCCACTGTGAACTTCAGGACATGCAGCTCTTCTCAGAGAACTGTGGGATTTCAGAACAAATCTGTATGTCCTGTCTCATAATTTACTTTTTTTTCTTAAGACAACACCAAACTGACAGCGAACCATCTGATAGCAATCCACGGTGGTAAACTTCCAGGGAAAAACTACAGCATGTTTCTCTACTGCTCTCATCTTGCTGTTTACATGTTGCAGAGCTGTTATAGTTTACACACAATTCTTGGAAGGCGTTTTTTTGTCATCCAAAGATTCTGAAGCTGCGGCAGATCATTCCAGATTCCCATCAGAGCTTAATCCTCCCACTCAGTGCTCACAGTACAGGCCCCAAATTGTTGCTTCACATGCATATTTGCTCAATGAATGCACATGGAAGTGGTCAGCTTCACTTACTTCCCGTCAGATCTTCACAAGTACACTACAGAATTGGCATTTTCCCTATACTAGAAACAGCTGATCAATGCAACACACATGTTTCCAGAGGAAAAATGGCAGCAGGATGGAAAAGCAACATGTAAAGTCATGAAGGTAGATTGGAACATACAGATCTGTGGGGCTAAAATCTTACAGCTACCTAAAATCTCATCCTAAACACCATGTAGAAAACCCCAGAATACACTGCAAAAATGCCCCTAATGTCGTTTACCATATGAAGGTATTGGGAGCAACTTGCCAGCAAAACCCAGGTTTGTATGGACGCAGTGACAAAGCAAACATAGGAGGACTTGGCCAAAATAGCTAATGTCAGGATCGGTGCATTTCCAGAACTTCTGCTAGCATGCTTTTCTTCTGTCAGTCAGGCCTTAATAACATTTCCATAACCTTAAATTATAAATACCACATGCAGATTGTTAGTTCATACAGTGGGCATGGTGGCATGTAAGTCATTGGGCTTCATGCTGGAAGTATAGGAGCAGGTTAGATAAACACCTGTGAGGAATGGCGTGAGTATTCCCAATTCTCTTTCACAGCAAATCCTTTCCATTCCTGTTTTCTTGATGATTTGGTATAAACCAACTACTTGGCACGTCTATTGAACAATTACCTTTCCTATGTCTCAGCTGGAGGTTGCATGAGACTGCTTCAATTCTCTGCACTGTAGACAAAGATTCTATAGGATCAATAATGATTTTACAGTAAATTACAAACTATAATTTAGTTTAAATTTAAAATATTTGTTTACAGACTGTTGCAATGCCAGTAGCAACCAAGATCTCATAGTGGCTGATGTTTGATTCTTTTCAGCTGTCCATCACACACACATAAACAACCAAGAGTATTCACACTGTGGAAAGACACCAGAAATGTAGAGAGGTAAGCGGTAAAGATTCTGCAGCAAACTCTGCTCATGTCAGCTGCACATAGGACATATCTCATTAGTCTTATCAAAACTTGCTTTTATATTGCCTTAGAGACCGACAGTCGCCAAAGGTAAAAACTAACTAAAAAACCCTTCTTCACTTTCATTAGTCTTGTTGGGTGGCAATAATGCACAGTGAGTTGTGTATTGAATCCTACTGTGCCCAAAAAGCTTAATGGGGATGAAGTATCCGTCAGAAAGGATGCACAACAGGATCCCATATGATGCGCCCTGTCCTCGATCTGAGATTTCAAAACTTGTACATTTTCTGTAGTACCTGGTTAACGATTCTGGTGTCTGAATATGAAAGTTTAGTAACTGCATTCGATTGGGTCAGAGCTATAGTACTGCATTTCACCTGAGAATGCTGTCATTTATGTACCTATATATTCTATATCTGTGTATATATACACATAAACATATGTACCCCTTCCCAAATAAGTAGCTAAGGTATTTTGACTGAAACAAGACAGATATACAGGAAGAAAATTCTCAAGTTCAAATACAATTTGGAATTTTAAAAATCATCGTACAATGCTCATTCTAAAATATTTATTTCTATCTTGATTTTGGAAACAGGACTGAATCCATTGGTATTTGGACTGGAAAGTGAATAAACAGTTTCATTAAGGAGACATGTTAGCTCCAACAATGTTTATTGGGGCAAGCCTGCACTCCGGCTGCATATGGTGTACCTTTAAATAGGGCTGTTAAAATACCAAATAAAATGTCAAAGTCCGTCAGGTCTGGAGCTTTTATAAATTGTTTAGACTGGGGATAATTTGGGTTTGGTACATCATGCCTTGCAGATCGCGCGGCACGGAGATAGGAAAGGAAAGGGGGCCAGGGAGAAGAACGCGGGGCAGTCAGCCTGGTGGAAAGGCACGTCCTGGGTCATCGCTCTCCTCACCGGCCGCCTCCCTCTTCCCCCCAGCCTGCACTGCATGCCCACTCTGCCTCCCCTCTCTCTGGGTGGTATCCTGAGGTTACGCATGTGACTAAACAACCATATTAGAAAAAAAAAAAATTAAAATTCACTTCAAAAGGCAGTGCCGCAGCCACTTGCCAGAGACGTGCACGCTAACAGTAACTTGACCTCGGGCTGTAGCAACCCTGCGCTGTAAGCACCCAGCGCTGCTTCAGCGTACCGACGGCAAGACCGTCCCCTGCGAGGCCTGGAAGAGCCGCCCGGGCATTAAAATTCACTTCAAAAGGCAGTGCCGCAGCCACTTGCCAGAGACGTGCACGCTAACAGTAACTTGACCTCGGGCTGTAGAGCAACCCTGCTGTAAGCACCCAGCGCTGCTTCAGCGTACCGACGGCAAGACCGTCCCCTGCGAGGCCTGGAAGAGCCGCGCGGGCCACCTTCGTGGCCGTCCTCCCCTCCACAGCCCACTGCCATGCGTGCCGCCCCGGCCGAGTGCAGCTCGTTCCAAACGGTGTCACTGTCCACCTGAGCAAACAGCCGGCCCCGGGAGGAAGGCAGGGGAGAGAGGGAGAGGGAGAGGGAGAGGGAGAGCATGAGAGAAAACAAACCCGTGAGGGAGGGCTGGCAGCGTGACAGCCCGTGTACAATAACATCAGTCTTCCGTCCTGGCCAGCTGAAAGGCCTTCTGGACATGGCTTTGCTTATGCTTTTTCTCTGCACGGGCTTCTCCAATGGAAACACATTCCTGTCATGCCTCGCTGCCATTCCCTGTTTAGATTTCTCATTACAAACAGTGTTACATCGGCCGGGCCGGGCCGGGCCCGCTCGCCGGCCGCCAGATGCCGTGCGCCGGGTCCTCAGACGGTGTTACCGGCGGGGCCGGGCCGGGCCCGCTCGCCGGCCGCCAGATGCCGTGCGCCGGGTCCTCACAGCGGCGGGGGGGCCTGCCAGCCCTGGGACAAAGGGTCCGGCGGGGACGGCGACGGCACCCCTTTTAAAAAAGAAAAAAAAAAAGAAAAAGCATTAAGCACTCGTCTTTCCTACCCAGGCAGGAGTCATTTTTAAGTGACTGAAATCAGAACGATTAATTGTTTGGATTAATTTCGGTAGTCACTATTGCCACAGACAGAAAATAAATAAAATAAAGTGCGACCCTTGCTGTACCTCCAGTTTTGACGAACTAATAAGTTTTGGCTGAAAGGCTTTAGGTCCCTCTTTGTAACAGATGAATGTGGTTATTTAAAGCAGAGGAAATTATCTTTTGCACCTTCTAAATGAGCAAGTGTGACATGTAAAACATTACATGACTATTATATAAAATAGAAGGATAAAATATTATAAAGATAAAATACTACAAAGGAAATATCAAGATGGCTAAGCAGCACTGCTCTACAGCTTCAATCAGTATGCTAAAATTTTACTTTTGAAATCTATTTTTAGTTACTATTTATTTGCAGAAACACACCAAAATTTTGGTGAAAGGTTGTATATCCCTTACATGATATTATGCCAAGCAGACATGATGGTGTGAAATAGTCTGAAAAAGTCATCCAAAGAGACAGCCAGACTTCCTCGATGCTCCATGGGAAGTGCATTTAATTGTATCATACCATACAAATTTATCATGAAAAGAAAAACGTTTAGGGATAGACAAAATACTATGGCAGATGCTATTTGGATAACTTCCAAGCACACTGAGATATGTTTTCAGTTTGAACCAGAAGCTTCTGTTCCTAATTTCTTTTAAAAAAAAAGAAAAAAAAAAAAGGAAAGAAAAAAAGAAGGAAAGAAAGAAAGAAAGAAATCAAGTAATTGAAAATGGATGCAACTGCTACTCGACTCTGGAGGTTCTGAGGAATTTCTCTGATTAGTCATTTGAAACAGAAAGAAGCTTGATCTTCTCTACACCTGTCAAATGTCTTCGCCATTACTGTTACAATTATATTATATTTCAAGCTACTAAAGTGATCTTATTTTTCAATGTACTGGACCTGAGTTTTCTATCGTTTCGATCAGTTTTGTGTGCATGCAGCAGAACTAATGAAAATAGTTTGTATTCACAGTAGACCTGAATACGAAGACTGGATTTTGCTTGCAAAGTTTAGAATAACGGTAATAACAGCACACTGTATTTTCATCTGAGAAACTCAAAATATTATACAAACACAATTAAGCATCATCAGCTTGATACAGCATGATTTATTATATTTGTTTTGCAGACTGGTAGCTTGAGGTTTAAAGAATTTAAGTAGCTTTCCCAAAGACGCACACAAATCAATAGGTAACTAAGAAAATTACAACAAGAACTAAGAAAGAAACCAAGTAGTAAAAAAATAATGACATATTTAACATTAGGCAGACCTTCAGGTTGTCTCTCTATTGCTTTAAAGCAACTGTGAATCAATTTTCATTTTTAAAACAAATAAGGAGTTAAATAAGTAGAGGTCATCGGTTAAATCAATTTAATCAAACCATAATAAAGTTGGAAAAATACTGTGCAGTACTTTAAATAAAGAAGTATCAACAAGAGGGCTGGGAGGGAGTACTTTCTTACCATTTTTATGGCTAGCAGATTAAGGTTAACATGAAGGAGTGGCTGATGAAAATGATTCAATGGCAGCTGCTCGGTACACCAGGGCACAAGCAGGAGCCTGCATCCTCAAAGGGACTATGATTCATTTCCAGGAAGGCCGATTAAGTTAAAATTGTAACCACAGCTTGAGAGTACCCACCCTTCAAGACAGTTGTCTGCTCTGACACATGAGACGGCAGTCTCTCCAACCGCCGAACGCTGAGTATTGGCCGGGATACGGCATTTATCATTTTCTGCTTTCAGATGAGTGTGAGGAGACTGAACTGGGACAATAAGACCAAATATCTTCCACTGAAAAATCTCCCTCAGACCACTTGAATGACTGCTACCTAATTTTACCTGGACTGGAAGTAAAAATGGGCAATCAGGAAACAAAACAGCATTTCCCGAGGAATTTTCGAAAGTGACCACCTAAATGTACACAGGAAATTCAGGATGTTTTAGTTGATCTCTTGGGCATGGTACTTGTAACGAATGGCAAACTCTCAAAGCCAGGGGTAGCCAAATAAAGCTCCATACCTTAGTGCACAGTTATTATAATACAAGAAAACTAACAAAGATATGAAAAATTACCCTGAAAAGGCACAGTATTATAAACTTAGATGTCAATTTCTATTTCATATTCATGCAAAATGACTTTCTGAGGAACATCTCATGAAGAACAACCTAGAAAAACTTTCATCACACAGCCAACGCTTTAGCTGTAACGACTGGAAAATGCCATCTCACTCCATTTTATATCTTTATTAGTTCTATGTATTGCCTTAAAAGTTTCTGGTGTTTAAACAGAGATTTTCATTTATCGCTACTTAATGTTTACTTTGTAAATTGCTGTTGAAATATAGTGATATAAATGGCAAACCCATTAAAATTACAGCTGCTATCTGGCCCGGTTGTCAAGCTGTATATGAAATGCAGCTATGTAAAATCCTACTAGATATGCTTTTCTTTATTCCTGTGAGATGAAATTGTTGGATTTTATACAAGTAAAGGGAATAGGATTAGACACTGTGGTTTCTGGTTCTAGTTCATGTATTTATCACATATATCTGACAGTCTATCTAGATGCTGAGTATGCATGAATTTGTGACAAATGTGATGCTTGCTGAATCACAGACTATGAAAAAGTCAGATGGAATTTTGTAAGAGGTTATTTTTGTTCTGCAAGTGCATTGGAGCAGCTGAAGAATAGAGTAAAAGCCCTATCTTGATTAGGAATTTTTTCAGAAAATTTTAAACAAAATTTACAGAAAATACAGCATTTGTAGCCCAGTTCTAACACAGAATCGTAGCCCCTTTTTTCTGCTTAATTATATATATTATTTTCATTTAAGAGTCCTTTAAAAAAATTGTCAGGGTCGGAAAATGTTCTGAATGTCTAACCAAATGAAAAAGAACATTGTTTTAAAGCATCAAAATGTCAGTGTTAAACTATGAGCATACTACAGATTTTGTTATCAAAAATCCTATCACTGCTGCAGCTATTCAAAGAAGGATTGTGCATGATAGCGCCAAGAGCCAGAAAACACGAGCCCTATCTGAACACTGACTTTCTAACACACATATGGATTTACTTCACTCCGAGTTTCCTGAATGAGCACTGTAGGTTGTAGGCTTTTTCAAGCACATCTAGTATAGCTCAATCATTGGCATGTGTAGCAAAGCTAATACTCTGTAAAGCTACAGATGATAGAAATTAAGCTACCTGTCCCTGAAGTGGATGTGGAGGCATTAAAGAGGAAGGGAATGACTTAAGTGAAAAGAAATGTAGGTAACTTTTCCTGACTGAATGCAACTAATGTTTCAAGCCCTGTGTGCAGAAATTCCCTGCTTTCCACTACAAAAAGAACTTGATATGAATGCTTCCTGCAAGAAATATCTATGTGATAACTTGACTTTCACAATGAAGACTTTAAGCGTACTGAAAACAAGCTAAGAAACAAGAAGCCTTGCAGCAGAGACATTTCAGCAGATAGAAAGCTTGTATCGTAACCCCTCATGGCTGGAATATTTCATATTAAGGAAGAGTGACTATAAAGTTTGAAAGTTACCAACTCCTTATACTGTGCTCAGGTTGTGGCACGTGTATGTGAAGGTGGAGAGCAAGGATATGGAAATACATCTGAGAGAGAGATTGTTTACTTAAAGGCTTTTCCGAAATCACCACAGTTGCTGAAACTGGAAATGTTACTTGTCCTGCTATTTACATTTATCTGGAACCTACCTCAGAGAGGCAAAGAAGTAGCATTAATAATAATTCTAAAGCATTTTAAAAAGATATTTATAACTGCCTTTTGTTTTATCTGTCCCTTCCCCTGCTGGAGAACCTCTTCACTCCTCATCCTCTGTTTCAGTCCTCCTTCCTCCAGAAACCTCCTGGGATCTGTCTAATGGTCACTGGATCACAGTTCTGCTGAATAGAGATGCTGCTCACAGTCTGACACACCCTTCCATTTTTCACACCCTGCGTGGCATATTCATCTGTGTGAGTTATTTCTCTTGCTTAAATAATTATTGTAAACTCTGAAGTTGCCTTAAATACACATCCACTGATAACTATATGGCAATATAAAAAAGAGCCCAAGCTACTGCTTTGGGATGGATTCTGACAAAGCATCCTAGAGCTTGCCCTCTCTCCCACACACACACACACGTACACACAATTTGCAATTTAACATAAATCCAGCTTCCGCAGTGGAATTCTGATTTCACTCATTTCCTTTCACTAGAAGGAATTAAAAATATACTGAATCGCTCATCCTGCTCTGGATTCTCTGCACAACTGTTGCCATCATAAAAATCAAAACCAGTCCTCCTAGAGTGACCACATGTCCCTACCAGAGATACTCTACTTATTCTCTGAGAATAGTTCAAAAATGCAATCTGTCATCTACCTGTTCATGGAAATTTTGACCTGTGATGATCCTTTGATAGCATTGTATTCTATGTGTCAAATATCCTGGACAACGAGCTAAAAAGTAGCAGTTCTTTACAGTAGTTTAAAAGGATTCTTTGCCCTTTCTTTAAAGAGCAGAGGTTGGGCTCAACTGTTCTTGGATGGAAGTTAATCCAGTATGCATTTTAGATGGATACATTTCAACACAAATCTGGAAAAACTACTACATAAAAAAAAAATGCTGTCCTTTGATATAAGTGGTTATAAAACTGAGAGGTAAATAAAATCTAGTCAGCTAACAACAGTGTAGCTATATGCAGTAAACAAACTGATTAAGAAATCTGTGAGAAATAATACAGGAGACTACAGACCTCCTCAGTGATATTGCAATTTAATAAAACGTGTATTGCAGAGCGAATTCCTGTGCTTTAGCTTTAAAAGCATTCAGTCTCACACTCTTCCACTTATGCCAGAGCAAACATGTTTCCATCACTGGCTTTTTTTACTTCCCTGGCATGAAAATAGAAATTAAATATTTTCCTGAAGTGTTGCAACCTCTAAAAATTGTGTGTGGCATTTTGCTATCACTTCCAGCAAGGAGTTTGTCATTCTTGGAGACAGTTGGTGCCAGCAAACGCTAGCACATAAGTTTGTAATACTTTGCTCCTGACCATGAGCAGTGCAGCTTCCCAGGTGCCACGCTCATAGCTCTCACTTCCCACTCCTACAGATGTCCTGGTGATCATTCATCACCTCCGTGATTTCCACTAAGAAGCAAAAGGTCCTCAACGTGCTTCTCAGCTGCTGTTTCATCTCACCATGACTAAAGAAGCGAAGGTGTGCACATCATCTCCAAGGAACGACCTCTAATGAATGGCCTGTCAGCCACGTCTCTCGTTAAGGAACAAAGGAGAAAAAGTTTGCATGGCTGACGTCTCTTCCATAAATCCCGCATACAGGAAGTGTGTAAAAGTGGGCTACTTTAGGAAAAATATGTACAGTGAGCTTCCTTTATTTTTACTGCTATTTTACAGCTGCATCAGAGATTTGTTCTGTCAAAGGCGTTTCCAGCTGCTTTAATCTAAAATGCCTGCCATAGAGAGTACCCAGAATATTAGCTTTTCATACTTTCTTGCCTACCAGTGTGGTTTACAAATAAATTGTGAAGGGGATGTGATTTTTAGGCTCCAGTGGGATGAATAGTTCAAAGAATCTTCACAAATCATTGTTTAAACAAAAACCGTGGAATTCACTTGGGCTTCCATTGGCTTCTCTGTTGTGTTTGAATAATTCCAGTAGAAGAATTTATCAGCAGTAACATTCATAGAAATGGACTTCTAAAAAGAATTTTAGAGGGTATTAATTCTAACCCCAAAAGCCTCTTTCAGGGCAAGAACAAGGAACGTGGGCAGTACATGTACCCACTGTATGTAGAACATTTAACATTTTTCAAGTTTTACCTGCCAATAGTGATCTAACTTGTAAAGCTATTATAAATCAAAGCCAATTTTCAGAAAATACTCAGCAAAAAAATTCTAAGTAAAAAATAATAATTGAATGCCTAGCAGAGTTACTGGTGGTGGTAGTCAGCCACTGATAAAAATGCAGCACCCCTACTTCTGTACAAACAGAATTCACCTGAAGGTTTGTAAAAAAGCAAGTAAATATGTGAGGTCTGTATTAAAAAATAAATAACTTTGTATTCAAAATGAGAATCAGAAAAGAATCAGGCTAAGTCAAGCTGAAGCCTGAATAGAATGATATCTTTAGAAGAAATGGTTTGATTCAGTTACTCTCTTAAACTAACTTTTATGACAGGCATTCAGAATCTCTGGGTCTCATAAAGCATACATTAGACACCCTAAAGGATCTCAAAACCTTAGTGAAACAGTGATGTGTGTTCGTTGGTAGGGGGAATGGAGGGAGGATAGCATGGATTAGATGTGGATTAGAACTTGTTTTTAGAAAAAACTCATAAATAAAACACTTAGGCCCAGATTCAAGTCTCAGATATGTGGCATATATCACCAGATGCTTGTAAAAATGTTACTGCACTTTCAGACCTTGCCCTGAGTACTCTATTAATTTAACTTGACATTTGTTTTAGTATTTAATGGATTAGTGTGTGAAAATGCTTGTGCAACTGCCTTCTTAGGTTTGATCATGCAGTTTCCAGGAGTTCATGGGCAAATAGACAGAACAGTGTGTAGCTGGTTGTAATGCATACAGTTACAGAAAATACAACTGTTATGTGCAAAATTCAAGCCTTATTTTTTAAGTTTCATCATTTGCTGCTGAACACATTTTAGCAATACATAGCATTTCAGCTTTCTTCTTGGATATAGATGATCTTTATGTTAGAGGCCACCATGGAGCTATGCTAGAACCTGGTGTTTATTCAGACAAGCAACACATGAACATTTCCTCTTCAGAGAGCTTTTCTGTCCATCTTGGGGCCTAAATTCTATCAATAAACACATGATGTGAAGTGCAAATGTGAATTCTGCTTTAGTTACAGAATTCCCATCAAATCCATATGTGTGTGTGTGTGCGATTAAGTCTGGAGAGAGTGAATAGTATTAGTAAATTGCATATGATACTATTCCACTATTTATATTTAACATATTTTTTTTTAAATATAAAAAATGTTTCATATTCTGGCAAATAAGAAGGCTTCTTTGCATAATGCTGGCCTTTGGCAACACAATAGTTTTTAGGAAATGCACAAAATGAGGTAAGACCTTTAAAGGTTTGACTTTATGGTAGTTCATTAACTTCACAATAATTTTCTGTGTTCCATGCACTCTATCTTTGTTTACAATTTGAATCTGGTCTCTGGTACCAAGGAAAAACGGTCCTCTGTTAAAAAGGGCAAAAACAATTTTCTAAGGGACCAAATTCTGTATTTGATGAGTTGGCAGATTACCACCCCTGAGATTTCTATCCTTACCTGCTGCAAGTTAAAGCAGGTTGGGACTACTCTAAAATATTCTGTTCTGCCTGCCGCAATGCCAAGGAACTATGTCTCACAGTTGAACAGTTTCGCCTCTCACTGGTCTAAACATCAAGCTCCATGGTGGATGGTACAGGGCCACCTCAGTGCCATGAAAGGACAAGAATGGGACAAAATATCTGCCCTTTAGTGTGAAGAGATTTTTTCCTTTTTTGTGGCCATGGTATTGATATGCTAAATGTGGCGTCCCCTCCCTCAGTGTCTCAGAGATGAGACGCTGTTGCACTTTCCAGATTCAGAGACGACGTCTCTGTACCTCAGTAAAGGAAGAATATCTATTTCCTGCTCTGATCATCCAGATTCATGTTATCACACTTGTCAACTTTTTTTTTTTCTAAAATGAATGTGCCTAAAATTAGGAACTTAATTGCTTCAAGTCCCTGTCAATGAAGGGAGTCAAGCACCTCCAGTCAGTTCTGATCTTAGGTGGACTGACTCCTGCTCTAGTGATGCATGTGGCTCTCTAATGGTTATATAGGCAAGCAAGGGTGGTCAGGGTTCTGCTTTGGCTGTTTCAGTAATTTGTCTAAAATTAGGTATGTGAAGCTGGACAAGTGAGTCTTCAGAGAACTGTTGTTCTGAACTGAAAGTAAGTAAATGTGCAGTTTTTTCTCTCATTTCCCTATTTCTTCTTTAGTTTGCCTGCTCAAGGAAGCTGTGAGCTTGTCAGCTATAAAGGTTACAATCCTCTATGCCTAAGAGAGCTTGACTAAAGTGTAATGTCAATTGGTCCGTTCCTACCAAACATAGTCCACTGAAACAGCTGGCTCTCATGAAATGGCAGAACTGATGGGGTATACCACCCAAAAAGTGCGTTCACCAGAGCAGCTGGGAGTACATTACATCCTCATTCCCTCCTCCTGTGGGTAGCCTAAATAGGTTTATCTGGAACTGCACTAAGTGACTGAGCATGCAGACTCTTGAATGCTCCGGGATGACAAACCTCCAGCCCTCACTCTGGTCCCATCCCCACTGGTCTTAAATTGTGCTTTGGGGTGGTACCAGGATGGCCTTTTTGACCACATATTTTGATGACTTCTGTAGAAAATATCACACAGTCACTGTGTAACTGTAAGTCCTAAATAGTCATGCAAAATATATCAATTAAAGTATAATGTGCCTGTGAGGTTGTTTTGATTAAATCTTGGAATTTCTTTAGGGATGGTGTAGCTGCCAGAGAGGCTTAGGAGGTAAACAAGTCCTTTATTCCCAGAAGTCTCCTGGAATCTGCTCCAAAATGTTTTAACTGGCACATTTCGGTAGGTTAATAAGGCCACTCAGGCAAGTAGTTTAAATTAATAGGTGAATATATTGGCAGCATGGTATATTAATGATTTCATAATGGAAGACATCATATTGATTAGCTAAACTTCTAGGAATAGCACATTGCTTTCCCCAAACCGGGGAACAGACATATTTTTGGTTGATATTGTGAAAGGACTATACCTATTTTGGTACAGCCTGGGATATAGGGGAAGGGACACAAGTTAATTGTAACACCTGTGTGGAGGTGATATTTAATTTGAGTGCCCAAACCATAGGCAGTCTGATTTCTTTACAGCCAGATTTGGATGCAGATATAAGGAAAGACCCCTAAAGAGCCTGGAGCCTAAAATCTGCTACAAGGGCACAATGCCATCGCCAATACTTTCTTAATTTTTACTCTATTGTACCATGGTAATGGAACCAGGTTGGTACCATTCGCTTTTATACAAATAAGAGGAATGAAGAGTCATAATGTGTAAAGGCTGAAAATTCTTCCTGGGCCCAGACTGAGAAGATCAGGGGAAGAATGAGAAGCAGCAGAAAACAATTTGTTGCCTGGATGACTTACTAAAGTTGTATACTAGTGAAATCTTGCCTTTCTTACTGCTTTTCTTCCTGTGTGGTCAGGACAAAAAGTAGTACTGTCCAGCTACCACAGCAAGGAATGCCAGGAAGAAATTAAACATTCAGAAAATATGAATATTTTGTAAGTTTTGTAAAAATGTAGAGAGATTTTATAGTTTTACATTTCTTTTCTTGACAGTTACAGGCCAAATTCTTTTCTGAAATGAAAGATTTAAGCTACATTTCAGTTAATGAAACAAGACCAGCTTATCCCAGCAGAAAATCTCATCTGTGTTTTACTGCCATAACAGCAAAATTAGAGGAAATGCAACGGACTTTCCGTAATATGTACAAGCCATTCTTAGCCATTCAGTTGGCTCAATATTTAGCCCATGAACCACTCTGTTCAGCTCACTAAACATCTATTGTGCAACAGTCTGATTTCTTGCAGGGTGGTGTTCTTCCTCGGGTCCTCCTCTTGCAATTTAAAGATCTGACTTTACACATTACAGGTTTGGAGCAGTGTCTTTTGAGGGTGGGGGGAGAGCAGGGGGGATTGGATAACTGCCCAATTTCATATGATAAAAGTGAAATTCTCTTCTGTCTGCAGGACAATCCCCAGGGAACAACGTATGAAACCCAAACTTAAATAAAATCATATCCTGTTTGCAAACATCATATTCCCTTTGCTTCTCAGTAATCTGGACCCATAAACCCCAGCACAGCTTGAGAGCCCATTCTTCATCTAAACAAATGCCATAAGCCCCTTTATACTTTTACAACCATGTCAGAAAATAATATTGACTGCCAATAGTGATGTGATTGGAGTTGCCTCCTCTGAGCCATAAAAGAAGCAGTCTGTTATCAATTTCTCTAAATGCATCAAGGGAATTATGGGTCGGTTCAGTTCCAAGTTATAAATGACAATTCAAAAGCCGCAGAAGTGTTTGAAGCTGGGAGCCGATGATGACATTATCATAAAAGCCTGCTCTTCTTTGCTTTTGCGGGTTTTTTGCCTATCAACTAGAAAAAAAATATGGCTGAGAAATGACTTCAAGATTTCTTCACACAGCAGCAGGTCAAACAGGCAGGAAAACAATCACTATTTTTAGTGACAGACTGAGGCAAGGAGATGAAACTTATTCCCATTAAAAGTAGATTTCTGCTTCTCTTATTGTCATTTTCACAGCACAACAGAAGGGGAGGAATTGCAATAGATGGATGCATTGATCAAATGATCAGTTACAGCTCTAGTGGCTGTTTACAGATGAAAAATTGTGGAATGGTCTGATAATCCGCAGAACCAAAAAGTAATTTGTGATTATTCTCCCCATTTGGCCACTTCACCTGCAATCTACCCACCTCTCCTGGAAAACTTTTCACATTCCAAACCTCTGACCAGCTGCAAGAAACCAGCTCTTGTTATTAAAACTGCTGGCCGTAGAGCTGCTAGTCTCTCTCCAACACAAGGAATTTCATCCCCCCGGTATTAGAATTCTTTAACAACAGTTGGTTCTGGGACAAAGTTAAGCTTGAAAAAAGAATAAAAAGCATTGCTGCAAGAGGGAGGTCCCATACTTAGCGGATGTTATACTGCTGGCCCCGGGTAGTCCTCTGATAAAAAATTAACCATCATTGAAAGAAAACCTGTTATGGGCAAATTTAGGAGGTTAGATTTAGATAAGTTTTTTTTCTCTCTCTGTGAGATCTGTTCAGTTTGGCTGTCAGTATAAAACAGCTTTGTGCTCTTAGATAAGAGACCTAATTATTACTTATATAGTTTCCTATAAAACTATAAAGTTTATTGTTTGATTTCTTCTGAAAGCCTAACATATACCAAGCCAAATTCGCCAATGACCCTGACATAATCAGTCCTTATCACTACTTGAAAGAAAACTCATATGGATGAAAAACGTTTACAAAATCAGTAAACAGTAGCTTTACATGCATTTTGCACTGCCACAAAAGATTTAAAGCCATGATGGAACAGGATCAGAAAATATTAGTTATGGACACTGCCTTTTGTTTGCTTTTCAAAATTCTTGAAAAAAACTTTCTTTTACTGTAACTGCAAGTAATGTCCAAAGAAGAGGATCCCTGATCTTGACTGCAGTTTATTGGTGCTGTTAGAAGAGAGGGAACAACAAAATCAATAATATAGTAGAATTCAGGGTTAGAGGTTAGTTGGACCTTTGTGAACAATGCAAGCCATCCTACACTCATGCCGATATAGTCTTTATAGCCCATCAGCTGATCATGACTTCAATGCCTGTGAAGTCCTAGGTTCCAGTCCTTGCTCCAAGCGCAGTTTCCATTTTGTCCAGTGATTCTTTCACGCGAAATATATAAGCTGTTTGTGGAGCAGGGGCTCTCAGGGCTAGGACTTCACATTATTTATAAACGTGTGATAGGTAGATCATAGCCTTAGATACATGGGCTTTATCCTGCTTATGCTCTGTCTTTCTGGGCCAGCGCTCTTTCCAACAGTGGCACAGCTTCAGCGCGCGGTGTGAGGGTCACCAACCAGAAACAGTCTATGATCTCCTCAGTGGTAACAACATCCGCTAAGAGATGGGGGCTCTGATATTAAATCCAGCCTGGCAGTGGAGAGAAATGAGCCTAGGTTTCCCATCCCCTGTGTGAGTAGTCTAACCACTAATCTATTTAATAATAGAAGAGCTGCATAAGAACAGCCAGCAAGGTCCCCATATGGTTAGAAGACAATAAGATCAAAGAGCTCTGAAAACCATTGTTCAAGAGGCAGCCATAAAGTCTCCTGCAAGAATGGAATTCTTTTTTTTCTTAATACTTCCTCACTGTATTCTTCAGCAAACAAGTAATCAAGCAAGCAAGCAAGAAAATAAATGAGAAAAAACCTAAAATTAATTCTTCCATCCCTCCTTAAAATCTTTGCATGAACTACTCTTACTGCTTTACATTGATTACTGCTTTATAACCCTCAATTAAGTTGAAAGCTACTAAGCAGCAATGATTCTTCTTTCTTTCCACCATCATTTTTGAAAGTAAACTTAAAAATTGCTTTCCACACAGTTTGAAGCAGCTCCCTTTCCCAGAGCTCATCTTAACCAATAGACAGCTAAATATCACTGAAAGAGAGCTCCTAATCTGATTATTTACCTTGAAAAAGGTCATAACCCATTCCTTTAAAAGAGCCCCACAGCAAGCCTGACAATAATAATATGTAGAAAGGCAAACCAACTAGAAAAAAAATAAATAAAAGATCCATTTCTACAGCATGTTCTTTAATCCAATTTCCATGATTTTAAATAAAAAAGAAAGCAAACAGACTCAAAAAAGTGTAGATAAATTTAAATGCTTAAAGCAATGAAGTTATACTGAGCATTTCTTACTTGCATTAGCTTTAGAATGGACAACATACTTTCATTAGTAGAAGGATTTCAAAGCACATCTCTATTCATGATTTTTTAATACCACAATAACTTGTTTCATAGAAAAATCTTATACTTTAATTTTCAAAGCATACCACAGTCCTATTTACTTTCCATAGCCCTCAAAAAGATTTGTCAAGAAATTTTACATCAGCTTCTTTTTAGTCAGAAGCCTGAACAACATCCTTTCTCAACTTTATTCAACTCTTGTTCAATTTTCTCTATACTTCTTAATAACTGCAACGGTGTGAAAAATTATCTTTTTTTATACAGAAATGTGCATATATGCATGTGTGTGTGCACATGTGCACACTGTAGTGCACAGAGGTGCATATGGACATACATGTCTACGTGTCAATGTGTAATGTTAGGTGATCCACATACAGAAATGACCCCCACGTTTCAAAATTAGTAAGTTGCTAGTCACTAAGTTCCAAATTTTAGGCAAAATCCTCAGCAAGATAAGTCCACAGTAGAGGAGCTGGAATGATTACCACTTCCTGATTCTTTGTTCCTTAACTCATAGTTCAGAAATCCTCAAAAATAACTAAAAACTGAAAGCTAAAATGGAATTTTTCTTTTTCGCGTGTTAAAACCTTACAAAATGAGTATTTCTTCTGTCAGGTATTTCATAATAAAAAAACCCACTATAAACAAGACTAGCATGGTATGGAATTTATCCTTTGTGAAGGATAAAAGTAAATAAAACTTTAGAAGGTTGCATTGGAAGTTGACCTCCAGAGGTTGTGGCTTTATTCCTGTATACTCAGAAACAGTGAAAGGGAACTAAAATATATATACATCAGCCAGCCAGCCCATCAATATCTTGTAATATCATCATTTCACTTTGATATTGCTAACATCAGTAAATAATGGACACAGCTGGACCAAAAGTGTAGAATACTTTTGTGTGAGAACCCCCTGTATGTGAAAAATTATTTCTCCCTGGTATTATCTTCACTAGAATTTAATAGGAGCATGACACCAACATCAGCAGAAATTCTCCATTCTACATGTTTTTCAATAATTTAAATTAATTCTTTTACCTAGTGTTGCAACGCATTTTTGTCTGCAGATTTTTGTCTACTGTGTCCTAATACTCGCAAGCTTGTATTTCAGAATGAATCCATTTCAAAACAGGACATAAAAATGCTCAAATAATTTATTAGCTTAAAAACACCCAAGTTATTAGCTAGCAGCTAGTGAGCACTTCTCATGCTAAATGTTAGCTTTGGTAATTTTTTGGTCCTTTCTTAGAAATGTGAAGCTATATTTACTTTTCAACAGTACACAAAACAGCTTCTCCAAAGCTCATTCTGCTATAACAATTGCACCCATGTTACTTTCCTCAGAAATAGAGCTCATGTAAAAAACCCAAAGTGTAACAACTAAAAAATGTGCACATTATCACAAAACATGTTCCTATCTAACTGTTCCATCTGCTTATTGTAATGTACTGTCTTCTGTGCCTTTGAAAACACAGTATGATAATGGCTGAGGTTTCATCTCTACATTTTTTACCAGCTTCTGAAGACTTTGAACTGATAATGCAATAGTGCTAAAGAATTCATGAATGAATACATATGTTGCGTGCTGTCCCTCTTGCGAAAAAACAAACATCTACTTACCCCAAGTCCCCCACAAGGCAACAAGGAAAAGAGTTTTTGAGACACGTTTCCTATATATTAAAAAAAAAAAAAAAAAAAAGAAACAATAAGCACCATTTATCAAAAAGACATTTAAATACTGGAACAGTAATCACACTTTAATTCAGATTTCGGTATCACACAATGAAAATGCCATATATTAGAATAAAAAATGTTAATAGTACTTAGAAAGCAAATCAGCCATGGGACATGTAAGGTACTCTTTTGCAACAGTGACAAATCTTAAGATTGGTAAGCAGTAATTTCAAAGGAGTATAATGATCGAATCTCCACAGAAAGTCACTCTGAACTAGGGCGACTAATCATCCCGATATCTGTAGCTGATAAGCAGCTTGTCTAAGCTAGTCATCTCAGCTTCTTCTACAGCCAGTGGAGTGAGGTAGGCACCTCTACCCAGCCTAGATGACTGATGGGATGAATTATACTTGAGAAGTGTCTGTTTCTTTTCACTGACAACAGAGGGAACCTCATTAAGCTTGCATGAAACCGATAACTAATTTCTTAACTTCATCTCTCCAAAAGAGTTCTTCCTTTGAAAATTGCAGCCTTAGTCTTCCTATCTATGCAAAAATGCTGTTCTCTTCATTTACATACCATTGATGACTACATTAATATTTTAAAAACATAAAATGAAATATTACTTGTTTCAGTATTACTCAGTAAACACATTCTCCTAAAGGGAACAAAAGCTTAATAGGCTTTAGAATCTAATTTCTGGCTTACTCTGCTCTATACAATAGATAATGTGATAGGGTTTATCTTAATATTTATACTCACTTTTTATTCATTCATGTGTTCTTTTTTTGTACCACTAAACTCACTGTTTGTCTTGATAAGGACAATATGAAAACCGGGTAAGGATCTCAGGATTTGAGGCCGTTCCTATCCCAGTATGTAATCTGATCCTAAGGCAGCTGTGGAAGAGAACGTAAGCTTTTCCCCTGCCGTATCACAGAACTGGCTTTGTAACTTTGCCATCTGGAGGAAACGTTAGATAGTGAATCACTCAAGTTACCTAGAGGAGCCACCCATTGTTATGGAAGGGGCGAACGCTGCACTTACTCATGTTTAGCAGGTGCCAATGAAATGCATAGAGACAATTATAAGCCGTCATCTTTGAAGTATGAGAGAACAGACTGCAAGGTCTGAGACAAAGAAAGTGCTTTTACACTTCGAGTAAAATCCAAGATGCATTTTTAACCGACTAGAGGCCTTTGATCAGTTTGCACAGTGTGCGAGAGAAGCCAAACAAAACCTCCTGTGGAGCTACCAGGGGAAATGCAGGTGCAGCGGCTATGCAGAGTATTCTCATACTGTGAGTCCTAATGGCCCCAGACATGCAAGGAAATGTTGGCTGCAGGAGTTTGTCAGAGTAGAGGTACAGGAGGAGTTTCCAGATCTCTTGCTAAGCAGATCCAGGGACCAACGCGAACAGCAATTTTTCACTTTTTACTGTGGGGAAGATCAAAAAGTCTTGAGCAGATAACTAAAAAATTAGTGCTGTTAAAGTGCCAGGACACATTAATGGAAACATAAGCTGTAATTTGAGAGAAAAGAAGGCATTTTTAGAATATTGAATGACTAGGCCTTTTTTCTTGAATTCCATTGCAGAGTTGGGACATAAGAGAGAACAGATGAATTCTCATTTATCTCCCTGCAGCTGGGCACATTGTGCATGGTAAACACTATTAAAAACAACAAACACAAAGTAAAAACAGAAAAGCAGATGGCGAGGAAGGACACTAAAATCAATCAACAGATAGTACTAAAACGGGGGGAAACAAAAACAAACCCTTTTCAGTGTATCAAGAAACTTGCCAGGATACTCACTTCTTATTGCACGATAGCCAAAAAAAGCAGATAAGAGACTTTACAGAACAAGAAAAACATTGAGATTTCATGAAAAGAACAGTGGGGAAAGGTCCTACTAAGAGACAGTGGGACCATCACTTAGCTAGCCTCATAAAAAGAAAAGAGCTTACAACACTCTTTGCCATAAATGAAAATCTATAGCAAAAAGCAAACCCTGAAAATGAATTGAGGTGAGAATTTCCTATGATGTTTGGAGCTGATGCCCCAGCAGAACTTGGTAAATAGCAGTCATTTTACAGTAACACCCTTCCACATCCAAGGATACCTCCAGTATAATAATAAAAAAGATATTGGGATACTTCAAGTAAGATAGAAGACAAATTTTAAACAATCATACTTTTTTTAGCTTTGCATCAGGACAGAGTTTGCAGTCACCAGCAAATCACTTGAGAAAAAAGATCTTTTAGAGACAATTCAGCACAACAATCTACTGATAGAGCTAGAAAAACTATCCAAGATTTGTGTTCTAAAATTTCAACCCACAAAGGCAGTAGAAGCTGGTTAGTGAAATTAGCTGCTGAGGCACCCATCATTGACTGAGGTCAGGGCCCCTACAGAAGTAAAGGAAGCTGCTTAGGAGATTGGCAATTGGGGACTGAGAGTCCGATGAGCAGGAAAAGGGATGGGCAAAAACTCTCTTTCAAAAAAATAAACGAACTAAAAAGTGTGTTCACTTGTGAAAAGGCACAGTTTGAGGAACCTGATTGTTTTCAGTATCATCCCTCAAGAACAAAGCCATTTCTGCTAAGTGGTCATTTTTTCACTAACTTGAAATTGCAATTGCACAGATGCTCTGTGAATGCATCTTTTAGTTGTACTCTAAATACTGCCCCACTGTCAGGGATGTGTCAACAGTATATTTCTCACTTTTACAAACTTGTAATCATTGGAAAGTTGCTTTTTAGAAACACTTTCTTAATTATGGTTGGAGAGGGAAAACAGTAAACACATTTGTAAGACCTGTTTGATAACTGTTCTGCCCTTGAGCTTATTCAAAGAGGTTTGAAAGGTTGTATTCTGTCACATGAAACCGTAATGTGGTGTGACACACAGTCTGCATATTAGTTTCCTTCATGTCAAGACAATGTAATGCAACATAACATGTTGCTTAACACACCACACTGAAATACGATCAGTCAAAAGCTTAAACTACGCAACAGTGCAGAAGTTGAAGTGATCATCTGCGATAGCTACATTTGTAGGCCTTGATGCAGGGAAAATAAAGCCAAGAGTTCAAGCCAATTTCTGCTCTGAAAGCATTAAGAATATGTGAATGATAACTGTGTGCATAATTCTCGCTGATTTCAGTAGTTTACAGCCATTTTGCTTTGCAGTCTTCCAGAACAGGTTTTTTCCTGAACAGGGACACTGAAATAAGCATTTTTTGACAAGTAGCACATTTCTAGCCCTAGTCATACTTAAATTTCTTTCCTTCAAGTGTTTCGTTTCTGTTTGAAAGATACAGAAGCTGCTTGTTAGCAAAAAAAAAGAGCTTCAGACAAAGCAGATATACTCTTCTGAACAGGGACAGGGAAGAAACGCTTTTCTGGAGCACAAGTGGACAACGAATGGTGCCTCTGTCTTTTTGGGTGGGTAGAGGAGTAAGGGAAGGAATGGGTAGGTCCTCCTTTTCATTAGGATGCAAAGCCATAATTTAATGGAACAATTTCTGTAGAAAAAAAATGCACTTTCATTGAAATAGAAATGTTTTAAGAGACGATGTTGTTATTGATGACATTTTTGATGAGAAACATTTCCTTTAGATTTTTCTTCTTTGCTACACATCATCTTGAATTTCTATATTATACCAAGATGTTAATTTTAATGTCAGGATTGGTTAAGTTCAACCTCACTGCACTGGGGACAATGAAAGGTGGAACAGTCACACTGCATTTTGGAAAAATGTAAGAGGCAATTAAGTTCCTTTACACAAGAGTCTGGAAGCTCAAATGATTAGAGCTTCCAGCCAAAAACCAGGCATATGCAAAAGCATGTGGGAAGGGTGTTTCATTGACTGTTGTCTTGGTAAAAGGCCACGTGAGATGCAGCAAGAAAACATCCTAGAAACAGAGACAGAAAAGGGCATTAAGCCAAGGATACACAGAATATATGCTAGGAGTGTGATCTTGATATAAACTTAGAGAGTAAATGTTTTGGACTAAGTGTCAAATAAAAAAGGCAAAGAGTGTCAAGTAAAAAACCGTGGGCAAAGAAATGGTTTTCTGAGATTGGGTAAACAAAACTTTCTGCATTCTCTATACATTGGCAGAAACACAGCGAGGATACCTGGGTCCATTCCTTTTTTTACCTCGTAGCTGCAACTACACACTGCATCACATATGGTGGTCAACCTTTGAGACCCAAAATGGGAACAAAATTTTATATCAATGTATGTTATATTAAATAATGTGAACATTAAAATGAAATGAATAAAAACAACAAAAAAAATTAAATACTTGACTCTGTCAAAATGGAACATTTTGACAATGTTGATGAACTCAAATCAAAATGTTTCCAAATTTTCATTTTGCAGGAATCTAGAGCTTTTTCTTGGAAACACTTTTTGTGTTTTTTTTTTTAAAGGGGGATTTCCTACCTTGGACGTTCAAGCTCCTGAGAATCTATCATACTGTAAGTATTTTTCAATTTTTATGTTGCCTTGGCTAAGAAGATGTGTAAACTTAGATAACATTGTGATCAAGACTTTTTTCTTATCTACTCTTATGACTCACTGAAGTAACAGTCTGCCTTACAGAAGAAACCCTTAGCATTAGTTTCCAAAGCAAAATAATTGCTATGTATTACTAGAACTGTGGCAGCAATTTCTTTTGATGGCTAGTATTGTTTTTGTTTGGGTTGGGTTTCATGACATTTAGGAAAAGCTCCACATCTTAGAATAAGTGTTATAAAAATCATTGAGAATTGCAGTGTTGCATCCAGTGTGCTGGGACATAAAGGGCAGGATTTAACTCACAGATTATTTCCAAAATGCACTACTTTTTTGTGTGTTTCCTTTCACATTCTCTGTAGCAGATCTGACAAGCAGATCTGCTTCATGCTACACTCATGGCAGAGCTCAGTTTAACCCTACTTTTCTATTATAAAAAGCATACACTGAGCATTGGCTGTGCATGAAGATACTTGATGTGAAAATCCTGTCAGTTTTCTGCTATTCTGTACATCCATAGGTCCATTTAATATTTTAATGTGTTTCCTCCCCCTGTTATTCAGAAAGATATCATATCCTGCATAATGGGAAGACATTAAAATAAAGTTCACTTATTAGCAAGACTTAGACATGGTATCTGCACTCAGCGTGGCTGAAATAATTGAAATAAAGCAAATGAGAACAGCAAACAAGCAATTCTGACAAGCAAGTGTATCTTAAACTCCCGTTTTCAAATCAAAGAACACGAGGAGATAGAAGACCAACCATGTTCAAAATTGCCATTGACCTCCGACGGAGAACAAATTACAGTAAAGGGTTAACACTTCGATTATTTTTGAAGAGAATGAGAAGAAACTTCTATTGCTGCTTTCCAGCCTGTGCATTTTGCTAATCTATATTTGGCTTCCATCGTAACATTCTCCTTCCACATAGCAATGCATTTGGAAAAAGTGAATTTTTGTCACACTGCTTGCCAAGTATTTTAAACTGACACCAGCTATGACTAATGACAGTGCTGGAATGTGCTGTTCTCAGTAGAATAGAGGCCTGTACAGACCTAGGAGTTTCCTGGGGTCCAGCTTCTGTCTGTTCAGGGGGCTGGTGCCATACAGCAGTGAATGATGTTCAGAGTGAACCAGCTGTATTTCCTCCAGACTGGCTTTTCGACCTCGAATTCGCTGAAAGAAAACAGCAGAGGCCTACAATATTCCACTGACAATATTTAGGGAGAAAAAAAAAAAGTAAAGGTCCGAAATAACATTTAGTATGATTAATAATGGGTTGAAATTGCGTCATGCAGGAATGTGACACTGATTTGTTTATTAAAGTAATGCTATATGAAAAACAAATGCGTGTGTGGTTTATCACAAATGCTTCACTTAAGTCTTAGCAGAGTTAACTTAATACAGGGTTTCACACACAAGAAAAATAAAAGATTCTGCCTCTTTTCTACATTATATTAAGAGATACAAACCAAAAGGTGAAATATTTCTTAGGTAAGAAAGCTGGCTAGAAAAATTCTAGTTTAACACCTGTAAGCTGCAGATGTGTTCTGAATGAGGATTAATGTTTTTTGCATTACTACTAGTACTTGTGATTTATGCTGCTAGGAAGAACATGATCACAGTGAGGAGAGCCAGGGAGAAGAAGAAAATTAAAGTTTAAATGCTGTAATAAAATATTTCCATATCTTTTTATTTTTTTAATGTATGTTCGATACCCCAGGATCATTTTTGCTGTTACACATGCTGACTCACTGGCTTCTTTACATTTTTGTAAGTGGAGTTTGTCTCTTTAACTGTTTCTCCAGCCTGTACTCTCCCCACTTAAATCAGTGTTAAAAAATCTGGGATGTCTTTCTATAAATCCATTGAAATTTAATCAGTTTAGGAAGGAAGGAAGATAGGAAAGAAGGAAGAAAACATTAAAACTAACACTTTCTTATGCAGCAGATCTGTTCCTTGTATGTATTTGGAGTTACAGCTTGTCATAAAAATATTTACTTGTGCTTGTGCTGTACAGCCTTTGCAGACACAGCAACATGAAACAGATTTTGTTCAGGTTTGGGCATAATAAACAGCACTGTCAACAAAGTTCTGGTCCCAAGATCATCTTTCCTGTTGATATTGGATAACGTAGAGAGAAAACAGCCTATTTTTAAGGTCTTGGACTCTATTTGCAGAGCTGGTCCTTATGAAGACCTGGGGCAAAACCTCTCGCACCTCAGACTGTGGATGCGTCTGACTGTCAAGGTCTAGAGATAAACAGGTACAGAAGTTCTCTAAATAGACCACCTTATTTTTAATAGACTGATTAACCTGTTACAGAAATACCACTCAATTCTAGTTTTCTTAGAGGTTAAGTTGTAATTCTTATTATATCCATCACCTACTCATGCACATCAGAAGGCACCAACCTCTGCACTAGGAGAAGAAAGCAATATTATAAATATTAAAGAGAATGTGCACTGCGGAAGAAAGGAGCTGCCTAGGGGGGGTCTGAAGAACCATGCACAATTTATATTGAGGTAAGCAGTGGCAATTTTTTCTGACTAATCAGGAAAAATGTCCTAAGAGTTAGATCTAGATGACTGTGGAACAAGTTCCCCCTCAGGGAAATGGTGGAAGCCCTATTTCTTGCAGCATTTAAAACTTGACTGGACACAGCAGTGGAAAAAACGTTTTAGGGAATGTTCCAAGAACTAAATGACTTAATAAACCCTTTTTCATCTCTGATTTCTTCAAGCCTCTCCCAGTCTCACATGAGAATTTGTAGCAGTGCACTAACATCCTTTTAACACACAGTTGCACAATCAAAATCAGCACATTATGTTACTTCATGGAGTCAGTAAACTCTGTAATGGTTCTTCTGGGTCAGATAAAATGTTTTTCTTCACAAGTGAGGTGACTGGTAACATTTATTCGTTCATCCATTTTCATTAAGGTCTATGTTTCTAATAAGCTGCTTTAAAATCGATATACCCAGTTCTCCACAGCAAAACTGGGAAGGGAGGCTGGCTTTTAGGACAGCTAAAACAAATGTGTAAGAAAAGTAAAGCGGTATTTTATGAAGGTCACATCAAAGAACCTTGAGTAAAATACCCACTCTCTGGTCATATATTTTCTACAAGTTATACAAAAACTCTTTAAGAGATGTTTAAGAGAGTTAATTGTCTGGCTTTTTTTAAAGTGCTGTTAAATGCCATATCCCTTTAACTATAAAAAGACCCACAGCTAGCCATTATTCTTACAACGGGGAGCTCTGTGATATCCTATGGAATATAGCGATTCGCACTAACAGGGCAGAGTCTGGAAGTGGCCTCCACAAAATGTTTTGCCAATGAGCTACCTACTACCCAATGTTGCCAGCCAGATTCTCTAGGGCAGAAACAGGTTGTGCAGAAACAGGTTTGGTGCAGAAATCAAGTAGTACCGAACAGGACGCCCCACTCCAGGCTGCTCCCAGCAGTGAGGTCCTCAGAGTGCAGCCAACAGCTGAGCTGCCAGGGCAGGCACAGCCAGAACTGCTCTTTCTCTGCGACTTCTCCAGCTCTAACCTTGAGCATCAGCAAGCACATTTACCCAGTAAATGGCAGGAGGAAAGGGAAGGGTAAACGGTGCACACGTCTGTGCTGTTTCTGCATTCCTATCTCCTCATTTACTGTTCCTTTCAACCCACCCTTGCAGTACCTCTCCCTGTCAAGCCATTTTCAATAACATTAAAATTCCAACTATCTAAGGCTCTACACAGAGGAAAAAATAATTGACATTAAAAAATAATTGACATTAAAAATTACCTGTAAAAATTGCTAAGAACAGTTCTTCTTACACAATGATATCAGGATTTAGCAGATCTACAAAAGCACATGTCATAAGTCTGTTGCCAGAATCTGGAATCATGTAACTTCAGTTATGCAAAGCGATAGTTTCTGGCTCTCACTGGCATGAGTTATCAGACAACATAACGTATGCATTTGTATAACTTTACACATACACTTTTATCCACATCTATTTTATTTTAAAGTGTCTTTCTTAATTTTCATCGGCCATGATAGTTTCAAAAGCCTAAAATGTAGTAGAAATCAGAAAATTGGCATAAAGCCAATGAAAAAGGAGAAATAGCATAGGAGAACTTATGAACAGTATTTGTTTCATTCAGGGGGATTTGAATACTACATACATGCATCTACTACACCCTTTGTAGAAGGCAGGTCATCCTTTTCTAATGTGGATGACAATTTGGGTGTTGGCTTTCTCCTCTGACATACGCAGTATCCTCATCAACAGAGACATTTATACATCTCAGGAGAGCAAAATACTACACCTGAGTGCTTCGAAAAATCAGTCTAGAACTAGAAAGTTATTCTCCCCACAACAGGAGATTTTCACAGAATTTAAGGTCAAAGAGGACTGTCTAGTCTGGTCTTCTGTTTAAAATAGACCATTAAAGTTTCACACAGATAACCTCTATTAACCTGAATATTTTGGTTACACTTTGAGCAGACTAAACTCTTGTGCAGTCAGAGATTCAGAAAGACAAAGGTGACACTGCCTGTTTCTCTCTGCTAAACTAAGAGGAATTTTGACATAGCTTAAGGAATATTTCTCACTCGGGTCTCTCAGTGTAAGGTGTCCATTGCCTTTACTGCAGCTATTTGTATGGAGATAGTGTCTCTGAAATTCCCTTAGGCTATCTAGTTTGTAAACAAGGTCTTCAGAGTTTTTCCTACTATTCTGGGATTTCTCATAGTTGTTAAAGTCTCTCTTGTTTTTAAAAATACACACAGATAACATGGATCAGTCAGTACACCCACATCGCTTGCTCTCTCTCCATTATGTGGGAATTGCAAGCATATCTCTGACACACACGCACCCACATAGAGATGCACTTACTCTCTTCATGTGTTTTGGTCCTCCAGTGCCTAACCTGAATATGTTCACCACTACAAAGATTTTTGCTCTTAAAGACTAACTTTTCCTGTATTATTTCTTCTTTAATGGTAAACTGAGGTTCAGAGGATAGAATTTTTTCATATATTTCAGTCTATGTGATCTGGCAGACTCAAAGGTTTTTAAATCTTTAAATTCTTTCCTTCTCTCCCCTTTGGTCCATGAGATGTGGACAGCAGGAGGTGTAAGATGTCTCCCTAATCCAGAAAACTACCAAAATTCAGATCAAATTCCAGGCTGAAAAGAAAAATGTTGCTGGACCACAGTCCCTACAGGAAGTAGAGGTGGGGGCACAAAGTGGGACCGTGTCTACATTCTTCTTTTCTTTTCTAAAACTGTGCTGATCCGTGTAGCCTAATGTCAGTCATGTCTGCATAAATTATGGCCCCACAGGAGTTATGTAAATACTTCCTCTCCCTAGAACAAGTAGAAAGCAGACTCCACTACCAAAACATAACTCAGTCCTTTTCTTGTCCCAAAGGTAGGGCAGACATGCATCGCTCTTTACCAAGAGAAAATTGCAAAAAAAAGATAATAGATGTTTTTATGCCAATCTTTGCATCTTTTAGCTGCCCTGTTCTGGTGCTGCGTTTGATAACTGACTGTTCTACATCTGTCAGACTTTAACGAACACAGAATTAGTATTTCAGTAAACATACACAAAATTTTTAAACTAATGCAAAAATATTGTGTCTGAATTTCATTTTTCCAATACATATATACCAGGAATATAAAAAAGTCCACTACGGGGGGAAATTACTCCATTTTCTTGCCCTAGACTCAGTCAGGGACTGGTCTCTCAAATCCAGCTCTCCAGGGCTGGCCATGGTCTGAATGTGTTTCTCCTTTGTCTTGGGAAAGCCGATGGGGGAAGTAATCTATCTATTTGGAAGAGTGATATGATTAAAAAAAATTCTGAAAGCTATAACTAGTTTCTCAATTTAGCAAAAATCCCCTAAACTGTTGTTTGAATAACTCTAGAGCTCAAATATCTATGGCTAGAAAGACAAAATACAGTCTAGAAGTCCTTTTGGCTGTGTCTGCAGCAGTAGATTAAGCAGTGCCAGGAAACATTCCCAGGCAGAGGAACGCAATCATCTGTACTATTAAATTGCTAAAGTGGTCCTTCACACCGTTTTGGCTGAGCAGCAACTAGCACTCTCCCAAACAAATCCCAGACATGGTTTGGTCACTGGCATGGGCCAGGGAGCATTCCTGGTAGTATGAACATGGGCCTTTCCATGCCAGTTGGCCGCAGTGGTGGAGAACAGTCCCAGGAACATTTTATTTTGTAGTGAAGACACAGCTTTGAGTACCCCAGTCAAACCTTGTTATGATTTTACCAAGTTATATTTTGAAAATGTTATACATGGGGGCGATATGAGCAATATAAATAGGTAATAGATTAAATCTAGAGTAATCTACCCAGATTAATCTATTAACTGCAGCAAGCACGGTGTCAGCCCAGTATATATGACTTCCATCATCCCATGCCCAGTTAGAGACGACGGTTCTCTGTGCACTTGGCCAGTCGTCTATCCAGGGCCATGGACCTGAGCTGCGTGCGGGGGGTTAATCCACACCACATGATTTAGGAACCACATTTTGCTCCCTGCTATAGATAACAAAGATCGTATAGATTTAGATTGTTCATTTTCATAAGGGTTTCTTGTTAGATTAAGAAAATAGGGAGGGTCCCCTGGCATAAGCCTGTGGCTAGGGATACACACATTGCAAGGTAACAAGATCTGAGCTACCTCTGACTGAACTAGCTTTGATCCTGAAACTCCTCATCAGACAAAGAGTGGGACTGCAGCCCTCTTGTGGGACTATTGTTTTAGTAAAAGAGAAAAAAAGAAGGTTCACAGTTACTACAGAGGATTTCCTAAGTGGCTGTTGCAGGTTGCTGTTCGTAAGCTGCCCTTCAGACTCGGTGCATGAGGCAGTGCACGTGGCAAAACCTGACCAGTGATCTCCCCACTCCTTCTGACAGAAACCGTGGGAAATTATATTGAGAAATTATATTAAGAAATACTAATGGCCATGAGGGGGCATTCAGAAGTCAGTAAAAGAGGCAGTGCAATTGCCCGTGATGCTTTGACTGCATCCTCAGTGTGGTATATTCCAGAATGCAGCTTAATGATGGCCTATTTATTATTTCTTGAATAATGCAATAACCGCTCATTTAGTGACATGAGTCATATATTCAGCTGAATAACTTTTCTAAAGAATCAGAGCACCAATTAAGTGAATCACTGCAGCCTTCCTTATTTTGAAAAGTGAGCAGATTTAAGGACGTGTTTGTTGTCAAGCAAGTGCTAGAGAATTCAGTGAAGCGAAGGACAGATTGCATCATCAAATATAATCTTGTCTTTAGCTACATAAGAGGATCAGGATAAACACCAGATCTACACACCAGCTTCACACTGACGTTCCTCAAAGTTTTATCATCAGAGTTTACGTTTGACAGCTCGTTTCACATTCCAGCCTCATTTCAAAGCACACAATGGGAGTCAAAATTAACTGAATGCCATTCGACATGAAGTGACTTTTTTCCTCTCTGCCCACTCACTGGATTTTGCAAGACCTAATAGGCTATATTTCAGTTTTTGAAATTGCAGAATTGTAAGAGGAAACTTTAAATTTTCCAGGAAACTATTGGACTGCGTGCACCTCAGACTAACCTATACCACTTTTCCTATTTACAACTTTTGCAGATCCACACAATTTACTCTTCAGCAATATCTGTTTATTACTGAAGCAATACATAGTAGCACATTGTGTTTTACTTATTTTCTCTCTTTTTTGTCTTTTCTTTATAATATGGGTCCTGAGTCAAGAAGGTAACTAGGCCTTATTTTAGTAAAGCACTCGTCTGTGTGTTTAACTTACTCCTTAAGTATGCGATCCCACCAGTGAAACCACTCATGTGATATGTGGCCTTAAGGGCCTTGCTGAAAGAAAGTCTTCTTGAAGATTTAAAAAATTATCCAAGCTAAAAAAAAGAATTAGCCTGTTAGAGTGCTGCCATCTAGTTAGATGAGTGTATACAACAAATCCATTTATAGCAATATCTCACTGCCCAGTACGCTAGGCTACCTGCAGAAAATCTTCGTGGAAAGTCACTAATAGCTAATCAAAGGGACCTGTTGTACCAGTTCTTTGGGTTTGTAAAAGCCTAAGTATATAAAGAAAAGTAATTAAAGAAAATAGAGCATAAGAGCCCTGGCAATTTTGGGATCCCGCAAAACATAAGCATATTTGTGTTGAACTTTGTTAACTTGTGCTGCAATGCAGTAAGCACGCTCCATTGCCACAGGCTTCTGCAGAAGTTGACAGTGCTGCACAACTCATGGGAAGCAGTGAATGGTAGAAAAAGGCTGTTTTTCAGTAACCCAAGTCATATATGAACCTCAGAGCCCATATTTGATTTAAGTATGGTGTTTTAATATGCAATTTTGTGAGGGAAATCAAAGCAGAAGAAAGTTCCACATTTGCTCTGATATTGTCTAGAATGCGCTTGAATGTCTCGGGTTTTGGCTTGGTACTCATTGTACAGCAGGCAAACGAAAATGCTATGAAAACAGACTTTAGAATCTGAAATAAGACAAGATGCAATGTGCTTATGGAGTGATACAAACTACATTAAAAAAAAAAAGCAGTGTTCTATGCTACTACAGAAGTAAAATCCTTATCTGCTTGAAAAGGTTAAGAACTGTGCTATTGAAAGGACTGCACTTGCCATTTGACTACTGCTTGTCTACCTTCCTATATCAAGGTGAGGAACACAGTCATGTCTAGATTTTGTATTCTGATGCATGTGGATAAATGACTTTCATTGTGTAAATTCTTTGTTTTCTGATTGGGAAGTGTGCTTTCCTGAAATGCATTATTTTAATACTGTCAGTTAAGTCCAAATAATTCCTAAGACAAATTACTCTCTTATTACAGAAGTAAGACAGATTTAGGATTTAATAAATTTGCCATTTACTTTAACAAGTCAAGTATCTGGTCTTTATTTTTTATTACCTCGCACTTGTTTAGCAACCCAGTTTCTTGCAGCCTTGACCAGATGCTTTGGATCCTTCCAGCATGTTCAGGGTGATTAGCATAGTTGCCACACATACACTGGTGCTTCAGCATCAGACTGTCGTACACAACACCTTCAGCACAAAGACAGCACAATAAGAAACAGTAAGTGAAACAAATGCAAGTTATACTGTTCCGTGTCATGCATACTATAGCACAACTGGATTTTATTTGACAGTTAGAGCAAGATGAAAATTCTGGATCTTAATTCCCCTTTCCCCTGGGAGACTCTGAATTTTGACTTACAAGGTACATCTTGTGATATTGATAAGGCAAAAATGAATTCTCAAGAAATTATACTAATAAATACAATTAACTGTAAAGAAGAAAGGAAATTGGGTGGTGTCTTGTTAAAGCTTTTATGGCTAGAAAAAATTCAGTCCTATTACTGAATCACTTGTTTTCTCTTTCTCTAGTGGGTAAGGTCAGTTAAGGTTGTTAACCTATATATAACAAGAAAAGGTTATATATTTATAGCAGTGTAAGGAAAATCATTCAGAAAAACCTTTTAAAATAAACTTTGAAATGGCAATGCCACTCTGTATTTGTACTGCTTAACTAATACTATATTAATTCCAGATCTCAACGCATATCAGATGGAAGTTTCAGAGCGTTGCAGCAGTGGCAGCCAGACTCCTTTTTCATTAAAAAGAAAAGTTCCACCCACTACTCAATTAGGACCAAATCCTGTTGTTAGACTGCAATGCAAGGTTCCTTTTGAATTTTCTATGCTCATTTATTCAAGGACAGAACAACTTTATATGGAACAGCTATCAATATCACATTGCTCTGTAGCTGTGTATTGGGAGAAAAAGAGAAATTTTAGCGAGCAGGCTCGAGCTAAACTCAATTTTCAAGGCTTTCAAACCAAGTCTGAAACACTGAAAAATGATTTTATTTATTTACTTGTTGTTTGCATTTCCCTTAGAAATGTCTGGAACAAAAAATATTTTCCTTACCCCTGTGAACCATTTTCATTTGGGAAACATTTGCATTTTTCTTCCCCTTACAGTTGAAAGGGACTCAAATTAACAATTTCTCCAAGCTGCAAAACTTGGCATTCAAAACCTCTTTCTTATGTGCCACCACTACTGGGGATGCCAACACAGTTCTGGGAAAATTGTGTTAGCCTGCTACTGTAAAGTCAGCCAGTGAAGAAAATACAAAATTAAAGTCCAGATTCAACAACATGCTCAATACCACCCTTATTCAGCAAAGTTCTTGAATGGGTATTGAACTTCATTAAAGTGTTTAAAAACTCTACTGAATAAGAGTCTGTATACATTGTGGGCAATGCAAAGTTAAGGTTCTGAGATAATTGTTAGAAGCCAGCCAGAAATTATGCTGCTCTAGAAATATTTATGCTGCCATATTTCTTAGCTCATGCACTTTAGAACTGATCCTTTGGGATCTTGCTATTTAAGCCAAAATGATAATACAACAATTATGTTTAGCATAAGGAGAATGCAAACATAATACCTATGTGCAGTATGACTAAGTTTATGCTAAATGATTATCTAACAAACAAAATAGTTCATTAGCAATAAATTCTTGTATTTACTTTCTTGGTTTGTTTTCTTTTAAAGAAAAAAAAAAAAAAGAACCAGTGAAAATCTGGAGCTAATAAACTAATGCAGCTTAAAATCTTTGCTGGCATTGTCAAAGCAGTTAATAATTTCTTTTCTCTGCAGTTATTTGCACTGTAAAGTTTATAAGCTTTGCTGCTCTATCATCAGGGCTTACAAGTTATTTGAAATAGCAAGTATGCACACAAATAAGTGCATGCTCACATACCTTGCTTTCCTTTTCTTGACACCCACAGTTTTAACTTCTACAGTCTGTTGCACACCCAGATTGTACAATTTGCCAATGGTCATTATACCACTAGATAAGAAAACTTCTCCACCCATCCCCCTGCCCAATAGAGAAGGTGTTTAGATGCTAAATGTACATGCATCAGGAATTCTAGAAGCTCCTAGGCAGAGTAGGCAGTTATATCTAATGGATTTGAATGGGAACACTTGCTAAATGTTAATAAAATTAGCTGAAAGTTGAAAGTATCTCCTGCCTGCCACTCTTTCAATGAATGTTTTATTCTAATTATCAATGCTCCCTACAGGCTTAGGTTTACGTAGTCCAAACTGCAGTTACTAGAAATAAAATATATATATTTTACTATGTTATTACTGTACAGAATCAAGATGTTGTGTAATAATGACACTTTTTGATGACATGTATCAGGGTATCACAAGCAACTAAACAGTGGTTTTGAAGTGAAATGCTGAAACTGTGCATTTAGGATGCCTCTTCTGGTTGATGTAGGTATAAACATCCCTTTCTTAGTGCATTAGTATGTTTCCCAAAATAGAATATAACTAAAAATGTAATTTTATTGTACGTGAATTATTTTGTCCGAATCAAAAATCAGTTTAATCGGGTCAGGTCAGTATTGCATGGCAGAAGCATCTGCTCCAAACTTTTAAATACTAACATATTCACACCACTGAGTGTAAAATTTATTTCTAGCAGGATTAATTGACTTAAGAAAAGACTGAAATATATGTTTTCATTTATTGCAAGCATCTAAATTGATTTAGGATGTGCAAGTAATTCAGATGTGTGGCTGCTGGTCATACAGCACACGTGCTTGGTACAATAGCACAATGCAGCAGTAGAGCTTACTGCTAAAAATAGCCTGTAGGATTTCCCTAACAGGATTCAGCCAATAATCTCCCCACCCCCACAAAAAAAAAAAAAAAAAGAGAGAGAGGGAGACAACTGTTTTCGATTGCAGACTGCTGTGAAATATTAATAAAAGATGGTTATTCTCTCTCTCCAGAACAAATGCCTACAGCCAGATTCTGCTCTCAGATTCCTTGTGTAAATCTGAGCAGCTCCACTGAGAGTGGTGGATTTATTCTGGATTTACACCAATATTACTGAGGTCAGAACGTGGCCCTGATGACAGACTGGAATGGTGGCACCACTGAACCATATAATGATAGAGGACACAGGACAAAAGAAACTGAATTTGCCTTAAGTCAGAAAAAACAAGATCTTCCTTGGGGGGACTCCCTAACACTCATTCTTTTTCCAAAATAGGTTATTTGGATCAGCTTCTTTTAATAATATTTTAAACAGAGGAGAGAGCAAGACACCTAAAAATTGTTGGCTGACAGCATGCTTTGAAGAAGGTGAAATGCCCTGGAGAACAATAGTACCAATAAGAAAACTCAAGGGAAGCATATCTAATAAATTATTTGGAAGAAAAGTCTGAACTAAATAATGTCAAATATTCTGTAAACCATCTAAATGAACATCAAGTAGATTTTATATTTTTTTCCATCTTTAACTCATTATCTTGTGCATGTACTGCATATATATTGCATAGCTTTCTCACAACCATCACCATTCTGATTCCCTTTAGATATTTGGCTAAGGGCATTTTCTCTCATGACTCACAAAAATACAGGCTTATTTTGATCCCTGTGTAATGTTCTGCCACAACAGTTTTCCTTATACCTTTTTTCTCTTCCAAGAATATATTGTCTTTAAATAGGAAAACAAACCAGTAAGAAATAATTCAAGGCAGGGAGTTGTTTTTACATTAATTTCTAAGGTCTGAATTTGACCTCACTTCATGCTGTACTAGAATTTTCTCTCTTCCCACCCACCCATTCCTTTCTTCCACGCTTTTAAAAATGGTAGTGTTGCAACTGCAGTGGGCAGTGGCTGGCTGCAGCTTGTGCTCTCTTAAGGGAGCAAATCATAGAACCACAGGATAGCTCAGGTTGGCAGGGACCTCCAGAGGTCTGTAGTCCAACTCTCTGCTCAGAGCAGGTCAGCATTGTGATCAGACCAGGTTGCTCAGGACTTTCATCCCAAAGGATTTTGGAAAGGCTGTATAAGAATAGAGAAAAACTGGGTCTGGGTTTCTTTATTTCCACTGACCAATGAATAAATGCTGGGGCACCATCCAGACCCAGGAAATACTATGCACAGATAAAGCCATTTTATACCATACCATACCATACCATACCATACCAATGTTAACAATACACATATTGATCTAGTTATTCACAGAAACTGTATTAGAACTATTGATGTTGCAAAGTTCATTGTCACTCCAAAGGTGTTAAAACTCATAATGTATAAAATAGCTCTATTTTCAATGCACTTGGAAATTGCAGTGATAAAGGTTATACGTGTAAGTCTGTAAGCCTGGACACATGTCAGGGAAAGGGATTTCTTCAAGCAGAAAGGAAAGGTTTCATTGTGAAACTGGTCAATCGGCCACGGGGTACTGGCTGGCCAGTTAGCACAGATACAGCTTGGAAGCAGCTACAGCACTGCACTATGTCTTCAGCCAGTACCTAGAGGATATGAAGGAGGTGAAAGTACAGAGCAGAAGTGGAGAAGCAGAAGCATAAAGTTGTAGAGAAGGTGAAAATAGGAGGATTTTTTTTCTTTAATGAGTAGAGATTATTATCTTGAAAGAGTGGTGGAGGGGGGGGGAAAGATTCAACAAAAGAAGAAACAAGGATTCAAGAAGAAGATGTTTCGGATTTGGAGAAAAGAGTTCAGTGAAGGATTGGGAATCTCAGAATAAGAAGCATTTTTTCTCCCTTTCCTTCTCTCTTTCTTTCTCTCTTTCCACTGCTGTTCCTCATGTAGCAATGCTTTATTAAAGGGGTAAGGTTAAATTGTCCGCCCGATCTTAATACACCCTGACTCTGCATATGCACTGTCTGCATTTCCATTGCAGAACCCATCAGGCTTCCTTGTGTCAGAACTCGAGCCCTTTATGCCTGGTATGTCCCATTTCCCGACACCATCTCCATTCAGTGTTTGTCCTACACAATTTCATTCCTTCTCTTATTTTTCCATCTCAACTTCACATTTTCTTCTTAATCAGTTCCACTGATGCCAGAAGTCCCCAGATATATGTAACCCCCTTGACCCTAGTCCCCTTTCTGGGGACCTATAAAGGGAGGTGTCGGTAAACCTTAGCAATCAGACCAAAACAGCAGCCTTTACATTTGTAACTCCATTCAACATTTCCAGTGGAACTGCAGATTTTTTGAACAGGACATTGAAGCCTACACACAGTGAGCTCGCTTTTGGTGTGCTCTGTGAATCTTTTAGAATGAGTTTACAATGTTTTGGGGACTCTGTGAACCACAACTAGAAAAACAGTGGCCTGGTTTAATAATCCTGTCTATACACAGCTGGTCTTTTTGCAGAAACTCATGGAAAGTGAATTAGCATGTTTCTTTCTGTACAATCCAAATGTTTGTTACCCAACAAGTGAAATTCCTAAATTGACAGTGTATTTACAGAAGAAAAAAATATGTCTTTCATCTTTGAATGTCATCTTGCATCCATTTACCCACTTACTTGCAGTGTTTTAAGGACATCCCTTTTTCTTTTGCAGTGTTTTTCTTTAAAATAATAAATTTTTGCTTTCCAAGTTCACATTCTAATTGGAAAGATGGGAAAGCACGCTGTCTTGCACAGTGACATACAGTGCCCATTAAGGATTCCATCCTACATCAATCCACGGTGATGGCCTGAAGAGCTGTAAGCTTTCAGGGCATGGCAAGTTCTGCCAACCCATGTAAAGGAATTAGTACTTCTGGCAGAAACCTGAATAAACAGTACCTCCAAGTATTCAATTCCCCTTTCTCGTGCACAAAGTGAAACTTTGCTTCTAACCATGCTGTAATGTTATACTGAGATTCAGGTTTTTAAAAAGATGGACCCTCTTGCAAAGTTAGATTGCCCATAATAAGAAATGGGTTTTCTGTCGTCATTTTTCTTCCTTTCACCAAAGTTTTTTTGGGTTCTAATCATTCTGCTTTGGACAGCCTAGACCATACCAACAGGAGATGCTCCCTCAGTCACTGGACTGCCCAGGCCTGACCATAAAACCTTCCTCTGTAGAGACTCTACACAACTGCTGAAAGACCAAAGTTGTAGCCAACATCACCTTCTAGTCATGGCTACAGTTTTGCTCTTTCTGTAGGGAAAGCAACCTTGTAGCATAGACTGACTTGTCAAATGAAGATGTTGAGAATTATATTGCAGCTTTCCTACTTACTGGTGGTCTTTCTTCAACTTATTGGTGGTCTTTTTACAAAATAGGCAACAAGAACACGGAGAAAAGAACCAGAGGATAGGGAAATGAAAGAAAAAGCTATAAATGACTTAAAGGCACCAAAAATGCACCGGTTGCTATATTGCCAGAGCCAGTCAATGATAATAATTTATGACTGTGTGAATATTAACCCTGTGATTTATCAGCTGCACTGGTTGACTTGATGCCAGTACAGCATCATAAAACCGAGGAACAGTAAGGCTAAAACTGAATGCATTGCTGCAGGAGGTATTCAAGGCATTTAAATCTGTTGATCCTACGTGAACAAACGCATTTGCCCTGCCTGTTAAAAGCAGTCTTTAGGGAATCCTACCAGTCGTGTAGACATGCTGGCTGGGTTGGTCCACGGCTGGGTGAGGTAATGTGGAATCAGCAGGGGAAGATGGGGTCCTGGACACTGGCCGATGTTTATCTAATCCCGCCATGCCAACTGTAGCCATCTGAGCCTGGTAGATTTGCAACTGGTGGACACGCCGATGTGCCAGGAACTCCTGTTTCCAGGAAAACAGCACAGTAGAAAGAAATGTGAGACGGGATCAAGTAAGACACTGAGGGAAACATGTCAACAAATTAAGTTCATTAGGTCAGGGATGTAATAAACAGTGTGGAAAAAGAAAAAACCCAACAACTCACACCTAAGACCTAGTCAATAAATCCATTTAACAGATGTTTTCACACTGATGGTGTGGGCTGCTAACTTTGCTGAAGAGTAGGTGATGGCAGGCAACCTGTCAGTTCTCCTTGACAGAGGAAAAGACGGCTTCACATGCAGAGGCTAATAAAAGACAAAGGTTTTTCTAATATATTGAATACATAATATAATGTTAGAATATGCACTTTATCACCCTACACAAATAAAAATAAAATCTTCCTACAGCACTGAAAGTGAAAAGCGGTGTCCTTACTACTCAGTACCAAATTTGTTGAGCAACTGTGAGTCAAGTTTCTACAGAGGACTCAGTTCCCAGAGCTCCCTGGAAAACAGGAAAAATTTGCACATAGGTTTTCACAAATCATTTAGAAATTCAGGAATTGTTACATGAGATCCCACCTAGGGACCAACTTTTTTTGTCATAACTGCTGCCGGCTGTAGGCAGTGCCAAACACTTCAGGAAAGGTAGGCAGGTGTGAAAAGACTGAGACGGAGCAGAAAGGAAGATTTCCTCCTCTGCTTTGTTTGTCAACAGATGGTGACTTTTGCTGACATGACAAAGGCTGAAACCCTGCTGAAGTCAGTAGAAAGCTTGGCATTCACTCACTCCACAGAGTAGGATGGCTTTGCAAGCCCTTTTCTTTTTGTTTTTCTTTTTTGTGCATACAGTTCTAGAACCTCAACAGAAAGTGAATGCAAGAGAGAGATTTCCAAACCACTTTGCAATGTAAATTCAGTTGGAATGCACGCTTCTGTCTTAGAACTGCAGACTCTGTTTATCCTCACCTGGGCTCGGTATATATATACGCAAGTATATAGATAGGGTGTATATATGGCTTTTCTTTTCTTTTTTTTAAAACCCAGTAACAATTAGTGGTGCTGTATGCTGTTGTTTGGGACAGCAGCTCAGAGGCCTGGCCTGGCCAAGGAGGGATTGCTGGGTGCTCAGAGAGGTGAAGCAGAGTTCAGGCTGTGTGGGAGGGCAGGTGGGAGTACCCGGGAGTACACCAGCCCTTCGCGTGCTGCAGAATGAATCCACAGCTCGTGGGAAGTGAGAATGTCTACGCTGCATGTAAAAAAAGAGGCCTTTAAGAAAACAAGTGCTCATCAATAACAGCTGAAATGAGAACAAATGCTTTAAAAGGCAGCCTCAAAACCCACATTAATATCTAAGGTCACCACTTCAGTGAAAAGACATAAGGTCATGAGAAGGGTAAATCACCTGGGACCTTGTCATAAGTGGCTAAATAAAGAAAGAAAATATGAGTAAGCAAAAAGAGATTTTACAAGAAGTGTCTTGGTTTGGGGTCATTGAACCATTTCCCTTTCTTTAAATACAGTCCCCAACTTTTCCTATTGCTTTTTTAATGTATGATGGCAGGATGGTGTTATATATTCCAGGAAATATCTGGGTGTATCTGAACAGGTCTGTGTATCCCCTTTCCTTATGAACATAACATAACAACATTCAGGAATTCTTTCCTGAAATGCCTAAGTGCCTTGTTTTTACTTAACTTCACTAATGATTTTAATTGTGATAAATGTTCAGAGGAGATATTTTTTGTGCTTTTAGGTATACGCATCTTTTGTAACCTTTGTTGGGGGTGCATGTGATTGGGGAGGAGAAGCGAAGAAGGCATGGACACTATTGTGTTGAATATTTTCCTTATGGAGAACAGAAGTAGATAAATTCCTTCGTGAGGATTTGGCATTCACTTTCCTCGATGCTGGCTTAGTGCTCAATAAAGGAGGCACAGGAGGTATTTTGCTGTCTGTGGCACGATTACTCCCTTCATCCTAGGGTCAAATGGTGACAGCAGCACTGTCTGTCTGATGTTAGTGTATTCACCATCTCCTGCCTACTCTTCCAAAGCATGAGAGCTACTGAGCAGTTTGGAAGAAGCCAAACTCCTACCTGCAGGAGCCCTTCTTCACACAGAGCTTTACTGCCATACAGGAAATCAGCAGAACGGTTGCTATTTCTGCTGCTTTCCTCAACCTCATAAGTTGCATTCATTGCGTTAATTAAATAGCTGGTATCTGTGTAGTTCTTTGATCAAGGGGATTTTTGATACTATCTTTCAGTGTTCACACTAACGATAATTCATTAACTGAGTTCACTTTTCTGATAATTACTAGAGTACAGAAGACAAAAGGGTTTGTTCGCTATTGGAATGCTCTTCAAGCTAGTAAGGGTGCATCAGTGTATTCTGGCAGTCTGCATTAAACAGCATTATTTAAATATACTTCTTAAGGAAGTCTTGTAAATTCAGCTGTCAGTGAGGGGGGATTCATACTGTGCACAAATGTTTCTGTTTGGACTTTTCTCAGTGCCGGTAGACTCTGTGCTCTGAGCCTTTAGAGCTGCCTTGTCTGCCTGCCTTTTACTTTCAGACCTGAACTTCATTTTGCAATATCTGCACAATCTTCTTCAGTGAAGCTGTAGGTTTGCCATTCAGTCAATACCTAAAATCTAATCTATCCAGCTCTCTGACCTGAAAAAGTCAATTTAAGTGGTTTGGGGGGTGGTGGGGGTGGTGTTTATGGTGTCTTGAAGAAGAAAAAAAGCAGTCTGGAACACTACAAAACACAGATAATTCAGGAAGATGTTCCTACCTTTGCTTATAAAAAGATTAGGTGTTTGTCTATGTAAGCAATAGATATAACACTATTTTTCAGGCATATGAACAAATCAAGGTACCTTTTTTTTAATGCTAATCAACCTGAGTGAACATCACCTAGGAGCCAGACAGCCATATATTTCAGCAATTTGTCAAAGACCAAGAAGAGAGCCTGTTCTTGCTCTCCTGTATTTTCCCGCTAAACTGTGTTTTGTTTATACCATTCTTCCCTCCTCAAATGAAACCAGACACATACCTAGAATTTGACACATGTTTATCAGCATAATCAGTCCAGGGAAGGAGAAAAAATTTGTGGATGGTTGGATGGAAAGCTGCATGACACCTGTTTTAATTTCTGAGGTCACGGAACACTGTTTGCCTGTGAAAACCTTTTAAAATTTGTTAAAAGTGGAGTAGTTTGTCTCACAAGGCTTACACTGAGGCTTGCTTACATCCTCTGGTGACTTCCAGATCCTTTAACTGTAATTTTAAAAACTCTAGGCATCAGCAAAGTTTGGACTTGTTTAGGTTTTAGTCAAAGTTTTAGGCTAACTTCCTGATTAGGTTTCATTTTACAGACAACAGGCACTCATGAAATACATATATTTTTTCCAGCCACCTACATATTTATGCTGTGAGCATTTGAGATACTCTGTGTCACACAGACAAGTGGATTAATGCAATGAGTAATGTGGATAATCAACACACTTATCTGGCTCCCCGAATGCCCACCTGGCCTCTGGAAGGGATTAAAGCAACACAATGAATTCATCTTCAGGTTTTATGTGCTACAGTACTGCAAACACATGTCCATCTCTCCAGCAATATGACAAAAGCGGTATTTGCACATCTGCAGGGTTAGTGATTTGTGTGAATATATTTGGAGCATTTCTTAGGTAACCCGAGCCCTGCCTGCCCGGCATGGAGCCTGCTAGTTCCAGGTGCCCGAGATTAGTTCATTAGTAGAGGCAGGCAATTAGGGCCTCTGCCGAAGCGAGTGGAGGGCCATTCATCATCTTCCCCAGAAACCAGCTCAGGCCCTCAGTAATTATTTTGAGGAGGATTTTTTAGAATCGGTATCTAAAGAGAAGATGACCCTTTTAGAGGCATGGGAGGTAAATATTTGTTATTCTCCTAGTATTGCTGTAAGGTTTGTTGTTTAGGAGGAGCTGGGATTAATTTGGGTTGGTGTGAATACTCCTTTCACGTAGTTGTGTGATCTGTACATTTTGGTGCTTAATGTTTTCTATATTCTGAGGATTTTAATGAGAACTACTTCTTTATTTCTACTGGCTGTGAGAACTGGTGACCCACAAGTATATTCAGTTGGATTGCTAGATGGTCTATGTTGGATGATAAAGCATAGGTGAATTGTCTATGAATTAATGCTCCTTCAAGCTGTTATGTGTCGTGCAGAGAAAAAATATGTGGTGTTCACTCATAAAATCTTTTCTTGCCTCTCAACAGTCTGCTTTTTAATTTAGCTTGATATGTTTATATTTAGTTTAATCACAGCTAAATAAATCCTAAGATTTGTATGTCTGTACCATAATCCTAAGCGTGTATGGGCATATGCGCTCCTTTCTTCAGGGTTTATGGTTTAGCTTTTTTTCATTGTTGTAGAAATTTTTTTTTTTTCTGTTAAGAAATTCAAAATTTGCTATTCCAAATAGCGAGACTACTGGTTATAGTCTCTCATATACTTGTGGCCAGGTTTATAGCCCTCTGTTATTGTGCCTCTACTGCATTCTGCTGAAGTATGAAATGTGTGCTAATGTCTATTAACTGTTAAAAATCACTTGTGTATCGCCCATCCTCCCCTCCTCTTCCCTCCCCCAAAGACCTTCAGTACTACTAACCTTACAACGTTTTTCCTCTCAAAGCATTTTTTGGCGTTCTGTTCACTAGTTAATTTTTTTCCTATAATTTCCACATTGTTTTCTGAAAATTACCCAAAGGGCCAATTATTACAGAAGAGGAAAAATAAATATGTGCTGCAGGAAGTTTCGCCCTAAATGAGGATGAAAACAAAACCTGCCCAGCAGGAAGACCTGCTGCCTTCCAAGTACTTCCTCTAGCTCCTTCCTCTGAAAGGTATTTCTGACGCCTGTTCTGCTGCCTTGTCTCATCCAGTGGCTCCGGTTGGAGGCCCTACTCCTTAGCCTTTTCCAGACCCCTGTTAGCAACACAGGAACAGAGTAATTTCAGGTCCTGTCAGTTGTCTTCCCCATCGCCCTCCTTGACTTCCTACCTTCCCAGTGCAGTTATAGTTGAATGCATTCAAGGGGTGTCCAAGCCAGCCAGTGGCTGCACCCAGCAAAACAGCCTCTATTTGCAGCAAACAAAGCTCGGTCCTTCTTTAAGGTGCCCGTGATGGCAGCCCTGGCCCAAACCAAAACTGCATCATCCAAAGTCTGATTCAGCCAGAAATTTTGGGCACCAAGGAACTTCTCATACACTTCAGGTGTAGCTAATTAAGAGTGCTTCAGAAATCATGGACTTCATTAAAATATTAATAGGATTGACCTTGGGTATTCCCAGAAGTGACAGGAAAAAAAACAAAGCAATGAATTCTTAAACAACAAGTATGGAGACAAAAAGAGCTGTAGGTAAGCAGAAGTTGTAGAACTTTTGACCTAGGAGTTTTGTGAGCTACTGTTCTGCCTGCTCTCCTCAAACAAAACCATAACTAGTTGCCCTCAGGAACTGAGCAAAAATAGGTCATGAGATCTTCTGAAAATATTTGTGTGCACAAACGTGAAAGTGCAGGAATGACTTATCTTTGTCAATCTATCCAACATAAAACAGAAATTAGTCTGAGGTATCCGTGGCAATGAATATGTTGAGAAGTCTTCTTTTAAACTGCTCTGTCACTTAGAGAAAACACATGACCAAGAAACCCTACCAATACTATTTTTGATAAAACCACATGTAAAGCCACAAACTTCCATGGTCATCGCTTTCAATAGAACTGCAAAAACATCAGTATCACCATCTGAAATGTAGTAAGCCACAAATTCAGAATCAGCATTTTCATGAAAAGTAAATAAATAGCAAGTATGGATACAGAGATATAGAATGAATAGGTAGAAATGGGTTTAGATCAAGCAAAAGCAAAGACAGCAAAAAAAACAGGGCAGCTAGCCTTGAGGCATCTGGTTATATTAGGTCACATATTATCAGGATGTTTATAGAATTTGGTTTTCTCTTACTGTAATCCAAGGAACACAGTGTTGACTAGAAAATGGGTAAACGGAAATGAAGTCTTATCAGCTGAGTGTCGGGTGCAGATACAGAATAATGGGATGAAAACCATACCCCAGAACTGCCTAGAGTCCTACGCAGAGAAGACTTGCTGTGGGCAGCAGGTTGCTGCATGCGGCAAAACAACCCCGTGCCCTCTGTCCTCCCCTTGCCTTCTGGAGGACTATGGAAAGGCTTATTCCAGCTACTACCAAGGTAGGGCTTAGTATTTGGGGTGGCCCTACTGCAGTGACTGCCCAGGGCACAGGCACCCTCAACCAGCTTTGTTTTCCCCCTCTGTTTCTGGAGCAGCAAAGCTACTGCTGCAGAGGTCTCTGCCCCTCTCCTGCTGCCCTTCCCTTGTAGGGCAGGAGCACCTTTGGGATGGCAAAACATGATATTAAAATGACAACATTTTTGTCAAGTGGGCAAAGGAATAGGGAAAGAATGAAGACTACTAATGGGGTGACAAGAGTGTGCTCCTTCGTCAAGCCATGTAGGAGAGGATGCATTCCCTGCTTTGGGTTACATGACCAAAGGTGTGGGTCAGGGCTGGGGTTACATCCCTTGCCTCTGGTTGTAGAACATAACAGCAGGGTCAGGACCCTACCTTTTACCCCTACTGTTACACTGGGAGGTAGGTGGATTGCTGACCTGTTGTTTCAAAGGGAGAGACAGTAAAAGTTACCTCCCTTGCATGGGGAGTTTCCAAAAATCTGAGCATCTAAACATGAGCCATCCCAGTCCAATGTAGGTGAGGAATCAAGACGGCCATGTGGACTGAGAAGTTTTCAGCTACCTTTGTGAAGAAACATGAGCCAGGCAGTCATTAAGTTGAAGCCTGGTGTGATTAAGAAGAAAGGAGTGATGGGAAATGGTGTCTGGGAGTGACAGTGAGGAGGCTATTAAAGACAGAGCACTTCCTACTGGAGAGAAGTTCCAGGAGTCCAGCTGAGCTGCTGGTTTCACTCCCTGTTCCCACTCCTGCAAGACCTGCCTTCTTCGCTCCTGACGTTGGCAGGTACTCGACTTCTGTCACTTCTGCTGAAGTGCTGACTCTGCGGTGTGTGCAGCACGCATCCAAAGAAAATGCAGCACCTTCTCAAAAGCTTGCACTCCTGGCTGAATCTTTTCCTCACTTTCTGACTCTCCTGGAGATTTAATATAAATAATTGGGGGTACAATGAAGGGGAGAAAGGGACCATCTGAACATCTTGTGCGTTGTTTCTTTTTTTAAAAAAAAAAAAAAGCAAGAAACCCTCCAGGACCGAACCCATTGCCTTGTTAACACTTCTTCTGACTCTCCTGGAGATTTAATATAAATAATTGGGGGTACAATGAAGGGGAGAAAGGGACCATCTGAACATCTTGTGCGTTGTTTCTTTTTTTAAAAAAAAAAAAAAAAACTCTTTAGAAGATTCTTGTTATGTTATTACTTTTACTAGAAATACCATGAGACTTTCCTGAAGTCATCTGGTGCTTTCCAAAAAAAGAATACAGAGAAATGCAGAAATGAATACCAATGGAAAAATACAGTTGTCTGCATGTCTTGCTCTAACTTTCAGTATTAACAAGTATTTGTTTCTTTTACTTTAATGTGAAGAATAAATAGGCTTTATAATAGCATTTAATGGTTACAAACACCTAATGCTAGCAGCTTCCCAGCAGTCATTCAGTTAAACTGTTAGTTAGCCAAAACTAATTAATGAAAAATCACCTGTCCCACCTGTTTCATTGTTCCAGAAAATATCACCCAACTCTCTTCAACAGTATTGGCAAACCAGTTTGCTGTTACTTTTTGCAGATCATTTCAACCACTTCCATTTCTCTGCTGTTCATTGGTACTATTTTTCTTAACAGACTTGTATGGTTTCTTTTTAAGTGAAGAATCATTAGTTTGGCCTTCATGCAGAGAAATAATAGTCTCCAGGCTAAATTCAGCAGCAGCCGTGCTGAAGATCTGTGTTTTCTGCGTACTTCAACAGATTCTGCTTTGGTTTTATAAGCAACTTTGCTGACTTCAGGATTTATTGTAGAATTAATGGAAGTTACTTGGGTCTGACATATAAAGAAAAAAAACTTGGAAACCCCTGCTTTTCGATATAGAGTCCACACGCACTAACACATTGGTGTCTAAGCATAAAATCATGAGGATGTATAGAAGCCCTCTGTGGATGCCTTCTCTCTTGTATGGAGGTACATGAGGTCAGAACAGGGAGCGTCAACAGACCATATGGTCAGCAAATGTAAAAGCCGTAACCAAGGTGTTTTACCAACTCTGTTCTCTCTCCATAGAGCACCTCCATAGATCATCGTATCTAACACACAGACTCCAACAGGTGTGTGTACTGCCATTGCCCACACCAGAGCTCTTCTTTGCAAACCATCCGTTTCTGCTGTCGCCCGTGTGACAGCAGAGTTGTAACCTGATGGATACCAGGTTCCAGTCCTTTGCTGGAGGACTTCTGCCCCTCTGAAGATTTCCGAGAGATATATTACCAAATCTCACACCTTGCTTCAGTGTGGGTAAAATGTCAGCAGACTTCCTTTCTCCAACTTATTTGTAGTAAGTTATACAGTTTCTTGGAAAAAATACATATGCGCACACACACACATTTGCAAACATCACAAAGCATTTAAAAATTATTTTTATCTCTCCAGTGCTCAGCTCTTCACTTCTTTGATTTTGGCACACAGAGTACTGATATATAGCGAAATGGTGATATAATTTGAGATGCTAAAAAATATAGGATTTGAATATAGGAAGGATTCTGTGGATGGGCGAAAAAAAGAAAAAAATCACAAAATAAATCTTTTCAGATCTGTTCTATATACCTATAAAGCATTCTATATATTCACAGAATGGTCTATATATTTATAGAATAAATATATTTCTGCAACAAACAAGTACAGCTTGTTGTACTTTTTTTTTTTAATTGGAATAAGATCAAATTATTTGTAATTTGAACTGAACACCTAAAGATTACCTTTAAATATTTCTTGAAACCAGGGACTTTCCTATTATGTGTATAGGGTTTTCTGCTTTTAACAAGTGGGAGAACTGCCAGAATGGGCAAATTGAAAATGGGGGGGAAACCCTTATGTTTGCTGATTTAAGAATAACTAGAGGGTTAAAAAGAAACATGGAAAATAGTATGTGCTGTCATAGTACTAATTGTATAATGCAGACTGCAAAATAAGTTCTCCAATTTCTGATTCCTTGAGCAAATCTTGGCCCTCAAAATGCAAAGTATAGTTCAGAAAAGACCATAATGCTTGTTACATTTCATGGGAATGATGGATTAATTTCTTTGAACTCGAATTTGCTTCATCACAATGTATTTCAAGTGTCCCCTCTAAAAAAAGTAGTTAGGGGATAGACTGCTGTCACAAGGGGCGATGTGGAAGACTAGATGACACTAAAAGGTAGAAGGGAGAGCGAGCAGTATTACAAAATCCAAACAACTGAATATCATAATCTCCAACCTCTTCCCTTCTCACCCTCTCTTCTTTATGATAATGCTCTCCATTTTCTGTTTTTAAAATATGAAAGCTATTTTGCTTGTATGTTCAACTATCTTCCAGTCTTTTCTTGCCTTTATTCTTTTCCAACAAAAGCTGAGTCTTCCACATATCCACACCTTCAGAATCCTCAAATATCATAAGATATTACAACAAATACAAGAAATGGAAACAATAAGCAAAAGTAAAAAGAATACAAACTGGGGAGGAGAAGTGGGGGCAATAAGAACGCTTGTCCCAGTGTAGCACTTGGGGAAGGTGGTTCATTGGTTTGATCACACTACATAAGGATCTTATCACTGCATTAGCCGACATGATATTTTTCTCTATCTAGAAGAGATCTCTATCTGAAGTATACAGGAGTAACTTACAGGAAAAGAAGTCCGAATGCTTAAGAGACCAAAGGAGACAAAATCAGAAACCAAACCCTAGTCTATATTCCTCATCTGGGCTCTGTTGCTCCTTACTATGACCCATTTCCTTCCTGAATCAAGAGAAAACACAATTGTAGGTATATTGATTAAAATTTTCAAAACTGCCTAAATATGAAACAAAAATCACTTTCTACTTTAGAAAATTTAAAAAAAATTAAAAAATTTCTTTACTGAAAGAGTGGTTAAACATTGGAACAGGCTGCCCAGGGAAGTGGTGGAGTCCCCATCCCTGGAGGTATTTAAAAGACGTGTAGATGAGGCGCTTAGGGACATGGTTTAGTGGACATGGTGGTGTTGGGTCGACGGTTGGACTCAATGATCTTAGAGGTCTTTTCCAACCTTAATGATTCTATGAAAATGGCTCATTTTTCAGAGGATGGCTGCTTAGTACTCAGAATCACTATATCTTTGTTTTAAAGGCCAGCTAAGATAGTGGTGTCTCAATTTGTATAGTGGGAAAGGCAGCCCTGGAGATCAGCTGCGGTGCAGTCCCTTAAAGCAACTCCCTGAGCATAGCCCCATGGCACCCTGGAAGGGCATCCACATGCTGGAGATTGTCTCGGAGTCGGTGGCTGAGCAGGAAGACCGCAAGCAGTTGGAAAGTGGCAGATGAGCCAGCTGGGAAGCACGAATCCAGTGTCCCAAGAGCTGTGCGTGTGCAGTTAAAGAGCAGAGGGCTTCCAGTAATTCTCAAAACAAAGGACCTGACAGTCAGTGCAGAAGGTCTCCTCCAATAATAAGTTGTAATTTATAACACGTTGTAGCTCTGTTTTGGGGCCAGACTGGATTATTTACACAGATCTAAGTCTAGATAGACTAGAGGGGAACCAAGAGATTTATTCTGGGTTTTCACTGGGATATCTGAGAGGAGGGTTTGGCACTTCAGTAGCTGCTTCTTAAAGCAATGCCCACAAAGAAGAGAGACAGTCTTCTTGCAGCCACGCACTTGGAAGAAATACGTACTGGAAAATACTGCACCAAATCAATAGTCACAACTTTAACTACATCTAGTGAAACGGGAGGAGGGAGAGGGGGAATCCTGAGAAGCAGTCAAAGCAAAATGTTAATTCTAATTGTTGTATTTAGTTGGCCTTGTCTTGTGACAAGTTTGTTATTATGCAGATTTCCTACCTGCCACCTTCCATGGGAGGGTTTTACAAAGTGAAGTTATGCAGGCAATTCCCCTTGCTTCTTACCTCTTTATTCCTAATTATGTTGGCCCTGTGTTCACTCAGGATAACATTATAGCTGTCCCCGAATGCTCTAGATTTGGGGCTTGTGACAAATGAAATCTTTTAGTGCTTGGAATTTTTTTTTTCCTATGTTGCAGAACTGTAGCTACTAACATGCTGAAAACAAGGCTGTGCTTGCTTATTGTCTGACAATGGATTATTAGTTTTTAAATCATTTCATGGGCATAATTTCTTAGATTTCCTTTTTATCTTCAGATAGATATATAATGTAGTGTCACACGAGATGGTTTGGGTTTTGTTTTTAATATATGTATGTGCATTTACATATACTATTGCACTTCTTGCCTTTCTTCTTGCTAGGAATGTCTTCTTTCTTCCTCTGTAATAACTTTTATGTGTATGATGCATATATATTCCTTGCACGATGCCATCCTATTAAAGGCTATCATAAGAATAATCTGTAATTCATCTGTTACATAGAGAGTATTTTTGTGGGGGAAAAACCAAGACGTAAAAAGACTTTGAATTATGAATCCAAAGTGAAAAGGGATTAGAAATCCTGATGTCTAAGTCCTTCCTTTAACCGTTACATCAGTAATAATTGCATTGCATCAATAATATTCTCCACTTGTTTTAACTCAGAAATAATGCAGCATTGTGGCTTTCAGTGTTTCTTAATACAACCGATAGTAGTAGAGGTACAGTCAGAAGCTGTTTTATTTTGTTTGTGCTGGATTCAGAAAAGGGTAGGAGAAAGAAGTCAGAGCAATGGGCACTATAAAATATCACAGCTTTCAGGCGCTGCACAGACAAATTAAAGCATCCCCAATCCATAGCTTTAAGCTGGATGCAAAAGGGCGCTGGACAGACTGGGTGAGTAGAGGAAGGCTGATCGTCCCTGTGACCCACACAGTGCCTTCATGGTGAAGTGTCCCCAGAAACTTCTCAGCTGTTGTGTCTTTGGGGTCATTGTTGTCCTCAGTCTTGTTGGGAATATCCAGTCTGTTTTCTTTCCAGCCTCTGGAAGCATTAAACCTATTCAGAGAAAGGATGAGGAAAGGTGGTCCCATAACATGGTATGTAGCGCACACGTGGTGCCACAGCCAACTCTCAGGGCCACCGTGAGTCCCAAGAGCTGTGCCGACAGCACCCCGAGCCAGGCAATGCTGAAGCACTCCCAATAGCTGGCACCCCGCACCCCTGCCACTGCTGTCAGGGGTGGCCTGCAAACCCTGCTGGCCACAGGGGACCTTCTGAAAAAGAACAGATGTTGTCAAATGTATCTCAGCCCCACGGCAGAGCTGCAAAGATGGGCTGAAAGCTTTGGGGCTGGGTTCAAAGCATTGGGTCTTGCCAGCCCAGCAGAGCGCGTTCCTGTCGGTACTCTACGAGACAGGATGCATTTGAAGGTTTCTTCCCAGGAACCATAGGGGGCTAAACCTGATCTGATTGCAATATCAACAGATATGCTAAAACATGGCAGATTTAGCCCAACCAGAGAGCTAACGCTATCCAGAGGCCCAACCACAGGCAAGGAGCTTCTCGGCTCCTTCCCTCTCTCCCTTTCAAAATCCTCTTCTGACTACAGGTATTGGGGTTTCTCTTTGCTACTCTCAGTAGACAAACGTAATTCAAACAATTAAACACTTAATAGTGACATTCAAAAAATATGTGAGATTGTGGCCAAGCTTCTGACTTTTACTGACAATTTTAGAAATATTCCTGGTTTTCATCATAAAAGTTCAGATTCACACATCCAAGTGGCTCTTTGGACATTGAAATGTGCTATACACATGGATATAATTTAATTCGGAAGAACCTGACTGCTGCTACCTCACCTTTTTTGCTTATTTTTAGTCAGTCTATAGAGAATTTAGAAGCCTTTTACTAGATGGTTAGAAATAAGAGACAGGGTTGGTTTTTGGTTTTCCTTGTGTGTGTTGTGAGGCATCAACCTAAGCTATGAGCAGGCTCTTTTTTTCTTTTTCTTTGTTTAACCTGGATTTAAGCCCTGATGATTGTTGCTGTCATACAGCAATATTCTTCAATGTTATAATACAGTACATCCTATACATTACATCCTAAAGGAGTTCCGTGGTTTTCTTTTTGGGAGGGATTATGAAGTTGCAAGTCAGTTTTTGTATCAGAAATAGTGTGGCCAGCAGGAGTAGGGAAGTGATCGTGCCCCTGTACTCGGCACTGGTGAGGCTGCACCTTGAATCCTGTGTTCAGTTTTGGGCCCCTCACTACAAGAAGGACATTGAGGTGCTGGAGCG
>NW_008795527.1:4702877-4723862 GCF_000699145.1 Aptenodytes forsteri
GCCCAGGGAAGTGGTTGAGTCCCCATCCCTGGAGGTATTTAAAAGACGTGTAGATGTGGTGCTTAGGGACATGGTTTAGTGGTGGACTTGGCAGTGTTAGGTTTATTGTTGGACTCTGATCTTAAAGGTCTTTTCCAACCTAAATGATTCTATGATTCTATAAGTCTTCTAATGAATTTTATATAAACGTGTTAGCTGGAGAATTCTTCTGATTTTAAGTACATCCAGGAATTGGGCCTGATACAAAACCCCAGATAATGCCTTGAAAATTTGGGTTCAGTATGACTTCAGATGGAAGCATCTGTTACCTCATCTAATCTGTAGTATATTTGTGCGTGTGGCCATAAACAGTTACCGAGCTCACTTTCAGAGCTGGTCATATTTCTGGGGTAATATCTGTAATACCTGGAGATTTAACATATTGTTTCAGTACAAAAATTCTTACATTAAGTTACCCAAGCTAATAAGGCCAAACTCTTTTGAAAAGATAGTTTTACTACTCGTGCAATGTTTACTAAGAGCAAAATCCATCTTGTTACAGTGGAAATAACATACTCCAACTTCACGTGGCAGGAAGAAAAACACTGCGCTGATTTATGAGTAGCTGCCATCTGAAGGCATTGAGATTTTTAGGCCCATTGAATATTAACCAAAAAGACCTGGGGAACATCTGAGACAAAAGGTAGTTGGTAAATTCATCTCTGCTATTATTAAGCATTCACATCACAGGCATCTATTTGTGCCTACATAACCCCGGCCAAGAGAGGGAATGCAGGCTGCGGGTGCTGTTGTAGGCAATGCATTCCCATGGAGGAAGCTTGGGGTGACCACGCACATACTTGGTGCCTAAACCAGAATTGGGATTAGAGGTGTGAGTTGTCTCACCTAATCTTTGTATTTTAATGAGAAAGGAGGGAGTGAGAAGGCCTGAGCCAGGGGGCCATGGCTGGCTCCCTCTGGCTGTGAAATGTTTGTGTCCCTTGTGACTGTCTTCTCCCCAGGGTTAGAGTGGGCAGAAGAGCCTCTCCTTTTCATTTAAGAAAGGGTTACAGGGCCATGCTGCCAAAAGAGCTGCACCAGGGGCTGAAAGCCCCAAGAGAGGTTTGGGTCAAGTTAGGTTACTTCGGAAGGATTTGGATCTCTGAAGATGTTTTGTTTTCATTCTTTGAATTAAAATTTAATTTAAGTAATTGAAATACATAATCCGTCTCTGAGGAATGCTGTCTTAATCTTGTCTCTTAGAAGAAAAAGCAGGATTTTCAAATTTTATCTGTTACTGATCAGCTGTATGAGCTTACACCAGTCTTCTAACCTCTTTGAGCCTTTGTGTCACCTTATCTTATCCTGGCTTTATCCTAAATATGGAGATTTCAAGCAGTTTGTCCTTTGCAACGTGACAGTTCAGTGCTCAATGCTAAGGGTGCTTGACAGCAGTTGTGGAGCTAAGAAAGTAATATGCTTAAAATAATGAAAAAACTATTGAAAATCCTCTTCCTTACCTCCCACCCCACCCCCCAAAAAAAAGAAAAAGGAAAAAGCTGTGAGTTTCATATAGTTTGTTTCAGCATAGTAACTACCCATATAGGTCCAATTACATTTCATATTAAAAAAATAAAAATAAAGAGGCAAATATAAAGAACTAGAGCAAAAGGACAAAAAGTGAGAGAAGAGAAATTAGATGGGAGCCGAGTGGAGAGCGCAAGAATCCAGCTTTAATAGAGACAAATCATGCGGGCTAAATAACTGAGACTCTGGATCCAGGCACCGACTTTCTCATTGCCTGGAAATGGTCAGAGCATCACAACTGTGATTTTTGGACAATCATACACTATGAGGTTCTGTTGAGTGAACCCTGATCTCCTAGGTCCCCCTGCAATGATTACTTCTTTAAAAGCTTTTAAACTGAGGACTTCATTGTTGTTGTAATACTAAGGCTTCCGAATCTGTGGTTATTATGAAGGGGGGTTGTTTACTGCTCTGTTCCACTATAAAAACATTATATGTAGCCTATTTATTTGATGCCTTCCAAAAAACCACAGTAATTAATTGCTGTAGCGTATGGTTGCGGTAGCCCAATGGTCGGACAAAATCAGCTGAGAAAGCAGAGCTGGTTGCGCACCAACTGCAGCACCCGCCCACCGCTGACCACAATAACCTTTTTGGGAAAAGTCACTTCCATCAGTCAGGCCACTACAGGGCAGTGGCCGCAAGGCAGCAAAACACTGCTTGGAATAATTCTTTGCAGATGCCAGGAGCCGGAAGTTTCAGGGAGAAAAATGAAAGCCATTCACTCTTCCAATGACACAAGCCTTTGATACCACAAAGTCATTTGGACAGAGAGCTCCAAGGTCAGGAAGGCACGTAAAGATTGGTGATTAGAGAAATACTATATCAGCAAAGTGTGGCAAGCTATTAAAAGAAACTGTAGCTTTTATGATTGTGTCGCTGGAGCTTCCCCAGGGCTATTTGTATTAGATATTGAGTTAAGCATAACTTATTTAGTCCCAGCATTCCAGAAAACATTTTGATGTCAGCTACTGAAGGAAAGTAAACACAAGGAGGAGGAAACAGTACTGATCCCAAACAGATAAAAATATTTTAATTTAATTTTGTGAACCCATGAATGTTAGAGCGTTAAGAAAGAGGAATTTTTAAAAGGTTGATTTGACTTAAAAGACTTGGTAGATAGAGGAATTTAGTCACTGTGCAGCTGGGGGAGGGAGGGTGGAGAAACAGAGATGATTTATCACCTTGAGTATACGCTACACCCTGACAAAGCATGAATGCAGTTTTCTGTAGACAACATTTTCATCTAGAGCAGATTTTATGCACATGTGTGATTCTCATCTAACGCTGTGGGCTTGTGCATATGTTGGGCCAAACTATTTGCTTAGCTGGGCTGTTTGCCCAGTGGATGTTCTGATGGCTGGTGACAGGGATTTGCCTGCCCTGTAGTGAGCAATTAAGAGTCTTTGGGACTGTAATTTAGGAATAGCTCTATGGGTCTGGATTTTTGGTCACTAAGTGAAGAGTTCAAAATCTGATCTAGAGGCTGATAATATCTGCACAGATATTATCTCACAGCTCAGAAGCTCCAGTGCAGGAGTCATGCTTGTTTACTTCTGTAAGAAGCAGCCAAAAAATCCATTGAGGAATTCTGCTCGTGGGTTCTCTATTCTCTCAGAATGACACTGCGGACCTGAGGAAATCACAGGTATAAATGTAAGGCCAGGTGTGGTTTTCCTTGATTCGCCAGAAATTACTGTTTACTTAAGAGTGGGGAAGTGGGAGAGCTGAAACCTCAAAGTCAAGTACAGCTCAACCCCCTTAACGCAGGGGAGACACCTCAGCAACAGCTCCTTGCAGAGGGGTCTTTCATGACATCTTGACTGTGCTTCTATTATTAGATTATTTTTTTTTAAGGTGCTTTTAAGTGGGAGGTTAGCACTTATAGGTTTGTTTGGTTTTTTGAAGTACTGCAGAAAAAAGGGTCAAGGAATATAGCAGAACTAGCATCATACTACAGATATCACTCTGTAGATGTTATCTGTCCAGAGATACTGCCCGAGAAACAATTTGTACTTCCTGCTACCTTGCTCTGACCAAGTGTACTAACGTCACTTCATTTTGGACCTAGGCAAGATGCCAGCCCTTCCTTTTCCTTTTGTCTCAATAGAAGACAAGGGATATAAGACCGTGAAGATTGTTGAATTTTGGTGCTTCTCTTGATTAGCATAGTTACCGTTCAGTGCCCTCATATTGCTGATAAAATAAAGTTTTTCTCTCAAGTTGTGAAATTTTGCATTTCTGTGTTCAGACTAGGAAAGATCTTCACCATGAGACGAAGAGGAAGAAAACTTCCTCTCCTTTCTCTCCTTGCTATGTATTTTTTGTGCTAACGTTTTCACTGCAAAGAAATTACTCATTACCACAGGAATATCCCAGTACTGCAGGTTACATATTAATGACAAGTTCTCCCAGACAGAGGATCATATTCCATTTAGGAGTGCAAATGTTATGTCTGCTAGTTACCAAACTTGCCATATAGGACTTAGCAACTAAGACTTTATTTGCACGTTCTCTGCCTAAAAACATAATAGTTAATACAAAGACCTCCCACAGATATTTTTTTTTTTACCTTAATTACTCAGCCTTACACACCCGCCCTAATTCTTGACATATTTAATAAGAAGATTCTGGGCTATAAATTCTCTACCTCGCAATTTGTAAGTTACCACTTCATTGCATTTTTAGGCTGTCTTTAACAACGTTTAGTCTTTTACTCAGGAATACAACTGCTGCATTTTGCATATTGTGAAGACAGATTTGCAGCTTTTTGGGAGACACAGCTAAGAAGGAAAAAGGCTTGTTTTGTTGATTACATGTCCTGAGGAGCATATAATTTGTCACTTAAGAAAAAGAAAGCAGAAATATGCTTTACCCTGAAGCTAGACAGAAAAAATACTTAAATTTAACAGAAGAATCGAAGTTTGGCTATGACTGAAGGACTAGATAGAGCCAAATCAGACTTAAGAAGATAAGAACATAAAAAATGCCTTATTGCATCAGACCAGTCCATCGTGCCCAATACCGTCTCAGACTGTGGCAATAAGAGATGCTATTTAGTGAGAGCACATAAGCATGGCTACTCTCTGCAATTCATTCTCCTTGTGCTCTCCCAGCACCCAGAATTTTTGCATTATAGATGTTAGAGGTACCTCCCTGTGTGTTTCCTTTAGTATCTGCTTATGACCCTGTTGTCCATGAAGTTGTCTAATCCTGTTTTGAACTGCTGGTCCTACAATCTCCCACAGCAACAAATTCCAGAAGTTCACTATTCATGGTGCAAAGAAAAAAAACCTCGTCTGTTTTAAACTGATGTCCTCGTAATTTCAGCAAAAGCTCCCAAATTTAATATTGCAGGATTTGGTGAATAACCGTTCTTCATCCACTTTGCCTGCTGCCCTCATGATTTTGTAAATGTTTCTCTGAGGGAAGGTATTCTGTAGCAGAATTAGAGATGTTTACCCAGAAAAGCCTGTGCCTTCCACGGGTGATAATGTAGCCCTGCTTCTCCGTTGTACAAATTACCTTTCTGCTCAGCATTGTTGAAAACGCTGCTTTAATTGATGTTCGTGCTGCAGCTGGCCTGGTGGGTCACCCGCTGAGCGGCGTGAGGATACTGCCGGCTCCTGCCAGGCTCCCTCCCAGGCCCAGCGTGCCCCAAATCTGCCCCCTGTTCTCTGGGCCAAGGAGAGCCTGGCAGCCAGCCGGGGAAATCTTATTATGTGGGTGATATTCACTAGGGGAGCGTTTGAGAGGTGCATTTTAGTTTTATTTAAGTGTTCTGGTTTCTACTGCTATGGATTTACATGTATAAAAGCCCCACATTTAATAGATAGTAATGTATGAGCTTTCCAAATGTTTTCTCTACACTTCTGCTTCTACTCTCCAAACTCTTCATTCTGTCTTTCTCTCTTCTTCCCCCTTCTTCCCATGGGGAGAGGATGATGTCTTTTTGCACGAGACATTAGTGTGTTTGCAAGCAGTATGCAGTAAAACTTTCAACTGTAATGCAATTCAGTCAAGAAATAAGAGACAAAACCCAAAGGCTGAGACCAGCGCCAAAGCTAGATGTTTGATATTAAATATATTGCAACTTTTTCTTTCTAATATTTTCAAGTAGGAAATAAATCTCCTTTCTGTTGAAAGATAGTTCTGCCTTTGAAGATAGAATAACGTTTACATAAATGTTAAGGTCTTCTTTAATGTAGCTTTCATTATCTCCTATGTTCCCCCTTTCTCTGAAAGCCCGAGTGACTGATGTCAAGATCAAGGGAGTCAATCAATGTAGATACACTCCAGGACCCAGATAGGATATAAATCACCCTTACTCCTAACCACAGTAGACACCTAACTGAAGGACAGAAGTTTACATATTCGCTGTCCTTGTGGGGGAGGCTAAATTTCCCAGCCACTTACCTCACGGGAACCCCTCATTCATTAACCAATTGGGGTGCTTAGTATCACTTATCAAATAGGCTAATCAAAGTTTGAGAGAAACCAGCTCTTGACCACTTCTTGCCCTTTGAGCACTCCAGGGCCACCTCCTGCCCCTAGACTTTTATCTAATTAAAGTTAAAGAGGGGAAAATTAATCCATGGAAGAAAATGAGATAACAGCCACCATAGCAGACCATCCCAGAGTCTGGTTTGGCTTTCATCTATTGCTACCTGACAATTAACTCTTCAGCGACACAGGAACCCCATTTTATGGGAGCAGGATCTGTCCCTTCACACAATGATGGGCGTTGTTTTTTCATTTTTCACTGCTCCATGTTGCAGTTCCTCTACTTGTAATGGGTGCGGGTGAATTAGAAAGGTCATCCTTTACTCTCCTTCTCTCAAGCTTGACTTAGTGCTGTTTTCACTTGCAGAATACAAAAGTGAAAACTGTAATTTATTACAGTACTAGCAATTCAAGATGTTATGCTTGGATCCTGTGCTTGCAATTGGTTACCAACATTCCAGCCTTTCTTGCTTTTGTTGGCTACTAGTTTATAACCCTCAATTTCATTCTCTAAATCTGTGTTTAAGAAGACATTTCACAACACAGGGTTGTGGGTTTTTTACCTTGGAAAAAAAGTGTGGAGTGTCCTCTTTGCAGATTCACTGCAATTTTTTTGTACTACTTGTGTTCCTGTTTGGTGTTCTTTTGTTTTAAATTCTTTGCTTCTTGTTAAAACCACCTGATTGTAATATTTCTGAAGCCCAAAGGATCTTCCTTTACGATCGCTTGAATTTTTCAACAGCTGAAACTTTGGCACTGTGAAGACCAGAAATAAGTTAACTCCAGTAACGCAGCAGTCGTTCGCTGCACTGCGAATGGAGAGACTTGCATTTTATGGGGTACTTGGGAGTCCTGGGCTGTGGCCCCGCAGCAGCAAGCTCTGCTCCTCCAGCAGCACCTGCCAGCAGTGAGTCGGGGTGTGTGGGGCAGCTCCGACACGCCACCCTCGCTGGCATTTCAGGTTTTGGTGCACTGAGGGAGCAACAGCAACAAAGTTCAGTTTTCTTTCTAAAAATACCCTGATAATTTGAAGGCTGCATTTGTCTTTCTAGCATTTTTAGCAGGAAGCGTTGGATTATAAAGTCTGTGGGACAGGCACAGATGGCCAAAATTAGACGTGCTGAGGAAATCCCACTTATACTCTACACCGTCTCAGTGTTGTAACTTGCACCTTGAGGCACTCAAAGGTGGGTAAGTTAAAGTAGCCCCACTCGGACTCCTTTCTAGAGATGAGAACTGGTTTAATTATTACATGTTTATATTACTTTGAAATGGGCCACTGTTACTGGTTTGGTTTTTGGTGGTGTGGTTTTTGTTGTTGTTTTTTTTTTTTTTAAAGCCTACAAAGCCCATGTATATCTATAGCACTGTAGCCAGTAGTAGTCATTAAATACCTTACAAGACTAACTTTAATATTGTCAGTATGCAGTTCCTCGCACTTAATAACAGGTATTCTGCAACATAGTTAATTACTTGCAAATGGAAGTTGTAAAAGATAATAGGGTTCAAACCCTTTCATTTAAATCAAAAAGAAGCCCCAAGCAAGCTTCCAAATCTCTTCCAAACTTTGGGAAAATTTTAGTCCATATCAATGTCTGAACGAATATCTGGCCTTCCCTTTAGCTACCCGAACTAATCCATCAGACCTACAATTTAGAACTATGACCTGCAGCTGTTTGGTTATGGAAGGGACATTGGTAGGACTTTAAAGGGGGATAAGTGAGGCAGTGAAAATGAGATTCAGTAATCCCCCTGTATTATAAGATACTTTGCACAGGGTGGGAAGGAGCGGGGACATTTGCTTGCTACCCCATCCCAGGCAGCAGTGGGGAGGATACGGGCACTCCTTGGCCTGCTGCCTGCTCAGTGCCCCCCGTGGAGGCAGGCAGCAAAGAGGTGTCTGCCAAATGCCTCCTACAGCTCCGGTACCAGTGCAGGGGGTTCACGAGGACCCAGTTAAACTCAGATATCAATTAATACCAGCTGCTTCGCTCTGCAGGGTGGACAGGACCTACTAGGAACTGGAAAATCTGTAATTGGGAAATACACTAGAGAGAACGATTCTGTACTGGTAGGGGGATAGGCTGCAAGCTGTAACAGGTCTTTTCCATTTCTAATTTCTACATATTTAATTTATATAGGGCACTGAAAACTTAAATTGTAGCAAACTTTGGTCACTATCCACAAGAGACAGATTTGATCCAGTGACCCAAAGGCGAAAGGTTCTGTATTCCATTAGCAACCCCCTACAAACGCAGTCCCTCACCGAGGTTTTTATATCAATAACTAAATACCACTAACCTTTACAAGCTACATGGTAACATTTTCAATCTCCTAATTCTGAGTCGTTTCACAAGCAAAGGGAAATTCGAGTTTGTCTTAGAGATAAAAATGGAACTTCGTCAACATTTTGTTGTTAGATATTTAGGAATACAATTATATTTGAAAGAGGGGGAAAAGGAAAGCAGGTTGGATTATGACTCGGTGTGTTTAGGAGTGTCTAAAAGGCATTGCCCTAGGAGGACGCATTAGGCACCACTCCTACGCTGCTTTTCCCACCCTCTCCTGTGACTGATTGCGAGGGAAAATTCTTCTCTCCCCCTTACTGGCAATTTTACATCTTCTACTCTATTACCCACTGGAATGTCCCTTGGAATTCCACACAGGATCCAGAAGTTAAGAGAGTCTTGATCTTGATACTAGTGAAACTTGTAAGCAAGACAACAGTACTCCGCACATATTTTTTGAGCATGCACAAAAATGTATACAGGCTAAGAAGATATAACGCTATTTAATTTCTATTAAAGGTGAAAATGTGGAAATAACCAAAAATAAGTTACATAAAATAGCAGTTGGAGGTCAGTATTCATGTCAGAGGTGGTCTTGTTCTACTTTTTTTTTTTTTTCTTTTTTCCTTTACCTACAGGCCAAACACCACTAAGCCAGAAACCACCAACCAGTACAGTCTCACAGTAACAAGATTCTAATAGCCCATGGAAAAATCAACATATAATTTTATATTATGGTACTTACTAGAGTCCCTGTTTTGTTTTGTTTTTTTTTTTTTAGTTCTGACCTAACTGTAACATGAGAAAAGGCAGTGGAGTGACATGCAAAAATGTGTGTTCATTTTAATTTGTAATATATTCAAAATATTGTTGGTAATTTTTCATATGATATGTTTTTAAGGAACCCTCACTTCAGTCTTTTGTTACAGAAAGCTAGGAATTTTACACACAAATTTTGTTGTTGTTGCTTTTTGTTTAAACAAACCTATCATCCCTTAATACACAGAGAAGCATATAATAATCCTGAGAGTATATAAAGTGACTTTGAGATTGTGACACATCTCCTATCTCCTGAGGGGGCTGTCTATGGGCCTGCTGGCTCCATCATTAGTTATATAGGCTACTCTCACGCCTGAGCTCTTTTTCGTTGGTGGTGGTTTTGCATATGTAAGTAAATACACAAATATTTTCATTAGATAGCAGAGAACACACTTGCATTACTTGCATGGACCTTTGAGGAAGTTGCCCACGTACTTACAGGCAAGTAGGCACCTTCAAAATAGGTGCCTGAGCACTTTAGCGGTTTTACTTAAAATGACTTCATGGAAGTTCATATACACTGCAACAGCCAGTGACCTGAGCTGGGCTGAAGCATGCCTGGTGCCTAACTTGTCCTTCTTCATTTCTACGCATGCTTTGTTGTTCCTGGCCACATCTTTTATTGTTGTCCCTTCTTGCGCGGATTCCCTTTGGCATCAGTGACTTGGAATCGCTTATTGCTACATTTCCTAATTCTTTTTATATCTCCTAATCCTCATACATGGGCCACAGATTTTTATTTCTTCTTTTAAATTATATTGATCAATCTCTTGATGTCAGAACGCCAAATCCAACAACAATAAAGGAATTCTCTGGTTAACAACTTGAAAAGACCTTAATCTGCATTTTACTAGGCCGGTCCTCTCCTTGTAGAGGTGTGCAAACAGTTTAGCAAACTTTCAATCCGTGTCTGTCAGCCATTGCCTCTTGGAAGGACCGAAGCTGGTTCAAAAGTGCAAAGCTCTTCCCTGATTTCAGGAGTGTTAAAATAGCAGAAAAAACATCAAGCAAAAGAGAAGGAATACAGACACAGCTCCTCCAAAAACTCTCCCTCTAGCAATAAAAAGCGAGCTTGAAAGGAAGAATCCATTCAGCAGGCTGGATTTAGAGGATAAGATGTTATACATATAACACCATTCTCACAGGCAAGCCAAGAGCTGCACTCAGTGTGCAAAGGTAAAGCTTTAGGTCAGAGCAGAAATGTCAGAACTTCTGAAGAATTCTGGATACTCCAAGGGATGCTGTGGAGCCTGAGGTAACGCAAATGCTGACCGGGGCTGAATTGCGGGCTTGCTCCTAGGGCTCCTTGGGTCTTAAGGATGCTTTGCTGCTGTTTGTATTCTGATCCTAAAACAAGATTAGACACTTGGGAAAACACTGTTAATCTACTCCACAGTGATTCACGCTGGTCACCAGAGTGGAGTGAAGTCCTGCTGAAAAGCTTTAAAACTAGGCAACAATATTGGAAGCAGAGCCAAACCAGCAGTGTTATTTCTAAGGCTGAGGGCTGCATTCCAAAACTACTGTCTCCTCTTCTCGAGCAGCTTAGTCTTCAAAAGAGGGCCATTTAATACTAAAAATTACCATGATTTGGGGGTCAATAAATCTTTTTTTTAAGTGATAAACCACAAAGTGCCCCATGACTTGATTCTACTTCGTGTCGCCATGGAGTTTGTCATCTTCTTTTTTTTCCACATACCCAAGTATTTCATTCTGCTCTTTTCCTTGAAACTTGGAGGATTTGGGTTTCTCCCTCTCCCAAGATAGTTATCGTTGGCCAGTGCATCAAATAACTTCTTCTAGTGAACTCCAGCCACAGAACAAATACACCACCTACCAAACCAAAGGCGCCCCCTTCAAATCACAGTCCCATTTGGCAGCCAGTTCCTCTCCTACCATTATACCCGGAGCAAACTATAAATCTTTTGCCTTGGACACTGCTCGCTACCTCAAGCGCATAAAACTAGCTATTACCACGATTTTAGTAAAATGATCAACTGCTAGAAAGGGAGTGTGCTGTAGGTGTAACACATTTCACAGAGATAGTTTCATATAGCTCCATCTTTTATTTTTCAAAATTCAAGAGCTTCCCTCTAGCAAGCTTGAAGCCATTTCTTTTTTGTATCTGCTGCTGATTTTTTTCCTGTTTTTTCTGTCTCTTGTCTTATTTCTTTTTTGTTTTGTTGTTTGTTTGGTTTTTTTCTTTCTTTGCCTGTGTGGTCTATTGCATTCCTTGTGAGCTCAGAAACATACCTTACCATTTGCAGGAACCATCACCACACATGATTCTATGTAAGGAAGAACCTCACCATTGATGCCTTAATTAAAATGTAGATTTGAATATGCCAGATGTAACTCTCATTTATCAAGATCAAAATCTTACTGCATTGTCATAGGACTTAATTTAACACTGAATGGTTTTGTCTTCAGATTAGCTTAAAAGGAATTCTTGATGCTGTTGAAGGTGTGGGGAAGCAATAACTCCTCGTAACAACGCCTCAGCATAAACTGCCTGAAGAGCTATGCGTGGAAGGGTACTTTTTTTTTTTCCCCCCTCCTTATTGAAAATAAAACTTTCTTCTACTCCACTGGTATATGCTCAGTTTAAAACGTATTTTGAACAGCACAGCTCCGTACCATGCATTGGAATTTAGAGTTTGATATAGTCTGTAACACGGTAGACTATTCTAATCCAAATCCCGGTTTAGTACAGAAGCAAAAGTTTCAGCAAGGCACTGACAATGATAATCCAAGTGCAGTGACTTTGGATTATATGGACAGAGCTTTCACAGCAGTTGTCAAAAAGCACATGTGTATCCCAGGCAGACGTGAAAGCAGCTTCACACCAAAGGCCGTATTTGGCTCTTTGTTACCTCAGTCACCAATTGCACTGCTCCAAAATGCTTGCTACGACTGCCTTGGCAATACGTGGGAGTGAGAGAGGAGGGAGGACTTTGAAGTATTTGCTTATAAATACTTTATCTCCATCTCCAGGGCTGTGCAAAGCTGCATATATTACTTTCCACTTTCTGAATTTGGTTCTCGTCCATTTGATTGCTCACACACTTTGTGCTTTGAGGTAGTTTTGCTGCCTTTCAAGTTACTTGGAGAAAGTTTGTGGGTGTGGGTTTTTGGTTTTTGTTTTTTTTTTTTTTTCTCCCTGCTGCCATCTCAGATCCAGTTAACAAGAAGTCCTTCGCTACAGGACAAGAGTGAAACATCATTAAGTCATAATTTCTTTTCCACAAGTGTAGCAGGTATAACCAAGCTGCTTTCCTCCTAAGGCTCCCAGCCCCGAGAAAGGGAAGAGGCTAGCCCCAAAGGACTGCATTTCTTGGGTCGCTATAATCTTAGATTAAACTCCTTTTGTCAGAAGGAGAGAACAAAAGTGACTTAAAACTTCCTTTTTTATCTTTTTCCCTTCAAAAGCAATGCAAAAGCAAAAGCTCACACTGTGTGCTTTTACAATCAGACCGAGGCGGGAACTTGCCCCTGCATAGGTAGCGTATGCATCAACAGGGTATTTTTACCGCAGCAAATCCCAGATTCAGGTCTGAAGATAAGCTGGCTATCTTTCTTCCCTGCTTTTGTATACTATAGCTAACCTTCCTGGAGCTCATGCTTAGCCACAAATAGAGTGGAGAGCTTTTTCCCTTCCTAAGCAGTCTTTGGAGAGAGGCTCAAGTGAGTTTACTGACAAATTTAAGAAACTGTAGGAAATTGGTGAAAAAAGAAGCAATTCACGTAAATGTCCTGTCTAAATGAAATATAAGAGCACAAGATTTGCAGAGGAAATCAAAGTCTGAAAAAGTAATTACACTTGTTTAGATTAAATACAAGACAGCATTTTAATAAACAAGCGAAACGTCTGGCTAACATGTTATTTCTCAGCTTTTCTCTTATTCTATGTTTAAAATTAGATGTCTTTTCTCCTCAGTTCCATAATCTCCAATAAATTAACCTGTCCAAATAACACATGCACAGGATAAAACTATACCTTTGATTTTGATTACATTGCTTATGCTTGCAATTTAGGTAGCCTTGATTCCAGCCATTGTTGTTCCTGGGGACTTGGGCACCCTTAAACTGCTGAGAAAATCTCAGTTCTTACATGGATCTAGTTAAGTTGTTGATTGCAAACAGATAAACGTATCTCTCTTTGTTGACAAATGACTTAGAAACACAATTTTGCAAATATGGTACTGTGTCTCTGGTGTATCACCGCTCTTTTGTAGGGACTATGGACTTACACTGCTGTAACCTGGAAGAATTTAGTTGTGAATGGGATAGATTTTATCTGTAAATACAATTCCCAAACATTCAACAGAACTACAGGAAACATTACATTAACTGAACTGTCACATAGATACAGCAAAGCTGACACTATTAAGGCAGTGTAATTTCTTGAAGTCCTACAAATCAGCAATTGAACTTGATATAACAAAAATAGCTTATTAGCAGAAATACCTTGCTCACTAATCTAGTGCTAGGTAGACACTGTATGGACTTCATATTGCATGACTAAAGCTTTACTACATTTTGGTAGCAGCTCTTTGCATTAAAACAGAAGAAATAATGCTAAAATAATGGGTTGCAGTAGAATGTGAAATGTAACGGAGCAGAGCATCCTGTCAAGGCAAGCACCCTCCCTGCTTGCGGGTTCCCTTCAACAGGAGCAGGGAAGTACTCGGCTAATGTCAGAGAGGGTAAGGATGTACCCAACCCGTACTGCCACAGCTGTGGGGGTCAGGATTAAAACAGGTGCAAAACGAAGATGATTTTTAATAGTTCAAATTTAGATTACTAAACCAAAAAGTAATTCTTAATTTTGCTTTGACTATGGGTAGTACATTGTCACACTAGTAGATGACAGGCGGATTTTAAAGACATGTTTTAGTATAGCCATTTAAAATACTCCTTAAATGAAGCATATCACACAATGTATGTATTACAGTTATAGCACATATAGAGCAAACGTGTCATAAATCATTGAGAAGAATCTTAACAAAGCAAGATGCTTGTTGACGTAGGCCGAAATAAAAGTGTATCGGAAGGTGCTATTACTCCAATTCCATAACCTCGTGGCCTTGTGCATGCAATTTAGTAGCATAAATATAACTTTGGAGGAGCTGTTTTTCAAGTAATCTGGAGCTTCTGGATTTCTGAAAATCAGGCTTTTAGAAACGTGGGATTCTTTCCACACATCCTTCTGGAAAGTTCATTGTTCCTAATTTAAAAACCACAGCAGCAGCAGCAGCAGCCTTATGGATAGGCATGACAGCCCTTCTGTGTCTTTCTCCTTCTCCTCACTGCTTGTCATTTTTGGAATTGAATAGTGCAGCCTGCTCTTGCCTGACTCCTCAGCGTGGTATTTTTCCCTATGCCCAGTCTTTCCAGAATCGCACTACAGAAGCCAATATAGTATCCCTTTTTTTGGGGGGGTGGGGGAGGTAGGGGACAAGGGGAATGTTCTCCACAAACTCCAGCCTATTAAGTTTTTCTTGGAGTGCCTCTGGTTTCTTTTAAGTACAGCTGTCATCAATGCTTGCTAAGTTACAACACCCTAAAGACTCGCACAGTGAGTTATAATACATGTTTTCTATAAATCATGCAAAGACACATGCGCACTGCTGGTAATGCTTGTGCATACCTTCATGCACACACCTAAATACCTACAGGTATATAGACAAAATACAAAATTCATCAAAATGTATAGTGGTGAAGGCAATTCCTGTACAATGTTCTTTTTGAAGTTCTTTGGTCAAGCAGCATGTAAATATATGAACTGGTATATGGGAAGATGGGAGCATATGCCCACACCTGTTAACTAAGTGGGAAGTAGTGTCATCTAGTGGTTAGCTCAAAGCTAAATGGGACAGAAGCTGTAGTTCACTATATATAGTGACAAAATTTTTCATTCTTGCATTGCTGTACTGTGCAACTTACAAAGAAATAAAAATTATTTCCTCTATCTCCTTAATTCAGCTGGAGAACCATACACTGAAATATCAGAAATATGTAAACTCTGCTCAGATGGACACCTTCCTTTTTTGCATCCCATCCCATCCAATGTTTCCCTCTGATGGTGCAGACCTCCTCCTGAGAGGATATTTATAGACCTTCTGCCCACCCTCTTCCATACCATGTAGCTTGAAAACTACCATGGCAGGACACTGGCACACTACCGTATAAAGAGGTAGATTAATTTACTGTTGAAACTTACAGTAACTGAAGTTCATTCAGTTTCCAAAAATGTAAGAAGAGACAAGTCTTTCTATGAGCAGCATTCTTCATAAGATGGAACAAATTTGATTAAAAGCTGGTTCTTATCCTTTCCTCTTATGACAACATGATTGTTAGAAATTATATCCTCATACAGTCTAAAGTACTCTTTAGTGTCGCTTCTGGATGCAGAAAAACATGGATTTGAGCACTTGCTTACAAGTGAAGGAAGCGGTGGTGTTAAGCACACACTTAAAGCTAAGTGTGTGATTAATTTCTCTGTAGATTTGGGGTTTATAATATGAATGAAGTGCTGTAATCTGCCTATCTGCTCTTAAATTTTTGTCAAAAGACTTAAAGATGTAATTTGCAGATATCTCTTATATAAAAATAACTGTAGGGTGTTAACATAAAAGCTAACTTATACCTGGATGCAACATTATTGGTCCAATTATTTGCTATGGAATCATAATTAGTTTTATCCATTACAGTTTCATCTATTAAAATTAAAGAAGCTAAAATCTCCTGAAACTGCTGAATGAAGGGCTAACCATATTAGAATGGAGCAGTTATAAACAGGACTTTTCCAGCTGCCCTTGCTAACAGGCAACTCTAAAATAACAGCGATGCCTGTCTTAAGTTTCTGCTAACAAAGCTGATTTCTGACCAGAAGGCTAGAGTATTCTTTTTCATCTATTAAGCCCCGAAAGTGACAGTTCTTCTTCATATCCCTAATATTTCCTTTTCAGCTCACCAAGGCCAAAATGTCATTTTTTCTTGTAAAACAAAAAATCAAAGCCAAATGGTTAAAATGCAAAGTTTTGGTTAAACAAACAGTCAGTATTTCAGTGGTTTTATCTGCAGCCTGCAGAGCAACTAAACAAAGCCAAGATATTGTCCATCTCTTTGACAGACAAAGAGCCTCAGAGGTCCAGAATGACATGCCCGGGGCTGGCACGTGATTAGAGTAATTAAATTAAATAGCAGGAAACATGTTTTCCATATGCCATTGCCTGGCCACACACAAACTGTAACAGTAAATCTTTTATATTACATTGGTTCAGGGAAATGTATAACAATTTTAAAAATGCATGATGCCCACAAAAATAAAGTTAAAGGGAACATAGTAGCACACTCGCCAGGCTCCCTGGCTTTGGTCATTGGCCTGAAATGCCGAACAAGTTCATTCCTTATTTATTTATTTTTAAAGGTGCAGCTCAAAATGCCGTGAGCACGTGAACATTGAGGAAGCATCACTGGGTTTACACGGGAAGCTAGTGCTGATGCTTCGATTCAGAGGAAAAAAAAATAAAACCCTCACAGTAAAGTTAAGAGAAACATCTTGGGTACCTTGCAAACTGAGATCCTAACATAGTTCTGTCAGTCTTTTGCAATAGTAGGGCTCTCCAAACATGTATCAAAAAGGAATTTTAGTTTCAGTTCTGTTTTCCACAGCAATATGAACTCAAATTTCTTTGTTTTCATGGCCAGTTGTTAGAAAAGACAGCACGTTTATCCATGCCATAATACAGTCAGAAGAATTGCTAGTCAGTGGGATCATCTGTCATCCTTGAATTTACTTGCCACTGCGCTATTAAGATCAACTAGAACACTTGCTGATCTGTTTCCGACTCATCTTTCAGTGGTTGATGATGCCAAATTAAATCACGGGTATTTCTGTTTTGTTATGTTTTTGCATAATAGGGAAAAGGCTGCAAATCAGTTTGGAAGGAGCTATTAATCAGTGAGGTCACTGATTTAAATGTCCAGTCCTTGAGATTTTTAGGGGATGACATACAGGAATGTTTCCTATAAATGATAAATTCTGAAGACTGCAAAATGCTCTTAACATGAAGAGAATTAAGAATTCGGGGAAAACCATCTCAGCACATGTCCATGAAAGTAAATTGAAAATGTATCTCACCGCTTGCTGGTGAAATATACACTGGATAATTTCATAAGCATTTTATGTATTCCATCTTCGCTTTATCTATCCCCTTGACCCAGACTGCTCAGATAAGAAACAACAGAAACTTCAGTGCTTTCAATTTCAGGTCCAGCGCTGAACTACGGTATTAAGTTTAATAATTGATAATAATTCAATGAAATTAAAGTACAAGCTTCCAGCTGGAAAAATAATTTTCAATTTATCTTCAAAAAGTAGTGTAACAAAGATGACAGAACATTGATACTCTTGGTTCAATCTTTAGCAGTTATAGTATTTCTCAAGCTATTGAAGTGAGATTCAAGATGTAGTCAGTATGGAGAATTAGGAATTGGGACTTTTTTCTTCTACTCTTTTGAATGCTTTCTATAATAACTAATCTCCGTTATTTGATCAGGAAAACTTGTGTTTAACAGTGAATCTAAAATAATTAAAGGAGACAACAATGACAGGAAAGTGAAAGCCAGCGACTCATGTGGGTAGTAGCTGGCAGAGCTCTTTTTTTTTTTTTTTTTTTAAACAATATTTCTTTAACTGTCTGAACTCTTCTATTCCCTGAAAGGATCAGTGCATTTCAACTTAAATTGTTTAGCCTGAACTTTCTATAAAATGGGTTAAAATGATCACTTAAAAGGCAAAGCAGTTAATCCCTTGTTACCATCTTGTCTTCTGAGAACCAAGACAATAAAGCTCTTTGCATCAGGCAGAGATCTGCAGCCTCTAGCTGACGTAATGTTGTCATCCTCAGGAGGGGACGGAGCTGCTCCCCAAGCCGAGGAGGGCTCTAAAGCCTAACTACAAGGTGTCCTGTAAGACGTCTTTCGGCTGCTGCTTCACCTCCTCTGCCTCCCCTCACCATTACGTCCCGCAGCAGTGCCGGAGTGAGGAAGACGCTTCTCCATCCGCTCCCCCTGCTCCCTGGCTGGCCTTGGCCTCCAGCCACTGTCCCTTCCCTGCCAGGAACCAACCCTTCCATGGGGTGGCCAAGCGCGTGTGTGAAGCAGCAGTAACTACAGGCTCATGGCCCTTCCCAAGAGGATCTTTTCTGCCTTCTGATCGTCAGAAATGGGGCAAATCTGGAGAGCTTGGCAGAGGGGCTGGTACACCAGGAGACACCCACAGGATGGCCACGGGTGGGAGAAGGGGCTGGGGAAGCTTCTGGTGAGGAGTTATTCACTGAAGGGGAGAAACACTGTAGCTTTGGGCGTAATTGTTCTTCTGATTTTGCAAAATATGTTCTTGGAAAGCAGATCTGCCTTTCACCTTTTGGTGCTTCTCCAGCATTACCCATTTTAAGGACACACGCTATATGCCCTAAGGACCCTCCGTCCTTGTGAACCACCACAGCTGCTTCTGCGGCACAGAGGAGATCTAGCCTACAGAGAGAACTTGGTAGCATTTCTTTGCTCTTATAATGCTGTCGTATACTTAGACCCATGAAAGCATGTGAAATTCAGTCCAGTGGCTTCTGCCAATATTACAGAAAGTAATTCACTTGTGTGAATTACTCAGACCAAAGGACTTGGACAGTTTTGTTTTTCCTGTCCTGGTTCCTATTCCTTGTTCCAAAGACCTGCTATAAGCCCTGAGAACCTCCTCCAGCACAGCACTTCTCAGAAGCTACGCAACACAGGGATCGAGTACGGCAGCAGTAGTGACCGGTAGTTGTTCATTGCTGATGCAAAAGCACTGTAATAGTGATCTGTGGAGAAGGTGACAGCTGAGGAGTGGGTCTGTTTCTTGGTAGAGGTCAGGGTGTGAGACAGTACTTTCCAGCTCCTCGTTTTGCATACAGTATCTTGGCTGTGTAGTCAGCCGCAGGGCTTGAATCTCCTGGTTTTGTCAGGCCTAAACTCTTTGTTCAATGGATGAACTTTGTAACACAGAAGAGCAAAATATGTATATATCGGTCCTTCTTGACATAAGTTACTGTTGCATTTACAGGATTCTGCAGGTTGAATGCAACTAACCTCAGTGGGATTGTGTCCCTCCATTCCGACTTGCCAAATCTTCCTCCGTTTCTAAACCCCTCACCTGAAAAGTCTTTTTTTTTTTCTTTTCAATACTTAGCATCCATATTAAAGCAGAAAAAAGAAAAAATAGGAAATACCAGCACTACATGAATAATAACTTGCTATGCATCAAACATTAAGTTCCCTGTCTTTTGATTTCCTTAATTACTAGCTGAAATAATTATGCAGAAGAGCAGGTAGACACAGTAGAGCTGATCCTGGTAGGAAGATGTAAAGAGCTTCCAAAAATTTTTCTTCTCTAATGTACCTAACCCACTTTGAGTACCTGTCTGTAAGTTAATATTCAGCCTTTTGCTATGACACTAAATGTGCAGGTGGCCATGACACTAAGAAAGAGAACCAAACACTGACTTCTTTCTGTCTTTGACCAGCTAAGTTCACAGTATCCTTTCAGGCTTAAATGATCCACTTAGTCATGGCCTCTAGGATTGGCTACCGAAAACCAAATCTATGAAGGAAACTGTGTTATGAAACTGTCTCTCTGTGGTGACCACCTGCAGCTCACCTTTACGACAGCAGCTCCACAAATGCTGTGCTCCTGTGGGTATGGCATCCCACCAGACTGAACCCACTACCTCTTCTCTGACTGAATGTGCTTTATGCCAACTGATTTCACAGCCTGAAAGTATCTTAGTGGTCAATGGCTGTGGAAACCGCTTGCCAATGCAAGGCTCGAGAGTGCAGCTACTGGGTTGCTCACAGAGCTGGACCCAGATGGAGCTGGGAACGAGCATGGGCTTCAGTGTGCCAACTGCAAAACTCCCCCCGGTCAGCTCATCCCTGACGTAGCTTCTTACCAAATTACAGATCCTTGCACGAAAGCAGAACTTGAAAATGAAACTGAGTTAATGTGCTTTGAGTCTTTTTCTTTCATTAAAAGCTGGAGGGAAAGGGCCAGAGAGGTGAAAGAAAGGATTACTTCTTTTACAGGAGGGTCCAAAGTACTATTATAGTGACATATAGTAGTACCTAACTTGAAAGCAGTTGTTTGAAATCCAGCTTCTCAGAGAGGACTTGGGAAAATGAGCAGCCTTCTTGGTTAGTGCATTATTGATCAACATGGATAAGTAAGAGTCCCCGTGCTCATTCTCAGTATCTGGCTGCAGGAATGAATCTTGCTCCTCTCCCTTTTGTCTTGCTGGTCCTGTGCTGCCTGTGTCTGTGTTCTCAGAGCCTGCCTGAGAAGGAATGGAGATTGTTATGAAAAAGCTCACTCACTCACTCCTGGACTGCATCCAAAGAAGCGTGGCCAGCAGGTCGAGGGAGGTGATTCTGCCCCTCTACTCTGTTCTGGTGAGACCCCACCTGGAGTACTGTGTCCAGCTCTGGAGCCCTCAGCAGAAGAAAGACATGGACCTGTTGGAGCGGGTCCAGAAGAGGGCCACGAAAATGATCAGGGGGACGGAACACCTCTCCTATGAAGAAAGGCTGAGAGAGTTGGGGTTGTTCAGCCTAGAGAAGAGAAGGCTTCGGGGAGACCTTATTGCAGCCTTTATATACTTAAAGGGGGCTTATAAGAAAGACGAGGACAAACTTTTTAGCAAGGCCTGTTGCGACAGGACAAGGGGGAATGGCTTTAAACTAAAGGGGGGTAGATTTAGACTACATA
>NW_008795527.1:4724146-4732922 GCF_000699145.1 Aptenodytes forsteri
CAGGTTGCCCAGAGAGGTGGTGGATGCCCCATCCCTGGAAACATTCAAGGTCAGGCTGGACGGGGCTCTGAGCAACCTGATCTAGTTGAAGATGTCCCTGCCCACGGCAGGGGGGGTGGACTAGATGACCTTCCAAGGACCCTTCCAACCCAAACCATTCTATGGTAGCACAAAGGGTAATGCTGCACCTTTGGATGCTAAGCATTCTTAGTGAGGCCTAATTACCTCCAGAAATGGCCAAATCAGAGCTGTTGAAGTCAGGTGTCCCTGGGCTGAGCCTGTGGTGATGGCACCTGTATTCAGCACTGCCATTTTTATTTTTCTGTCAGAAACACTAACAGAGAAGCTTTAAATCTCTCTGTATAAAGTCAGTAGCTTCAGAAAACTAAAATCTATGCAGAAACTAATGGGAAGCTATGACAAACGACCTGTACAAATCTGGGTAAATGGTGAGAATCAAAAAGTTCTAGAAAGAAAGGAAGATGTCAAGGGATGTGCTGTTGGGCTTGGGAGCCTCTGATGCCCTAAGGCAAGGTGTCAAAATGGGTGAGAAATGAGGGAAACCTGATCACCGCCTGTCCCTGTGTGCAGTCAGGTAGCTGAGTGACGGAGCCATGCTCTCCAATGTGTAGTAACTCTTCAACTTGTATTTTCAGTAGAGGAAGACCTAGGAGAGCAAGCCTTAGAAGCAGCTGGTCTTGGTAGCCATCCCTCTGCGCGCAGGGGGAGAGGATTTCCCAACAGCACTTCTGCCCTGTGCTCCTTCTGGGTCTGTTCAATAATAGAGATCTGCTTTAAAAAACTGCAGGCTGCCACCTAAAAACTATTATGGTGCCCTTCTCGATGGGAGCAAAAGGAAAAGACTAAGGAAAGGGTTGGAGGCTGAATCCTCCATGCTTCACTAGCTGCTTTACAGAGAACCTGAGCAAAGCCTTCTTAAGCCCTTGCCATCGCTGCGGTGCTGCAATTTCATAGCTGTAATTTTCACAAGACCGTTTGCTGAGGAAATACAGGCAGTATGAACAGAAAGACCTCCTTGGTCTCCTGGGGATCCAAAGGTCACAGGCCAGAACATGAGAGGAGACAGATTATGCACTGCTTTCTGCATTAGAACATCTATGTCTCAAAGGCATTCAGGCTGAGCTGCTCTTCCAGGACATTAAACAACAGAGCTTTATGAAGACTTAGAAAGCAGTATACTGAGGCATGCATTTACTCAGTCTCATGTTTTAAGGGAAGGAAGAAAGTAAAAACTTGTGCGTGTGCGCGTACGTGTGTCTGACAGACAGAGAGACATTCAAAGTTCAAAACAGAATTCTTCCAAAAATGAAGCGTTTAAAGAAGCAGCTTTCCAAGAACACATAATCCTCTTCAATGACAATAACAATAAAACCCCGTGCTGTCTGATACAGGAAATGATAAATTGCCCGATGGTATGAAAGTAGTATCATCTGACTGTCAAAATGTGAAGTGATAATTACTGGGATCTGGACTTACAGACTTTCGATTCATGCTAGTTAGGTACCCCTGATTAAGTAATTTTGCCTAGTGTTGCCCCAGCGGTTTCCTTACATGCTGCTTTCTCTAACAAAAGGCAGCAGTAACAGAAGTATCGAGGTGCTATATCGTAAGTATCTGAAGGAGGAAAAGAAGCGCAAAAAATTTTGGATCAAAAAATAAAAGCACTATCAACATTATTCTGTGCAGGTATCAGTGAAATGAAATAATTTTGTTATGTTGTAATGCCATATAGTTGGTCAGACAACTCAGGTCTTGATTTAATTTTGTGATAAGTCTTACTGCCTTCTGTAACTGAAGGTTTACAATAGGAAAGAAAAACAAAAATAACAATCTCCTTGGCATTCATTAAGAAAGTAGATTTGATACTTTCTGAAAAAATGGATCATTTTCAAATCCAACTGGGAAAGGAAAATTACTTGTAAAAATTCTATTATGCACTTTCGTGTAGAATTGGCATTAAAAAACTATCATTCTTCCTGTAGCATTTGATAAAGAACAACATTTTTAAAGACCACAGTTAAAAACTCGATACGGGACCTTAGGAGTAAAGATGACAAAGTTGGCTAAATATGTAGATGGGGCTTCCCCTCATGGAGATGAATGAAAAATTTTCACAAAACAGATCCAGCTACATAGCCCTCTGCCCCCTTGCTCCATCCAGACAGTCTATGGCTCAAGTTTGATCCCAGAAATCATAGTGCCAGCTTGTGTTATGTAGGGGTTGTACTGGGACTGTGCACTCACAGACTTGAGGAAGGGCAGAACAGTACAAGGTTAGTGAGTCTCTTACTGGCTGAAGGAGTTAAAGGAGACAACTAAGGTAGCCTACAAAAAAAAAAAAAAAAGGTGAATTGAGCTAGTTGATATAAGAATGTGCTTATAACCTCATTTAGGGAGAGAGGGAGAGGAGGTGGAAAGTTTATTTGGAAGTCTGACATTATTCCAAACTTACATTTCCGTTTCTCCTGCCCTTCACAGCACTTTTCAAGGCCAGAAATGTTGTAATGTGCTACCGCCTTGGAAGGACCAAGTGTGCAGAGGGGTACTTTTAACAGCACATCCTCCAACCAACCTCCCTCATATTTCAGGGCTATGTACTGTCACAGTCAATACAGTGACTTCAAGGCAACTATGAAAAGTAAAGTAAAACAAATGCCACAAAGGCTCCACAACCAGATTCAAAACATCTCATTTAATCAGCTAATTAAGGCACTGAATCCCTTACAAGTAAGTATCTGGTCTGTCAAAACAACTCTAGTGACTAAGGCCCCCATGTAGTCATCACAGAGAATTAGACATTGCGGAATGACCGCTGCTAAGATAGTACCCTTTTAAATCTCAGCTGCTGCTCTAGTAACCCTTGGGGGTCTCCAATAGTTGTGCGTGCCCACAGGTAGCCGGGGAAGTTATCCTGTATGGGCTAGATGAGTTATGGGGCCAGAATCAAAATAAGCAGGAGCGTGACACTTGAGCTCAGCAAATGGGGACCAGAAACCAGGATATGCCCGAAGGATGCCCCTTCCCAGTTCTGTCTGTGTGTGTGACTGCGCGAGCACGGCCAAGAAACCCAGCCTTTCTGCTGGCTATGCAGTTTGAGCTAATTGTATTTTTTGCCTTTAAATCTAATTCCAAATTAGGCTGAGTTAAAAGAGAAAAAACCAAATGCAAAGCACAGTGTCTACCAAATAGAGTGGTAAAATTCCACAAAAATCACTGGGATTACTGCTTTAGAGCAATGGAGAAGATAATTTTATCCAGGATGCTCCTCTTCCGTTTGCCTGAACAGCAATTCAGCATATGATGTTCTAAGCTATATTCCACCACTGAGAAACGAGGTACAGAAGCCCCGCTACCACCCAGATGATGGGAACTGCATAAGGAAATCAGAAACTAAACAAATAAATGAAAAGCAAACAAACATCTCTTAAGTGGATAAGTAGGACATGCTGCTAGTGGGACAGAATACAATAAGGAAATTAACTTGGCTTAGCTAATTTTGGCTGCAAATTGTGAAGTGTTCATACGGGGGAGAAATAAGTAAACATTTTTAGATTGGTGCTTGGGACTAATGTTTATAGATTTTTTTACCTCAGAATGCCAGTGAAGATAAAAACAGGGTATAGTTGGCGTAAGTAACATGGAGTAAGTCTTAGTGATCCTGATGATAATGAAGATGGAATGATGATAGTGCACGAATGAATTGCTGAATAGAAAGGATGAGTGGTGGTAGTGTCTGGAGCGCTCCTGCTTTGCTGAGGCATTCAGCTTTTAATCCTATTTTGTTAATGCCAGGAGATGAAAAAAAAGGCTAATGTTACAGTAGCTACATTCCAGTAATGTGTGTCTGTCTTGAGTATATAAATATTATGAAGCATTGTCCCTCATTAAGTAGTAGTTACTCATAAATCGGCAGCTATACGGGCTTTATTTTTTGGACAAGGGGACAGAATAAGCATCTATTGTTCCAAAGAAAAAAGAGATGCACAGCATTCCTGGAAAAGATAAGGCTTGTGAATTGTATTAAATTACGATTGTTTTCTTCAAATTGGGTGCTTTGATGCATGGTAAACAAATAATTTAGGAAAAAAATTGAGGTGTAGCCTCCAAAACAGGAATGTCGTAAACTGAAAACATTTATGACTACTCTTCTAATTCCAACATGAGTATTTAAACAAAAGGCATCTCAATAAAATCCCTGTTGAAAGCATGATTTACTTCTAGGCACAAAATTCTAAATACAGAATAATCAACAGGGCAAGCAGTATAATGTTATACTGTTAATGCTAGTTAAGTTTCCTAACGTAAAACTTGACTTTTTATCCACTATTTTTTTTGTGTATGACTGATGAAACTTTGCTGTTGTATCACTGAAAATAGTTAGATTTGATTTATGGAAGTATTTATTCTTACATACTTATGTTGCAGAAAGCATTTTATTTTAGTTAAAATTATACCAGAATCGAAGCTGGTAAGAGCCTTTGCAATTTAAATGAACAGTTAGAAGACCCAGAATGCAACAATTATCTGAACTCTTTTGGTAGTAATAATTGATGTACTTTAGCAGCAGAGATAGGTTTGCAGTACAAACTGTTTCTCCTTGTAGAGCTGAAGCAAAGTTCAGGAAATGTCACAAACGAGTAAACCATTTAACATCTTCAAGGAAGTGCTTAGGTGTTTCTAAAGTAGGACGTCACTGTCTTACACAACTGCTTTAAAGTCTGCAAAGTTTGTGGATTCCCTCCTCCCCAGCACATTCACAGGTGGACTCTAGTTTTGCAAAGGTCTCGAGGAATATCGAAGAGGTCAGTATAAGCTCAGTTTCAGATCAACACCTTCTGGGTTCTAGGCGGATTTTAGAAATGTCATGGCAATTATTTCAGTTCATTTGAATTTTGGGTAATTAGGAGCCAGGAAACTGGGATTCATCTTTACCTTTCCTATATGGTACAATATATGATCACATGTTCAAGACAGATGCCATGATGGGAAAATGAGCATGCATCAATACTATTTCCACATTCACTAAAACTTATAATGGCTGATGTAGGATAAAACAAGAGACCAAAAAAAGACTTTGTGTAATCATTGTAAGAATTGTGTAATAAAAACCTTGCTCCTGAAAGCTTGAATTGTTTCAACAATGTGTAGCGAACATATTTGGTCATACAAAGCAAAAGCACAACTAAGTTATCAACTTTACACAAAGTCAGATATCTGAAAGGGGATGATTTAAAAAAAACCTTTATTTGAGAAAGGAAGAGACTTATATCAGAAGGCAAAAAAAGGGAACATACAAACTGAATATATTTACAACACAAAACAAGAGATCACCTCTAAGGGTGTAAATTATAATAAATACAGTAGATTTAAAATGTAAGAGACAATTATCAATTAGAAATGTGGTTGTTTAAACCCAGTTTTCCTTTTCACTGGTTCCAGGTAGTTCTCTATTTTAATTTTATCCAAATTTGAAAGATTCTGAAATTAAAGTTCACTAATGTATTGGGGTTTCTCACCTGAATGACATCATAAAAATATCTTTTGTCCTTTGTGAATACGTCTTTGAAGTGACATTGTACAAAAGTCGTCTCATTTGCAAGTTTCTCCCCAAATAAAATGTATTTTAAAAGATGCACTATCCCTTTTTAATGAGGCTGAACTTAGGTTTCAAAGAAAATTAAAATTATACAGAAGGGGAAAAACATGTAATTTCATTTTTATATGCTTCACTTTTTAAATGTGATTTTTTTCATCCAAGAAGGAGAAAGATTTCTGTTCAAACATGAAGAACACATAAAAATCACCTGTATTTTCTCAATTAATAAATCTTTTCTATCTATCTAAGATGATCTTTATGTTTCAGGAGGCCTTTCATTTTATAGCAACTATTTAGTAATTTGTTTGGAGATCTTCTAGGAAAAAGGATAATGTATCTTTAGAAGTTGCAATATTTTGTAAGAGATTTAATAGTATTAGAGCATAATGTAAACAACACATCCTAATAACATATTTTAGAACAATTTCTACATTTGGCAAAACAGCTATCTCTTTTGGAACAGGATACTGCACCTTAAAATACCTCAGCTTTAGAAATATAAATATTTCTAATAGAAAAAAAACCTGACAAGGATTCCAGGTCAGTTTGGGATTATCCATATTAAAGGGGATCTTAATACAATGAATCTTTAACTAGCTTAACAAAAGTAAACCCATAAAACAAGGTAAACATATCAAAAGGGAATATGAAGGAAATGTTTCACTGGAAAGCTTCCTTAACAATTTCCCTGCTCGCTTTGTTATTTTCTGTTACAATAAATCAATTCATAGAGTGCCTTTAAAAACAGAGGGAGCGCTGCCCCGTCCGTCCCCCCCCCTCCGCCCCGCATTCCTCAGCACATGAATCACTTGGGCTTCCTGTTTCCATAAGGCATTTCCTGCCCCCCCTCCCAAAATCACTTTTCTGCAGGAGAACAGCGGGGACCTGACAAAGTAGCAACTTAAATAAACAGGGCCTTCCACTGCACCCAGCCTTGCTCTGCCTGATCTTACAGCAACGGAACGGGACGCCAGCTCGCTGGCTGCACAAACGCTTTTCAGCTTTGGTGAAATGCTCACCGACAATCTGAAGCTTCCTTTTGCCAAGCTGGCATTTTATGCATAGTCGTTACTTTAGTATTTGTCCATGAAACCTAGCGGTAGAGGTGATGCAATATTGTATGCTTAGTCTTTATTTAAAAAAAATAAACAAGTGATTGGATATCAGATGATAATGATAACAGTTCTGTGCTTTTCCTGCAATATCCTAATAACTGATTGGAACCTAATGCTGCATTTTACTTCTCACCAGTATTTGCATCTGCTTCATTTAAGGATGTCTCTGCGGACAGTATCATCAAATAAGACAGAATGAAAAATTAACTAAGCAGTGCAAAAAAGAAAACAATGCAATTTTTAAACAGTGCCTTGCCTTGCCTCTTCACATCCACCTTGTATTCTTCTCTAAATTATACACCAGCCTGGGACCACTGATATAGCAGTCAGTACCTGTCTACTGGGGAAAAAATACCCTAACGTTAACAGTGTTCAAGACTACAGTATGATACAGTATATACAGAGAGCTGAAAGCAAAAGTCAGAGGATTCAAAATCAGAGAAGAAGAATGTTTCATCAATCAGGTCTGGAAACTAATTCCAGCAATTGCTGATCTCAACAAGCTAGGTGATAGGAGTTCTCTTTCACTAGAACTAAGCGATGTAATGTAATCCTGGGCTAATACAAAGTCTACCAGCTATTATACAAAGATTTATGTAGACTATTTGACTGCAACAGGTATTTTCTCAATTAGTGGCCATAAGGATGAGCTTCACTATGTTTTCAAGTGTGCATACAACACTTCTGCCTTTGTTAAATTCTTTGACCGGTAAATCAGGATTTGCTAGATCAGTGAATCAAAACACAATTGCTTATCAAAGCCTAGAAAACGCATGTGATGTTCAGATAATAACCTTAATTACAAATCCTGGAGCTAAATCTTTGCCTATTACCTGTTGCATAAAAGCAGCTTGCTCCCCAGATTCCATTTGCTGGGTTTGAACATCCTCATCACTGTCCGGTGGCTCCTCTTTGACTTTCACAGCCCCCACCTGCTGTCCTATTCTGTCATCCACACCAGCACTGCTGCTCTCAGCCCTAACGCTGGCACCGCCGGCGGGAGCTCGCTCCTCCTGCATCGAGTGATCTCCGTGAAGCTCTTCTTCAGCTTCCTCCAGATGACTGCCAGGCTGCTTGAGCTGCTCAATGGACTTAGAGAGCATCTGGAAAGAGAAGGGGGGGAACGGTTATTGACTCCTTTCCCTGATGGCAAACCCTGAGAAGTACTAGATTTGCACTGACAAAATTAAAGCTTCTGCAGCAAACCCAGGTAGCTATGCATTGCTAAAATATTAACGTACAGGGAAAAAAGACCCAAAGTTCCTAAGCAAAAGGTCACTTGTTATTCTGCAGTAGAAAATACCATGTGTGTAGAGAGTGCTATACAGTAATACTAAACTAAAAATAAGGCAGAATAATGAAAACATTACACATCTGTTACAGCTGGTAATCAAAAGACATAAGTCTCCCTTCATACTCTTCAAACATAAAAGCAGAAATTTATTTGACTATATTACAGTTCATTTTCCACAACACAAAATAATTAAAGAACTCTAAGAAGTAAGAAAATTATTAATCCGGTTAATATTTTGCTACAAGCAAATTAGGGAATATTCACACAAGCTTCTCTATCAATTAAAGTATGAAGGCACTAGAAGTCGCCAAAGGAGCGGTGATAAAGAGCTGCTGTCAGTCACCTCGCCTGTGGCACAAAGAGACTACAAGCATGTGTGTCCATGACAGGAAAGACTCGCTTTTGTCACGCACAGTACAGGTATCCCTGTTTCAGCAGTGATGATACAACACGGCTACCCAGACAATACTGTTTTTACACCATTAACTGCTATTGTGAAGCTTTGCTGAGCTGCCAGATGCCTCAGTGTTGCAGTCAAGTACAGTTTATGTTTTATCATTTAAGATGCAGCAAATGTATTCCAGAATAGTCCAAATGTAATCCAAAAAGCCAAAACTGAAAAAAATCCCCACTATGTTGAAAGACGCACAAATCAGACACATGAGTAAGCACCTGCAGGGTCAAGTGAGTAATTATCATTTATTCAACTGGCCCACTTAATTTCAAGCAAATACTGATTTGTATCACTAA
>NW_008795527.1:4732944-4786325 GCF_000699145.1 Aptenodytes forsteri
AAGCCCCCAAGTCAAATAAATACTGGGGGGGGGGAGACCCCACCTTTTACCATTGCTCTTACATACTTTCCTCTTCCCATCTGCCTTCCCCCCGCCCCCCCCCAGCTATCAAGTCTTTCAAACTGAGTTTTAGAGAGTTTGCTGGGTTATATATATGTTTATGTATATATATGTGTGTGTGTGTGTATATATATATATGCTGAGTTACTGGACAGCTTCAGTATAGCTATTTTTGTCACAAACCGTGGACCATTGCTCTTACATACTTTCCTCTTCCCATCTGCCTTCCCCCCGCCCCCCCCCAGCTATCAAGTCTTTCAAACTGAGTTTTAGAGAGTTTGCTGGGTTATATATATGTTTATGTATATATATGTGTGTGTGTGTGTATATATATATATGCTGAGTTACTGGACAGCTTCAGTATAGCTATTTTTGTCACAAACCGTGGACCATCTAGTTTCATTCTGCTTGCTAATGCATATAGAAAAATGCCACCCTAGTGAAGGGCAGGGTTGTCATATAAACTATGATCAAGAAGCTACAGCTGGATTCAGGAACTCCCACAAAGTCAACAAGAAGAATTGAAAGATCTGTTTGTGTGGTTCCAATTGAGGCTCTGATGCATATGCCTCACATCAGTGGAGAAACAAATTCCACAATGGAAGTCTACAGGCTTCGGTGACAGCAAACCTTCATTTTTGGGGAGTAATGGGAGTTTAATGGCTGACTAAAAAGAAACAAACAAAAAATCCCTTTTCGTTACTGTAGTAACTGGCAAATCACAACACGTGTATCCTGCATGCTGCAGGTGGCATGCTCTAAGCTGGGGAATCCTTACTACTGCAACTAATGCAGTGTCTCCTTTTATTAAGCAGCATCTGGAAAATTTCTCAGATCAAACCCATAAATGTTTTCCAGTTGTTTCTCAGGGGATGATGCTGACCAAGAAGGCACTGAAGCTAACTACATGAATTCAGCTCGGGTACACTCCTCTCTGTCGCTCAGTTAAACATCTGTGGGTGAGCCCTCTCCACTCCTCAAGCAAGAAAAGAAAGGCAGGTCTGGCTGCTTGGCTGGCTGCTAGCAAGCAAATACAAGCTGAAACATCTGTGTGACAGATAATCATATACAGCTACGAGAGTCACTGATGCTGATCCATCTGTAAACCATTCCATGTGCCAGTTACTTGACATCAGGTGGGTTATTCTGGAGGGGAAGCCAAGAGAAAATGAGTGCATGTCCACAGCAAAGTTAAGACACATATTTAGCTCATTACTGCTCTCCTTTCTTTTATGCTTGTTCACTTTTATGTCAGGCTCTTTCTTCTTTGCGCTGCTGTACAGCACAGATCTACTGCTGAGCTTTCTGAGGCAACACGTGATGGACTGCAGCATATAATCTATATGTGGAACACCTTCAAACGCTTTTTGCGTGTAATCAGTGGAGTGACACAAGCACATGTAAGGGGGCTGCGGAGACTAGAGTGGTATTTGTGTGCATTTCAATTTGCAGTGTTCCTGTTTTGGGGACTGCTCCCACACCGTGGAAGTCAGCAGGTGATTTGCTCCAGTCTTTGGCGACAGGAGGAGCTAAACAAATTAAATTTTCTAAAACTCTGTGAAATGAAAGTCTTTATATATTTACACAGTAGATTTTACAAAGTGCATTCATATTATCATCTTTACTGCAAAATCTTATTAAAAACATCCTTTACACTGTGACTTTAGCTAAGCCTCAGGCAAGGGGCTATGAGGCACTATAGTCATGTCCTCTCATGTATAGCCATGTCCTCTCATAGATGGAGCATGATAAAAATGAGTGGATGGCATGGGCAGGGGAACATGACCCCAAACCCGAAAACCACTCCTGCTGCTCAGTCTGCTAAGCCATAGCTGACTGCTTTCTCTGTATCATCACCACGCTTTCATATTTGCTAAAGTGGTTTTTAAAGGCAGCTTGGCCCCATCTTATTCCAGTAATTACATTAGTAGCATTACCAGGCGACTGTTCAGTTGTCCTAGGTCAGAAACATCTTATTTTATATTACATCTCCTGGTACTACCGTGGAAAATTACGTATCTGGAGACATGCAAAGATATCAGTTTAGAGTCAACATTTCTATCTTATCTCTCTATCTAAAGCTGGATTACATAGCAGAAAATGAGTCCTGAATGAAACACTGCTCAAGTCCTTTCACTGTGCAGCTGGATACCTCTGCTTACACTTAATGTTTAAATCTTTCACTTTAAATCCCCACTTAACATTTTTTTCTGAATTTATCTGTAGGTACATGCAGGACTTTCTCCTCATTTTAATGCATATTTTTGATTTTGAAAAAGTGATTGCTTAATCTGAGTTTTAATAAGACTACATTTAAAAATAATAATAAAACCATGGTTTATTTCACTAATAAATTAGAGATGTACAGATTGGCCTTCTTTAACCAGTACACTTTACTGTTATCACTATTCCAACTAAAGGAGTCACTCAAAAAAATGGTTTCATGCTAATGTAACCTGTGTTTTTTTTTTTTCCCTTTGATTTTCAGGAAATTAAACTGTAAGGGATATGCATGAGCCAAAGTAAATAGTGGCAGCAGGAGAGGAAGCATTTACAGACATCAACTCCATTATATAACTGCAGAAGTCCAACGAAAAAAGACATCAAACACAATCTAACCTGCTCGCTTGTACAGAAAAATGGAAGACTAAGTATAAATAATCTGGATGTTGCAACAGACCATTTTATAAGTCCTTCAGCCACAGCCCCTGCCTTTGTTTCTCCTTTGTAATGATGTAATGTAATAAAGCTCTTGTAAAATACAGTATTTAATTAAATATCTTTACAAAGAGACAAAGTACAAAATCCTGCAACAGCCACCCCATACATTTCTTTCCTTAATTCATTGTTCATTTTAAATACATGGCAGTCATTTCTAAGAACTCATGTACGTACTCACGGAACACACTTTTTCTCCTGCTCTCCTATGGCTATCAGATTACTTTGACCAGCTATGCATGTTGTTAGCTATACCGAAACAACTTGGCACCTGCTTACTGTTGTCTCTGTTACTCATGTAGTACAACGTTTCTAAGGAATGTATTTTTCTTTCAAAATCATTCTTCTGCATTATGGCTTAAACATTAGTTCTCAATAAAGGAGAAAATACTCTGGGCATTTTTCAGTTCCAAACATAGTCAACTGCTGCTATAGTTTTGACCAAATAATCCCCTGCTATAAGCAATATTTGAAAGAAGAAATGTGCTACCTCTCACCTTCAGAAGATGCTAGTCAGATATGTAAGCTGGAAAGCCAAAACCTCAGTTGTAATATGTTTAATGAAACTAGATTCATTTACTCCAGCTGGACCTGACCCAGTCTTCCATATTCCATCAAATATCATTCAGAGAAGTGAATGATTACTCTGGGATTAACTGTATCTTTTCAATATTCCTATTGACAACAAATAATCTTCCTATTTTTTCCATCAATAAATCAACAGAAACTTCCATATTATTTTTCATTTTTTAGTAACAGATACTGGTCAATTATGATCACCATCCAAAGCACTAACGAATTTTCACTTCCTATGTATTTTTTGTCATGGATTTTTTACCTCACAGTCTTGCCCAGTCACTGGTTCCCTATACAAAGATGCTTTAAAACAATTAACATCCTGGAATGAAAACTGAAATTCAGGTACTCCTTATCTAAGCTTTAACATTATCCATACTGCTCCCATACTTTAGTGCACACTACCAACTGCCCCATTATTTTAACCTTTACTACTCCAATACAGAGGAGGATTTTACCATTGAAAACAAATTGTCGAAGTGCTGTCAATACATTATTTTAAGAACACAGGTAGGGTTCCCACACTGATCAAATAAAATCTTGGTCCCAGTGAAGACAGTGCTAGTTTAGCTTCAGTGGAGGCAGGCCTTTATTCATATGTGACAAAAATAACCTTTAAAGACAGAGGACTTTGTTCACATACACTTCACATTATGATTTCTGAGATTTTCTTGAATGCAGACTTCTGCTAGGGGCTTTGCACTTACATTAATTACATCAACATCTCCCTTTTTTCTGCAAGTGGCAGGGTCAAAGCTTTCTAGATACAGAGATACACAAATAACATCAAGATTTTAAGGGTTTTTTTAGTAGTGGTCTTTCAGTACCCGATTGCAATAATTTTAACTGGGGGTTTCAGACTTTGGACTCCCTTTATTGAGCAGAATGAAGAATCTGCAATGGTGATCAAAGGGCCTTATGAGGAAATAAGCTGTCACTCGGACAGAAGTATATTAAAGCTGACAACGGCAAAGCCAATCTTCCCTAAGACAAGCAGAGTTCAGGTTACTTCACATTCATTATTATTTTTTCCCCAGAAAACTGGGACGAGGGTTTCTACCTACTTTTGGATGGGATGTCAGCATTTGCAGAATGTTTTCAGAAGGTCAGCATACTAGATCCCGCAGGTATAAATGTCAGACTTCAGTGGAGACATATACTGTTTCCCACATCAAAAGCCTGGCATCTGACAGCTGACCAGAAATAATCCATAGGGGATCTTCTCTTTGTTATTAAGGACAGAGGCACACCTCTTGGCAATGATTTGTTTCTTTTCAGAATGGAGATGATCCAGGGGAATTCTTTACCTCTGACCTATGTTAGATTTTGCTTGTTATCACCCTCACAGCAGCACTGGCTTGCTGCTGAAGTATATTTTTTTCTCAAAGAAAAGAAATGGCTTTTTAATACAAGATAAATACAAGATCAATGGGGTGGGGAGAAACTTGCTCTCTTCCTCTTTTTGTTGTTACAGCAAGATTCACCTATATGTCTGCCAAAAAGATCTGACCAAAAACAGTTTTCAGGGCGTGCTGACACATGCCATATCATCTTAGTTCATGGCAAACATTCAAATACTGTGTTCAGTTGAAACATATTAAAGCCTTAAGTACTTGAAGTCCTAAACATAAGGAAAAAAGGAAAGGGAAATGGAAAAGAAAAAGAAGATATTAACTTGTTCTAAGCTCTTGATCAACTGGCATTTCATAGTCTTGTCAGCTTAAAATGGTTCTGGTCTTTCTCACCAAAACTTTTAAGAGAATGTTTGAGTATTCCTTATTAAAAAAAAAACAACCTGCATTTTTCATGACTGAAAAGGAGAGAATTATACCTCTGTGCAGATTTCATTATACAGCCTATAAACAGAAGAGTAAGGGACAGAACAATGGAAAATAACAAGTGTATGTATTCACTTGATACATGCTCAAGCTTGTCCTAAGAAATGAGAAGATACTGGGTTGTTTTACTACATTGTCTAGAATATCTACTGTTTTAAGGTTCAAATAATTCTTTGCAGAGTTTAAGTTTGATTGTAAAGCCATACAAATTATATAATGAACAAATAACTTCAACTGCAAATAGAGACAAGTTTTAAGACTGAACAAAGTATATTCCACCATGCTAGCAGAGTTCAAAAACCTTATGTAGGCACAGGTGTTCAATCTGAACCTTTAAGTTAAAGGGTTAAAGAATATAGTTTTAAACACAGTACGTAAAAGCCACTCCATGATTTGATCTTTTCTCACTCTCTTGTCTACGGGCTACCCTTAAATTCCAGTTCTTAAAAATCAGGTTTCTTCTTTTAAGTATGTAAGAAAGCCCCCTGGCTTTCTGTATACTTGCAGAGAACAGATACATGACTAGAGCACTGATGTTTTTCAGTACTATTCATCAGAACGGTTCTTCTGAGAATGGTGCTGTAGAAGAACCTAGGTGCTGCAAACTGTAGTCTGATAAACCACCCACATCCTCAGATAACCCACTGCTTCTGTGGCTGCAGCACGATCCTATTCCTCCTTAGGTGTTTGCTGCTCTGATGAGTTACTGTGCTCCTGATGAACACTAGCTGCTCTGAGAGTAGGGATAAAGGAGACTGAGAAGCTATTGGGGCAAAGGAAGTAGGTTATGGAGGTTCAAGGCAGCGAAAGGCTGCTTAAGGATAAACTTAAATTTCTACTATCTGCATGTGTTTATAGCCTATACTGTAGAGAATAAAAGCTAGGTTCACTAAGTTTTAAAAGAAGGAATTGTTTTGTCTTTTTATCACAAATAACCATGTGAGAATGAAAGTGTATTTCAAGTATGAAAGGGAATTATTCTCCTTAACATATATTTTCTTTGCAGTTTAACTCAGAAAAAAAAAGTTACTGAAACAAGCATTATCCCAAACCAACTGCGGTCTTTTTACTTCCTTATCCAGCTTAGCTCTTGTGAGGTACAATGCATTCCTAGTCCTATGCGACTAGGAATATGTTTATGCGACTCAAGTTTAACTTTCACATTTGGGAGAAATGCACCTATATGTCACAGCACATATCCCCAAATGCTATGGTAGAATTTATGTCAATAAGCATATGATCTAACAAAAACATGTCAGTGGGGTTCTTTGCTTTGTGAGGAATGCATGAACTGATTGGTTTGTAGTGAATACCCACAAACAGCACAAAGATTCAGTACTTTACCAGTAAAAATTCTTTTCTCTTCAGACAATTGAGGGCAGGTGAAATATTTTCAAAACCTGAGGCTACGAGATATACATATGCCATCTTGATTAAACATATGGAATGCATACTCAAAGAAAAGCCAACTGGAGTCCTAGCTGAGTAATCAAAACACCCAAGCTGAGAGGGGTTAACATGCAAGGATCAGCTCTGAACTTTGAAGTTTTCTGGTCTTCATTTTTCCTAATTAAGACAAGATTTAATAACCAAACCACTGTACAAACTATGTACTTAAACTCTAGGTTTGTTTCTAATTTTGTTGGGAATTCTTAGTAGATTCCAAAGAATCAGTACCCCCTGGGAAGTTCACCCTGTAAGGTGGATTGATTTTTTTTTTCTTTTCTCTTAGGTACAAGGGCTGAATGCCCGCTTTTCATCTTTTCTTCTTTGCCATTGCCTCATATACAGTTACTAAGTAACCCTCAAACAAAAGAAGACAACTAAAGATGCATGATTAATACCTTTGAATTACTAGAGGAGCTCCAGCAAACAACTTTTGGAAAGCTACGTAGTAAGTGCAGAAAAATGTTCTCCAGATAAAACCATTCAATTACTTGCATAGCTTCATTTTAGAGCAGGGAGCAGCATCACATTTGTTGTAGAAGCATTAGTTCCTGATAAATCTATTTAGATTCTGCTGCTCTTTGTTTATTAATGGGTGGTCCCTTTTCTTCTTCCCCCCTCCTCAGAATAAGGTGTTACTCTACCGGGAAAGAGGGGCACAATTCAACTCTGTATCTGATGTTAGCAATAGCACATTCTTCTCTTTCTCCTTACATGGTAATTTTATATCGCCATATAGATAACAAATTTTCATGTTACTAATTGTAACTCTGTGAGTTACAATTACAGAGAAAAAGTTGGTTTGATAAAAGCCGATTAAAAATTTCTCCAGATGTTTAATAAGTTTCTTAAAAAAGATAAATTTAATCAGTTGATTGAGTTCAAATGAGTTACACATTTACTCCACATACTAGTCCACAATGAGAGAGCTTAGAATACAATTCAAAGGCAGCTGAATGGAATGATTGCTGAAGCACAAAAGTGCACATTAAAAAGTTGGATAGAAATGTAGTAATCTTTAAGGCATCATTTACCGCTCAACAGGAAGCCACCTGTAATTTAAATCTGTAAGAAGCTTTGAGCCCTATTTTGTTGAATTGTATTCTTACTGATGTCAAGAACCACAAACTACCTTTGTAGCATATTTCAGAAGCTGAAAATGAAGATCTATACAAAGGTATACACCAATTATGCATAAACAAGATACTCGTGCAAGAACCTGACTCCTGTCCACAACCAGATGGCACTAATACCTAAACTTCCTTATTAGTATTGAACCTTTACATTTATTGGAAATTCCTTACTTTGGGAACTCACCTTATTCATGTGGATCTGCTGCTGGTACTGTTTCTGCTTCTCCAAAAATTGTTGATGTTGCTGCTGGATGACCAGCTGGGCTAAAGTACTCTGAGGAAGAGGAGCTGACTGGGTTCGATTCAGTGGCCTGTGACGAGGCAGTTTGTGGGCAGCTCTTATGCCAGGTGAGACTCTCTCCTTTGCTGCTAAAGGAGACTGTGGATGAAGAGGAACCACTCCTGCAAAACAGGGACATTTCACTCCCATGTGAAGAACAACAAACTAACAGTTCTAATAGGAGAGAAAGCTTTCAGCGAGAAGAGGGGTGTATATTGCAGAACTCTGCATCAGTGCTGATGCAGTGGGACGTGTACCACGTGCCTCGCCACACTGGGAAGTTCAGCAGCTGCAAAAGAATGTGATGAAGTAATCATTTTCTCTTTTCTGTAATCACTGAATTCTTTCAGGCTAACAGACTGGAGCAGAATCACTAAAGAGGGCAAACAAAGATGCTGTCCTTTTTTCTCCCACCCTTCCACTTTTCCCAATGGTTAGGATGTATAGTATCTGTATTACCACATTTAATGGGTAATACCACCAGTTTAATGGGAATACAAATGTCATTAAAAACATCTTAAATTATTCTTGTGTTGAAGCCTTGATCATTACCAGTCACAAGAAGTTTTTGCTGTCTCATTTGTTCTTTCAGTAACAGATGCTGCAAGAGAGCTTGGTGGCTGCTATTTGGCTTTCCCTCCAAAGCAACATGTGGATGAGTTGAGGACGGAGGAATGTTCCCCCCATACTGTCCAGCCAAGGCCCCTCCTTGTCTGAGCGACTGGGTCTCCCCCTTCTGCTTTTCTTTGAATGATGATGAAGCCTGTCAAAGAATAACGGCACTGGTAACTGCTTTTCATAGACCTGGCCATTTATATCTTCACTTGATTAGATGGTCTTATGTCATACTTTATGAATACATACAGAAGAAAAGGTTAACATCCCTATCTTACACTTTGACTGTGAGATGAAAAGGGAGGAAGAACATGCCAGTTAAATGTAACATTGTGAGAAACTGAGTAATGAAACCACTTGAAAACAATCAGTAATAAAAGCCAAAGCATAAGGAACTACTAGTTACAACATTATTAATGAAAAGACAGGACCTATCCTCAAAATTCCTAAAGACCTTCCCACAGTCTCCTGCACAGGAAAATAGGGGATCAGAGGAAATAGTTTCCATTGAGTTTGGAATAGGCGAGGCTTGGTTTTTCACATAACTTTCCATCAGACAGCAAGCCAATCAGCAAAACAAAGTAATTACCTGTAGTAGTGGGAAGCTATTACTTTTCCTGGAGCACTCCCTGACTCCCTGAAGGACGGCACAAATGTAAGTTTTACCCTTTGCAAAGTAAATTTGTATAGTTAAACTCTCACCTACAGAATCATCAAGATGTTGTATGTGTGTGGCATTTTAAAGTGCCCTTATAAATTGCACAGCTATTGATTTAAAGCTTTTGGAAGTTTTGGCCCTTCAGCATTGCAAATGTGCTTTATATTTCTTTGTTCTTTGTCTAGTTTAAAAAAAAATATTTCTTAAAAGAACAGTTAAAACAGAATAACAATTTTTGTAGCAAAAATAATAACCTAACAAATAAGCATGTTGAGGCTTGCAGATAACCTCTTATGGTATGTCATGGTAAAAACAGTATCTCTGATAATCTAAATTCCATAAATTCTAATGAAGCGAACCAAGGTTTTCACTCATATTTTTTGCGTGTATGCTTACTTCACACTCTGCTATCACCCTTCCCTGAAAAACAAACACCAAAGTAAACTTTACATTCAATTTGCAACTGCTTATTCTGGTAACAGAAATAAACATTACTTGCATAAATCAACCCCTTTGTTTCTTCTAATGCCAAAAGTAGTATTTGGTGCTAGCTGGCCACATCAAAAGCTCATATGATTTGAGTGAGAAAATTAAATACTCATTTCCATTTTAATGTTATAAAATTACTTTGAAGCTAGTTATATCTTTTGTGAAATAGCTAAGAAATTTTTGATGATATCATCTCGAAAAGTAAGCACTACTTTTCATGATCAGTTCAATTTTTCCATCCTTTAAAAACAATAATTTGCTTATAAATATCTCATGAAAGGCTACTTGAGAACTGATTTAAGGCTTACACAATTTTCTTTGTAAAGTTCTATATCTGATGTTAAAATGTTGGATTGCAGCAATATATTATTAGTGAGAACAGTAAATGTACTGAAAAAGCCATAAAATAACATGAAACTTTAACTTGAAACTACAGTTAGCACTGGAATTAAGTAGCACTTATTACAAACCATAGTGAATTGTACAGATTTTTTTTTTTACACCGTGGAAAGCTGTACTTACACCCCTAGTATTTTTATAGAAGTTACCAATTCATGTTCTAAGCAATTTAAATTGCTAACATTTTTTCAGAATTTATACACTGTTGTATAGAACCACCATATAACTTATATCAGTATTTTTACATTTTTTGCTGGAAATCAGAAAAGGTAAGTTTTGACCAGTGGCAAAATTTTCAGATATTTTACTGAGCCTCAGATTTCACCTCTAGGTTACTGTAAATTGGTCTAGATCTAAAGATCCTTACCCATCAACATGGATTTCATACATACCATGTTTGTGTTTTCATACATTTCACATATCAATTTAACATTTAGCTCTAAATAAAGGTGATTGCTGCAGACTGAACAAAGGGCATATGAATATAACTTATTAAAATATTAAGTGTTGCCCACATATCACCAATTTTATTTGTCTGATTGATAGCACACCCCTCAAATAACAAACCTAGCTGCAGGAATACTAGATTCTTCCCCTACTATGCTCCAGCCCAGCTTAGGTTGCTACTGAAATCTCATAAAATGTTACAGGTGCTGTACTTCACCAGTTAGGGATGATATATAATTTGAACTTTTATACTAAATGATCTCCTCATATACTTCTCACCATGTCTGAAATGTTACCTGATTTGCAGACATAAATGCAATGCATGTGGCGCATATACTTAGCTAAGCACTTGTTTGGCACTAATTGGCACTTGTTTATTTGTGATTAAGTATGATTATTGCTTTCAAGTTGTGCCCTTACATGTTCAGATGTTGCCCAATGCAAAGAAAGGTCTGGTTCCTACTCTGAATTGCTTACTTTCCAAAATGCTAAAAAAAGAGAATAGTCAGAAAGTAGGTTTTCTGGAAGCAAAAGTAGACGGGAAGGCTTGAGACTGGTCACTTACACTGATTTGAGGTTGTACTGCTGGAAGTCCCAAGGTAATGTTGGGCAGAGAAGGGGATGTGTACAGACTCAACAAGTTCACTGATTCATCCTGTATCAAAAGGCGTTGCTGTGAAACCAGATGCTGGAATAAAGGGGAAAAACAACAGAAGTATAATCTCCAAGTTTTTTATCTTGGTTACTTTATCCTTGTTACCCTGCTATATTGAAAGCCAGTTATGTATCATGCATTGGTTTGCACCCCAATGGGGTTCCAGATAAGGAAAAGTACTGTCCCTGTGAAAAAGCTGTTGATATTTCTTTTCTTAAGAAAACAACTGATATATGTCTGGGATTATTCCTTGGTTAGTAAATCAAATTTCCATGCAAAACCAAAATCTTGAGGATTCCTAGACCACCTCTTCTCATCAACTTCTCATCAGCTCAACATCAGTTCTTCTCATCAACTGCACTTTCACTACTAGAAACTCAGTGGGAATTTAGCCAATGAATTAAGGAGTGTATCTAGCTGAATCAAAGGTGTCACGAATGTGGGTTTATTAGACCTTTACTTTACCGTGGTTGTTATGATCTTTGTTGTAAGGTATGAAATATGGTTTCTACCTAGTCCATGTATTTTCTTACCCAGATTGTGATATGGGGATGTTTCAGGCACATTATTTACTTCCATTGACATGGGAATTTTGGGTAGAAAGTGAGGCAGATTGCCATATCTGCCATTTAAAAAAATGTACTGTCCCTCTCTATATATGCATATATACAAAACCAGCGTCCTATCATTCTCTGATGGTGGGATGCCCCTCACAGCCTTCCTAATTCCCCTCGAGTTAAAATCTTTAACACTTCTTTTGAAGCCTTGTGATATAATTTTCAAGGACATGGAATTGTTGATCTATTTTTAATTACTGTCAAGTAAAACTAGACATTCTACAAAGATCACTCTCTGCCTTTCCATTCTAGATTCATTGGGAAGAAACATAAAAAGTTACATTACCACAACAGGAATCTTTTTGAAGCCTTTGCCTTTCTGCTTTAACAGTCATGTTTTTCAACATGTGGTCTAGTATAGTTGCTTGAATTACATTTTCTGTTTAACTCTTGCTTCCCTCCCAGAACTTTAACACAATAAGAGCTACAAAGGTCTTATTAGACTTAGGAACTCTGGCATGATATGGTCCCCAAGGGAACAACATCCTTGAAAAAGAATACCCTGTGTAACAGTATGACACAGTGACTGCTTTCTTCCCAAACAAAAAGCATATGGGACTCCAATAATAGACCACCTCCAAGAGGGATACTGCACACTCGGGCTTTGACTAAAGTAAATATAATAACTTGTCAAGCATGTTGTGGGGAGCTGTAGATTTTCCCCTGGACAAACCTGGAATATCAATTAACTCTGTAAAATACTTTGTGCTAATACAATGCAACTTCAGACCATCAATGAAAAGTGGTTAAGCACAAAAACACAGGATGTTATTCCAAAACATAACCTTCCTCATACAGTTTGTTTGGAGATACGACCTATCACTGAGACAATAACACTAGAAGTCTCTCTCTGTAATTTTCTTTTGGTACCTAGGGAATGTCAACAGATAGCATACGAAACAAAGAAGCTTCACTTGTGTATTACATTAATTCCTGGCTAACAGTGTCTTGCCTTGATAACATCCACCTTTGACCATGAATAAAACCAAGTATGTCAAGACTACGGAGATATTATTGAGGGAGACTACAAAGATTTAACTGAAAAAGGACACTGCAGCAGCTCTAATGTGCTTCCTAGAATATAATAAAATTTGTAGCAACTGCAGCATCTATACAGAGCCACTTCAAAAATGCACGTTTCCTTTTTGTTTTTCAGTATGCCACTATTACTTTCTAAGATTTGAATTAACAAACATAACAGTGACAAGGTGTATAGCAGTAAAGCACATTAAGGTCAGGCATGATTGTTTCATGAGGCAGAATCAATCACATTATGTACCATGGGAGTTTAATGTTGAAAACAGGAATTTATTAGTAAGAAGCATTTCCATCCAATTTTTAATACTGCTAATAATCAGTAATTTTCATTTGGGGAGGTAACTGACCTTTAAAAATATTTTCAGGTAATATTAGCCTAAGCGTCAGTTAAACCTCATCTCCCAAAGTAAGTTTAGTAGCCCACCTGCATAGATTAGGGTCCTGCATATGCTGAGGCACAACTGCACGACCCCAGCTGCAGCTTCTCTTTTTACACAGTTGACAATACCTTGAAATGGTGGCACAAACTGGAGTTGTCAGCAGTGTCATTTGGCAGCACAACGGCTAAGCCATGGTCCTCCTCCTGCATGCAGACTTGATGGTTTGGATTGGCACCTAAATCACCCCAAAGAGCAACTGCCCTACTTGCTCCTCTATGTACTTACTCACTGGGTCCATGGATCCTGCTTCCTGATGCTTAAAATATCCTGTCAACAAAGTTACCCTCTTTCTTAAAATAGAGTACAATAACTAAATGTAACAGTACATGATGATCACCAAGTAACCATGATTAGTTATTTTTGGTACTGGGACCTGCTGAGAAGCAGGAAGACCTATTTCATGTGTGCATGTTTATATGCACATTTACGCATTAGGAGGGGAAGAAATGGTTTGGCTTTAATATTTCTAAATCGTGGAGCTACAGTAAGGTTGTCAAATATTGAATATTCACAATTACATTCTTATTTCTTAAGGCTTTTGGGGTGGGTTTTTTGCTAATTAATTAGACTCTCTTCACACACACTTGAAGCAAACCTCACCAGCTGGTCAGAAACCTACACGTTTTCCCACTAGCCACTTGCAAAGAGCACCTCAAGGAGCTGAGTGTTAGAAACATAGTGCTGTGGGGTTGCACAAATCATGCAACATGTGTTTATCTGCCATGCATGTCATTTATGTCTCCTGTATAATCAGGCGATATTCTAGAAAATGCTGCTCTGCAAAGCACAAATGAAAGAGAAGGAAAATGACCTGAAGCCTGCTTACACCAACTGGAAACTTTCCATTGCATTCAATGGCTTTTGACCAGGCTGTGAATGCCTAATATTAATCATTTCACATGACTAAGGCAGGTTGTCCCTCTGAACTCAAGGGACATGCTGTGCAGGGGCTCAATCCTGCTTGCATTTCTCATGCAAGTAAGATTTAGACCCAGCACAGCAGGTGACCTGAAAGTGTACGGCATGCTACAAGAGACAAATAGCTACTGCGGTGAACCTTGATGATACTGGAGACAACTGGGCCTAATAAAAGCAGCATTTTATTTATAAGGTGCAATTAAAATCCTGAGTTTAACTTTCAAGTTTCATATAATGAGACCAGTGTTTTAACAAATGGTACTGAAAGTACCATTAAGGGAACTGTGATAGTAAAAGATTATCTGCAAAAATGTAGCATTTGCAGTGCACCTTTGTTCATTCCAAAAAATGTAAATGTCTACCCACCAGACTGTCTGCTCCGGAGGGTAAACCACTTAAAAGTCTTGCTATTCAAATGGATATGGCAAAAATACTCTAAAAATCTGTTTCATTACTGATAATGCTCTAATTCTGTCTATGCACTAGAGTGTAATCACTTACGGTATTGACTCATGTTTTGCTGGTAAATGGCTCTCTGTCATAGCAACCTGTTTTCCCCCAGCAAAAAGTGTTTTATTTGCTGGCATGAAAACTGCGGCTATCCACCCACTCAGATACGAGCACAACACTTACTGCAAATGTCACAACAATGATTATGAAACAACAGCAATGTGAGTCATGCGGGATTACAGCAAAACAAGTGATATTTTGGGTGATTTTGGAACACTTATCCCATTATTAGAAACTTCTGTACTTTGTGTATCTGATGAAAAATTGGTTAGATATATAGCCTTTGAGAGCTGGCAGCTAATGCTAAACTAGAAAAGAGATATGTAGCAGTTTGGCTGCTGTTAAACTACCAAAGAAAATCCCACTGAAATCAAAATGCACTGAAATTGAGATTTATGGAAAAATGTTTGAGCCCACAGGACCACAGCATTAACAGTCAAGTAACCAGGGAGGTAAAGAAATCCCCAACTGGATCCAGAAATGGAAGTCAGTAGTTTCAGCTTCTTAGCACACTTCCAGTGAGCTAAGTGACCGACTCCAGCACGCAGAGCTCAACTTCTAAAGGGACTTTTTAGGCTCATTTGCACATGTGTGATTGTATGGTGGGGCTATAACTTCTGATGTCTGGCACAGTAATGGCAAATGATATGCAATGCGGTGTTCTATTAATAAACAGAATACAACTCTGTTCATTCTTGCTACAGCCTTTCCAAATCTCCCCAAACAGAGATTGCCAGTCTGACCAGATTGTATGCCTGTCTGATGGTGGTTCAACACTGTGGGCAAGTGTCCAGAAACTATAACAGGCAAAGTAACAAGCACCGTTTATCAGTCTGAGACATTATTCCCTTTGCATTTTGTAGTATCCTCAAGACAATACAGGATCTAATTGGACAAGATTTCCTGTTTAATACAGCACTAACACCCACATATTACAAACTTCTATCGAAAACATGACCAATATTAAAATATACCATTTAATTCCACTGAACTAGGAGCTGATCTAATCCAAATGATGGATCTTACTCTGCATCATTTAAAGTTCTTTGCAATCACATACAGAGGGGCTATGAGGCAAGACCACATGTTAGCCATCAATGCAATTTTTTTTTCTTTTTGGTTACGGGCCAGAGAGAGGCTACTAATCAGTGTGCAGAGGTCACCCACCTGCCCCCTGGATCATAGTTCACACACACAATTAATTCATTATGGGGAAAAGTCACTGCTGGAGGTTGAACTGCCCATTCCAGGTTTTTCTGAGGTGAATGTCCTGCCACTGACCTGGAGAAATAGCTCCATTAGCTAAAACTCTGTTAAATCACATTTTCTTATGCAATTTTTCTAACATAAACAGTATAAACCAACAACTAATAGAAAACTGCCACCAAAGCAGGAATTGCTTTAAGTATAGGCACGGGATACAGAATATTGTGGAATTTGATTCTCTCTTAGTTGCATTAGTTTATTGTCCCTTTACAATATTGACACGGAAAGCATGACTTAGGCATGTCGTCTATGCTAAATGAGGTTTATCACAACTGATTTACCATCTGCATTTCTGTTGTTATAGGCACGTATGTATGAAACAGAATAAGAAGTAGTTAAGATTCCTTCCGTGTACAATCTTGCTTTACAAAACAAGTATCCAAGACTCCTGGCATGTCAGTTATGTTGGTAAGTACTGCCCTGATACGGAAACTGAGGTACAGTAAAATAAAAGGCAGATGTGAAAAAGGATTTAGTCACCTAACTCCGATACTGTAATTAAACAAATCTCTTTCAGCAGCCATGTGGTCCCTGGAACCTGGGACTACCTTAACTCACATGTGCTAGGGTCACCAATGCCTAAATCACTCTTTTGCACGTGAAAGTTCTTCATCAGCGTTCGGCACTGTGCACCTTTTCAGGTTATCCCAGAAGGTAACGTTCTGCAACACAGATGCTTCCAAGTTCCTTCCATAACTCCCTCCCACTCTTCCAGTAGCATTACTGCTGGTTTTGTTTGGACTTTTGTTACCAAAGAGTCTCCTGAACATGCATCTCATATATGAAGATGTATCTCATATATAACATACTCCAATGTCAGCCTTCAGTGTCCTGGTATCCCTGGTAATTATATCTTCTGCAATTACTCTGTTTGTGAGTATGATCAAATTGAAGTTTCATATCTCTCCAGTCTAGACATCTGAGCAATTGTCTGCTCAGTAAAGAAAAAGAGTCTTACCTCAGCTTGAATGTTAGATGGCAAAACTGAGGTTTCATTTTCTGTTATACTGCTGGTCGGACCATTGCTTGGGGAACTGGGACCTGATCCAGGGGAGCTGCTACTGACTGAAGATTCTGAAAAACAGATTAAGCATACATGAATTTCACGCTGGAAAGGATCACATGATCTTGATTAATTGTATACTCTTTATGGCACAGGGTTTTTTTGCTGTTGAAAAGTATCTATCAGTTATGCTATTTACTTACGTTAAAGATTTTTAATTCATCCTCCATTTCTTTTGGTTTTCCTTTTACAGTGCTAACAAGGAAAGATACTCCTGGTCTTTCCCCTTCTGATCTGTCTGCTTCACAAAGGAAGAATTTACTATTTATTTTTCCCACAAAGATGGTATGATACTCAGTATCAGGCAGAGATACAGACATAGAACTTGTAATGAGTAAAAAGAAAAGGAAGTCTTTGCTTTTTAATTGCAAAGAGTCCTGCCTCTGTAAGAGATCACAATGACAGAGATAGCAGGCTTGCAAAGGTCACGATAACATGTCATCAATTCATGAGGCCTACTGCCATCTCCCTTCTGTTTAGAAAGGGGATGAGCCCATTGCGGACTAATCATTACATATGCAAGTAATAATGGCAAAGTATACACCACTTTCACTACAGCTTTGGCACAAACATGAAGGAATATTTACAGCATACAAAAATCTTAAAGTAGCATTTGAAAGGCTGTATGTTATCGTGTTTTAAAATTTCCCGAGTTCTGTCTAAGATAAAGGGGAAGAGGATGATGTCGTTGTGTGTTGTTGTATTGAGTTATTCTAATCCTACACTGATATAAATTAAATTTATGTAATGGAAACAATTAACAAGGTTAAAGATGGAAGAGCGCAGCATTAGTAGAGGTAAGCCTGTTTCATGCGATAGCTTTCAAATTGAAGTACTCAAGAAGTTAAAATAATTAATATCTAAATGTGGCAATAAGTATTCTACAGCCACTTCTTTGCTTCTTCACTCTTTCTGTCTCAGTTCACATGCAAAACTATATCCTTACTTTGACTGAAATTACTGGGAGATTTCCTAGCTGTTTCTTGGACCTGTTGCTCTTTCCTACTAGAGCTGACTTTGATTTACTGAAGTGAATCCGTACTCAGCTATGCTAACTGGTCAGGTAAAGTTCTTGCATCGTATTCTCACTAGTTTTCATAGAAGAGAAGAAACACAAACTTACTATTTTTTCTCATTTTTTTAAAAAGTACAATAGCACTTAAAGTATAAATAGGCATTTAAATAAAGGGCTATTTTCAGTTAAACGGATAAAAAAAATAGGAGCAAAAGGCTTCTGCCAGAAATGTTTGATCAGGGAAGTTTTGATTATGAAAGGTGCAAAATGTCATATAGCCGATATTAATAATTACAATGGCAATCTGTAAGGCTCTAAATTATTGTCAGAGTTAGGAAGAGAACACATTTGTTTTCGGGCTTCTGCTCTTTCAATGGCTGCAGAAAAAAATTCCTCGGTGTTTCACTTTATACCTTACTTGTAAGTGTACAAAATATAAAGAAATCAGCTAAAACTACGAAGCGGAGATCAAGAATCTCGTAAGAGCTTCAGCAAATGGAAATAATAAATTAGCTGTAAAAAATTCTAATCTGGAAATAACTTACTGGGAAAGTAATATCAGATAGGTGTGTTTGCGCTTTGTATTAGCATCCACATTTCCCATGGGAGATGGGAAGTGGGAGATGCAAGACCCAAAATGTTGTCCATGTACAGAAGACACAAATTAAGGGAAGAGACTATTCTTGTTTTCTTCTTTGACGCCCCTGGCCACCAACAGTCTACCATTTCTTTGTTCTTGTACAGGCTGTTGTAAAGTACTGGTTTCCAAGCTGGTTTGAAAGTATGACTTTCAAATTGACAATGACTTTTCAGTAAGTGGGAGAAAGCTGTAGATTACAAGCTATTTATACAAACCATTTATTTAATATGGTTTTCTTTTCAGCAGCAGAAAAAAACAAGATACAACCATTTGTTTAGCAAACAGTTTCGATTCCAAAATACCACCACTATTCTGCGAGCAGTCGCAGCTGCGACAGAATTTCTCCATTCTTAATTACCTGTCACCTCGAAGAGTCGCTTCTTGAATGAACAGACAACATGTCCATCCTTCCTCCTGAGTAAAGGACTGCTTCTCCTTTCTGTCACCTTTTGTTTTAACCGTGAACGTACCTTCAAATTGGGCTCTGAAGCTGGAAATGAAGAGAAGAAAATAAATAATTACAAATCAAATTACTGCTTTGTGTCAGACACCATTGACATTCCCTGTAGGACCTCATCTGATCCAAGGAGAGCTTGGAGGCAGAGATTTTACTGCCCATCCCCCCCAGCCATCCTGCTGCTCCTCATACAACTCCATTTTAGATTGGAGGCTAGGAAAGAGAGGAAGAGAGCTGAAAATCTTTGCATCCCAGTATTTTTCTCATCCCATTTCAACTCTGAAGTTACCCATTAATTATTGTTAATATCATAAGTATTAATTAGAGATGAATGCAACTTTTATTCTACATCATTTTCCTCTCTCTTGTAGGTGAAAACTTGCATGGAAATACAGCTTGGAACTTGGAACCTTATAATTGGATTATGGTCTGATGACAGAAATAGAGGGAAGCCTCCTCTGGTGCCTTTTGATTTCTCTTAGAAATATAAATTACGACAAGCCTTGCTGGCAGAACATTTCTTGGTCAGCAATTTTAGGCCCAGAACTTCAATGTTTTCTGAGTAACACACCAAACAACTAGATTTATAACAGTGTCCTAAGAACATTTACACAGAAAAATATATGCTCTGAAAACGAAGAAGTAGGATTGATTCCCAGAAAACCTAGGATTATATTTAATGCACCTTGGGCAAGTTCCACCTTTGTTTCCTAAATGGACGTGGTCTTTTCATATGAAGGCCAGAGATGAAGCTCTGCTGTGCTTTTTACTTTGTGATATTTTTAGCATGATAAAATATTTTGTGTACTCATTTATCCGTTCTTCTAAGTAAACCCTCTATCAAACAGACTGCTAAGAGCTAGTGAAAGATAATTGTGGAATAGAATTTGTTTCTATTTCCTTTTCTGGAACTGAGGCTTGGCTAAGCAATATCTCAAAATAGAGCGAGCTGGAAACTGGGATCGTTCTCTCTCCTATGCACAGACCTAAGCCCAGCCCCAAAGAAGGAGCAAGAGATAGCAGAAAAACAAAATAAATGAAATCTTCATTCAATTCAGCATTATACCATTTGTCACTTCGGAGCAGGAACTCAATCCTACACTTCTAATCCCAGTCCCTGCCCAGCATGTAATATTGCACATCTGTTTCCTACTGTCCCACTTGTTCCCTCAGGGATGGGGACGTTAGAAATGCTCACACGAGAGCAAAGGGGCTGCACCTCTGCCGGAGCGCTGCTGTAACCCGTAGTGCCTGCAGTCGCGCGCTGGCCTTTGTCATGTACTACATCGCTCTTGGCAAGCGCTCCCTTCTAAGTGGCCTGTGCCTTGAGTGCATTTCAGACCAAGATACACAGGCTAGCAAAACACTGGAAATCTTTAATAATAACAATATTAACAAGAAATTTCATTTTTATCAGTTACTACCATTATTAAGACCAATGGTTCTAGTGATGGAGTACAGATGACTTGTTTGCTGTCTAAGATACCATTTGCTATGAAACTGAAAATATAACAATGGGCTAAGATTACACTACATGCTTTCACCACAGATCTCACCTAGGTACGATGACATTTGGAAGAAAAGGTGCTCACTCCTTTTGCACTTATGGTTATTTCGATTTATACTATTCCATACTCTTAAAATTTAGGAGAATATTTCCATACCCGTGACAGACTAATGTAATACAAATCCTCTGCAACACTCACTGGAGAAATGCTCCACTTCTATATGAATGTTTCATGCTTAGTCACAGTGATTGCCTTTCTATTTTTACCACATTCCCATCATATTCTACATCTGAATCAATCATATAAGCAGAGAAAGCAGACTTTGATGTCAATGTCTGAATTTATGAGCCATCTGAGAAGACAGCCCTTGCGTGAAAGATTAAGATCATTTTTAAATGGAAATAATCAATTTTAAAATGAAAAGGCATGAAGAAGAGTGTTTTTTAAATTGTAAAATAAACCTCCCAATAAAAAACAAAGCCACGGTTTGAAGAGTGTTTGCTTCAAATACCGACTTTCTTGAACGTCTCCCATGAGACACTGCCAGCTCCTAACATGGTACCAGCTAGGACTTGATGGCTGGCAATAAGAATTCAGGTTTCAGTGCACTAAATGTATAAATTTAACTGGTTTGAGGATGTCTGCTCCAATGGACAAAATGCAGCACTGGGAAGTGGTTTCTTGATACTCGTCTGTGGATAAGGCATTAACTTGCTGTGTGACTGTAGGTCACCGTACCATCCTGCCCCACCGAAGCTGAAGAAGAATTATTGTTGACTGCAACAGGTATGGATCACAACAGCAATTCTATGTGCTTCAGTGCACTCCTACATGAAGGCAGTAATAACACATCTATAATTGTCAACTCTCTTCTGATAGTTCAAAAGGCACAATTAAGTATTTTAAGCTTCAAGGATAGAGCTGTGGATTAAAATTATAAATGTATATACATATACATACACACAGACTGCCCCAAGCACATACATGAGACTATTTAGAAATTATTTTAATCCTTTAAACTCTGAAATGCAAACAAGTGAGCAAAAAGTGAAAATAAATTTTTCAAACTTTTTTTTTAAATTAAATTGTTCCCCTAGTATTTGCAAGGGACTTGGAAAGCCTTAGTGGGAAATGGTGAAGAGTTATTGTAATTAATCTGCCTTATGTTTCAAATGAGCATTAGGTTCAATACTTTAACTAGTTGTTCTTAGAAGTGGGGTATATATAGAGGGATAATGCTCAAAATAACTGTTTTGCATTAGCCACCCCTGTATGTATTTCTGCTGCACATTATTTGCTCAGCTTAATTAATCCACTGCCAAGGCTGACTATGTTCATCACCCAAAGCATTCTCCATGTGGAAAAGAAGTGTTACATGGGGAGCCAGTGCCAAATAACTTCTGAGGCTAAAGCTTTACTCACCAGCTTGCTGCAGAGTAGCTTCCTCATGCAGATACAAACCCCTAAGAATTAACCTTTTTTTGCTCCATTAATACCACAAAATCATTGAAAAGACCTTCATGCAGTCTATTACTTTATGCGGTGATCCAACCATAAACCAAGACACTGACTCAGCAAGATAATTAATGCACATGGCTAACTTTCTGTACACCAAGCATCCCGCTGGGGTCCAGGACTCAAAACTAGATTAATTCTACCCCATACAGGATATGTCCTATAGCTCACCTTCCTGAGGAAATAGGGCCTCTCTACAGCGCTGGAGGTGCTGAATGAGGTTGGGTTTGCTGGGTTAGATGCCTGCAACTATAGTGGGCTGAATCATCTGACCAAGGAGCCAGAAAGCCAGAGACAAGAGAAAAACAAGCATGTGGCTGGGAGTGTGGCAGATGAGGAAAACAGGACTGCACGTTTTCATGGCAGCAGGCTGGTAGGTTGGGGCTATTCATCTAAAAACCTGCTAAGAACCAGTATACATCTGATATTGGTCTAATTGGTCACTATTAGCCTAGCCTCCTTGCTCCACAAATCTTTGCACTTCTACTACACTTAGCACTTTGGAACAAGTAATAATCAGTTACTTGGAGAAAAGGAAAATATATTATCTGAGAGTGTTTTGTTGCAAAGAAAACAAAAAGACACAGCTATTTTCTCTGAAGGCCATCAAAGCCCGTGTCATTGATCTCGATGGGAATCAGTTGATACCCATTTGAGCAATTCACTCAAGTGGACTTCAGGAAAGACTAGCCTGAAAATGACTTTGTTTATGTAACTCTGCAGCATAATTTCAAATAATGAGACGTTGCACTAACATGGCTTGTTCAGTCTCATCACTATTACCTGGCTTATTCTCTTTTTAGTGCTAGTAATAATGAACCGGTATTACTCTTTAAATGACTGTAAGTGGGAAACGTATGAAAGATACAGAAAGTATTAGTTTAAACAACAACAGAAGATATCACAGGCAACCCAAGGATTGGTTACCTAACTCCTTGGCATGACTTGTAATTAACTCTACAGAACTGAGAACTTTGGTTCTAGGTGAAGAAGGAAGACAGCGTCTCAATGATTTTTCTCATCTTTTATGGCAGCTTCATATAACAGGAAAGAAGTAAGTAACTGTACTGTTAAAAATGGAAAATATACAGGCTTCTATATAGGTACACATTAATTTCATCACAACAACCATCATTGCTCAGGTGAAAGAAAACTATTCTCTCCTGAGGAACATGATACTGAAGCACAATCATGAGAGGTAGGAAAATTATTTGGTGAAGTCATTATGTCCTATACTCCACTTTGCTTAATATTAGCAATTTGCAGATACTAGCATTAAAGAATATAGCCTGGGGCCAAATTGCTCCCAAATGAGCTGAGGTTTTTTTGACAGGGCTTTGCTTCACTGTTTCTTTTTATTAAACACACAGAGATATTTAAGAAGAAGGGATAAAAATCCTTTCTACGCATGGGGAGAGGACATATATATGAAGGGAATGTAAAAGATAATAATGCACTACTTTCTGATGGTTCCTGGAACACAGTAGTACTTTTGTATCAGAAGAGCGTGTGCCAACTTCAAATCAGCATTTAATGAACCCAGGCAGGAAATGGGGGATGGGAGAGGGTGCATAGCGAGCAGGTCCTCATCTCGAGGCTAAAGCCATATATAGGAAACCTGAAGAACAGAAAGTGAGCTTTTGTCCAGACTTCGAAAGGCTCTAAAGTGAAAGCATTTCCTTTTCCTTGCTGGCAGCCTGGCTTAGAAAAGCTGTGGGGCAGTCGAGGTAAATGATGCTAAATTTGGCTACAAAGATTCCAACAACAGCACAAGCAAAAGCGGCAAAATTCACATCTTACTTGAGAATGATAAATTGCTCCCTATTGCCCAGGCACCAGCTGTTATCACTAAGATTGTTTTGAAACAATAACTTGGACTTCTCTAATGTTTTTAAGTCAACAGAAACAATTAAGAAACAAAGACTTCATGATCCTGAAGTAAATCTTCACTGGTATTCTCCGCTTCTTTAGCTGTCATTTTTTTAAGCTGTGAAGGGTCATATATTATACTGATTTGAATATATTCTATGCTGTACTCCATGCAGGAGTTATTGTTTATTCCTGCCTTATATCTAACAAGTATTAATAAAGGAATACATAGTCAAGGAATCTTTCTTTTTTCACACTACATAGGTTGTTATTTTTTATACTGTTGCACTAGAGACCCATGCACAGATAAGCATTATGTGCTTTACAACACACAACCATGACAGGCCATGCCTGAGATAGCTTAAAGTCTAAGCTATAGGACAAAAGGATGATGTATGGGTATAGACCAACAGAGGTACAAGAGAAAATAATGAGATGGTACTACTGATTATCACGATGGTGGTATTGCCAGCATACCAGTGGCTTATCCTTTGTCAAGTTTCTTTCTAGCACTGTGGCAACTGAGAATTTTCAAGAAGATACTGAATGTGGATAATGCGATAACTTTGCGATCCCTGTCATGATTTCACTTGAAGCAGGAGGAGCAGAATGGGAGAAAACATACTGTGAAGAGATCCTCATTTCGTTGGGTCCATTGCATAGCACAACAGGTTCCTGGTCCATGCTGTGGGCTCCCAGTGACCGTGGTAATACACGTAAGTAACAAAGCAGCCTGCCTGTCTATGCCATGCCAGGACCTGGAGATCAAGGAAAAAGTCAAATCCCACCTCACTACTGCACCAATGAAAATAGCCAGAAGAGGCATATCTAAGGTTCCTAAGAAGCTAGTCTGAGGGTAGTGGGCTAGGGAGAAACTTCCCAGTTTACCCCTCAGGGATGTAGGTAGAATGAAAGGCACAAGATACTGCTATGCACCATCAGAAAGGACAAATGAGGAGATAGCCTGGGCTTCCTCACCAGAACTATGAATGCAACCAAAGCCAGGCAGAAAGGCAGAGAACACAGGTCAGGTACCAAAACTGTTTCCAGCTTCCTCAGCTGCTTTGTGGAGAGCTGCTAATGAGTTTGTCCTTCTGAGAGACCCAACGGTCTCACAGCCTTTCCTCTGCTGCACGTGGTTCTTGCAGACATATAAATAGTCTCTGCTCTGCATGGAGTTTCTGACTTCTGCTCTGGCTTCCTGTAGGCAGCCACAGACTGTTTCAGCCACCCCCACATAGCTGAATATATTAGGCATCGGCAAGATGAGCAGTGACTTTTTGTTTTCATACATGACTGACTGACATTTGCTGTAAAAGGCCACGTCCTGATACAAGACAATACTAGACAACGAACATGTGGGACAGCCTCCCCGCTGGCTGGCAGACTGGGAGATACCGGCGTGTAGTACAATTTGGTATGTTCAATGACTTCTAAATTCTGGTAATTTAAAATGCCATTTCTGAAAGAGTTTTAAATTAGATTCATGGGACTGAAAGCTACTTACACATGCCCTCTAAAGCTCTTCCAAGAACTACATGGACCTGACCACTGGGTGGTCCTAACGAGGCGGGAGCACCAGATACAGCAGTACAGGATGGAGACACTTTGTTTTTCTGGCTTCCATCACCTAATGTGTTTTCAGCATACACCGAAACTGTTTCCCGTACAACCATTTGCTTTAAGGGGAGTGCTGGTCATATGTGAAACCCTTTAGTCCTTTGCTTTATTTTACTTTTGTAAAAGGTAGAATGCTTTATTTATTCAGACTAAGGTAAATATCCATTCCCTAAATAAAAAAACAGGTTTAGTGAAACACATGGTAAAAGAGCTAATTAGATTAGAGGGGATCTCGCAGCCCTTCAGCTCTCTTCAGGCTAAGGAAGCCAATTTAACAAGATTAGCGAATTTTCATTGATTTCCTAACGAAGGTTCAAATATGAAATATTCCCTGAAGCTGTTTTAAATATCTAACTTTTGCTTGTTATTCATTGCAGTCTGTATGAAACATAAAATTTCTGTTTTATTATCCATGCAAACAAGCGTTATCTTTCTAGGAATGATTTATTGAGTTAGATGTAGGAATTACTTAGTGTACTGCTTGCATTTAGCCAGAATTAGAGATCTTTATATTTTTCATGAAAAGCTGATCAGTGTGATATATTTCCTGTTGATATTTGTTCTGCATGTAACCTGTGAGGCAAAAGAACAGGTCTCGATAGAATTCTTAATAATTTCTATTCCTTAGCACAGAAACAGCATCTCCTTGCATTTGTACCACTCGGCTATATAGCGGTTTCAATGAGGCCATGGTTTCACTGGGCCTTTTGAGTCCTCACTACATGTCAAGTCTGCTGAAACCATGGCATATTATTGCTATGTCAGGTCCATCTTAATCTTCTTCCATGTAAACTAATATTCTGTTCCAATAATAAATAGGGGATTAAAAAGCAAATAATACTATACTGTCTTGAAACATAGAATAAAAGAACAAGGATATTTTAAAATTAATTCTCATCTTCCCTGCACAACTTTAAATTCTGTAATTTTTTTGCACTTTTATAGCACTTATGGGAGCCAAATCGCATCTGAGTTCTCAGGAGGTGTAGAGGAGAAAGAAGAAGGTGAAATGGGCCATGTAATAGAGGGCGTCCCTCATTTGAATGGTAATAACCAAATTTAGATACGCATGACTGGCAGTCCTTCTGGTTAGGTCTCCACTGGTTATTCTCGCCCCCACTTCTGACCACGTACACCGGTCGGTTCTAGCTGGGAAGAAGTAATGGGACTATAATACCATAGTTTCTGCAAATATAGCAAATCCCACTCTTCAGCCTAAATCCTTCTCCAACATCCACTGAATCATTAATTCTGCACAAGAAAAAATACTTTCTTCAGTGAAGAAGTGCCAGAGATAATCCCCTAGCCCCAAAAGTCAAGGCTTTTGCGGGGTCACAATTTAACCCCTAGATACATGATTTATTTTTTATAGAATAATCATGTTCATGATTATGTTGTTCCCCAAGCCCCATACAAGAAGAAATTAGTTAATAGGGTGATTAAATCCCACAGATTTTAATCTAGGAAAATATCCAGCAGTGATAACTCATTGATGGCAGGCAAAAAGTATAATTAATATTTCATCAACCTTCAGAAATTCATAATGAAACACCATCACTTTCTCCCCCAGTTTAATGGGGCATCAATGTCATCAGTAGGTGAGAGCTGGGCAGGTCTAGATTGCTGAAGCATACTCTTTAGAGTTGTCCAAAGGCAACACAGAGTACAGGATGCCAAGAAAACAAAAGCAACCTAAACACAGTATATCTTGCTTTCCTAGCAGATGAGAACTATGGGCCAAATTCAGCTCAAGAGTAGGAAGGCACTTCAGCTCCACTGAAGACAAATGAAGATAAAATTTGCCCCAAAGTTGTTTGGACTTTCAAAACATGTTTGCCTAACTTCTGTAGGCAAGGTTGACTTTGTGAAAGGATGTCTCCATGTTAAGCGAAGTGAGAAAAAACCCACCTGTTTAAAGTATTAATTAGATGTTGACACTGCACCTTCACAATGAAACTGAATTAAAACAAGTTTACTTTTAGATAGGTTCTTTATGCTCTGGGACATAATTCCAGTCCCCTATAACTTAATTAGCTAAATATACAATGTAGCCTTCCATCTGGTAGAGTAATTTAACAGGAATAATTGTGCACCACCATAACTCAACAAGACACTGAGGAAAACCATTGAAATGCTATTTCCTTTCCTTTGGAAGAGAATTATGTACAATTTCAGCATGCTTTGCATTTCTAACAGTTAAAGCCAACAGGGAGGTATCACTCTCATTTATATTACTTTCCCATGAGAAAATCAAAAGCAAAGTACAAAGCTTATGCCGTTGTTCATGAATGGCTCTGTAATACTTACTTGGCTTTAGCCAGAACATGTTATTTGGCAGCTAAAACCCTTAATTAGAGTTGTGGGTTTGAACAGATTTTTTAGTGAAACTATGTTTTGCAGGAGTTTGGAGAAGTGCAATCTTTACTAACCAACGTCTTCTATTTTGGATGATCTGATACCATGTGATTTCCACTTTTCACTTCTCTGTTTCTCTCTTTTTGCCATCTTTTAGATGTTCTTGTTTACTTTTCTAAAAGTTTTCAACTGTCCCTGCCCTAGATACAGCGGAAGAAAAATCCTAGTCCCACTGAAATCAAACAGGACAGTTTCTACTGACTTCAAAGAGTCTCAGATTTTATATGCAATATTTTGTAACTTAATTATCCAGAGGGAATAGACTTTGAAATGCCCATTAAAACCATTCCACTTCATTTTCAATGGACATTATGCTCTTAAAATGCTTTACATTTTAGGACTGCTCCCTGCTTCTTATTTAAGCAGTTTCCTTTAGGTTCAAAAGTCAAAAAGGTGTCTAGTATCTGATTACTTGCTTATCAAAAAGTTACGCAAGCTACTTGTTAATGCTAATTTATAAAACGTTTCTGAAAACATACACAGTTTGTGTAAGAAAACCTTTATGTAACCACATGAAGCAGAACTTTGTAATTCAATTTTAGCTATACATTGGGCAGTAAAAGGAGAACTAAGATAGTATTTAGACCAAGATTGTATAATTACTGTAGCCATCAAGAAGGTTCAGTATCTAGCACAACAGAGTAATTACTGGCAAGACAGAAAGTGATGTATATACAAGTAGTAGGATTTTTGCTAAAACAGAAATACAGTGAAAAACCTTCATCCAGGTCATCTTGAAACTAAGAATCACCCACGCGTAACACCTTTGCTTCCTGCACTTAAAAGTAAGTGTTAAATAAAATATATTAGAGGAACAATCTTCCACTGATGGGAAGACTATGATGGTCTTTATGGGACTCATCCTGGTGATGACTCCTGTTGAATCCTGGTGCAGGCCCTGGCAACTTGCATGATACCAAAGCATACCTACACAAGTTCTTTTCTCTCTGACAGTGTCATTAAGACTACCCTAGCATTAATTTTTATTTAGTTTTAAGCTATCTCAAAAGTTTTCCCCTCTAACTTGAGCTAAATTAGCGTGACAGGGCATCCCTCCTCACCCCCAGCTTAGGAGGCTGCAGAACCCTGATGGACCCAAGACGACTGCAGCCCAGCACAGTAGCTACAATGGTATTACATTTCCTTAGAGCTCCTGGCTCCTGGGGGCTGAACTCTGTTTTGGCCTGTTCATTACATGAATCCGGAAGAAGCCGTTAACAACAGTTTGCTTCAGATTCACTCTTCAATTGCAAGTGAAAGTTTCTTCTCTTTCTAAAACCTCTTACTACTAATTACACCCTCTCAAGTTATTGAAGTCATTGACAGTGAATTTAGGAAGGCTAAAAAGTCTGGTGATTAATGGGAAGAGAAGTCAAGAAAAAGAAGGGCTGGGAGTCAGGATGCCTCCCGCCCCCACTCACTCTGTGATAAGCACCGGTGATTTCCTTTGGGCACATCACCTAGTCCAAATTTGTCAAGACTGTTCATTAACCCAGGAAAACAAAGACTCTGAGAGGCAGGAATGCTTAGCATCCCTGAAAAATGGGATAAAATGAGGAGAATCATATCATGTTTGCCTTGTTTCCCTGCTTCAATAAACAAAGTGCCTCTCCCATTTCTTGTGCTCACTCATAAACTCAGAGAAAAATAACGCCTCTCTCTACTGAGCTTGACTTCTTCATTTTGGCAGACATGGTAATTGAGGGTTTGGGATCCTCTAAGCCTTTTTTTTTTACCGAAGACCAAAAGAAGTCCAGCTTTTTCATATACTGTTACTTCACAGGAGAGTGTTCTCCTAGAAAATGCAAAGAGAAACGGAATTTGGTGGCACAAAAGGGAAAGGGAGAAAAACTTTCACACACGAAATGTTTTTCTTCTCAGTTTCAACTGCTCCAGTAAAGTACTGAGTCACTAAGTGCAGAAAGAATAATGGTAAGGAAATATTCTAATTAATTTCTTTTTAAAAAAAATTACATCTGCTGAGTTCTCATTCAGGAATCTTTCACTCTCATTACACAAGAGCTATGATGTTATTCTACTGCCTAATCAGGTTAACTTAATATGGTTTTTACAAAGTGATCTTCATGACTGTGCAGCACAGCCTTCTTCCTCTCTTTCATCACAATATTAAACAATCCCTCATCTCCTCTTTTTTCCTGTATGAAATTACATAATTTCCCCCCTCCAAGCAAGAACCTTGTACTATTTGCTATTTAAAAAAACCCCATGCTGTATTTCCATTGAGCATGCTTCCAATTTTTGGAAAGCGAGCTACAAGCATCTTTTCAAATAGTACTATTGTGAGTGATCTTTAGATCCCCAAGCAAAATGCAAGTTGTAAGCTTACAACTCCATCAGCAAGGAAAGATTCAGCTGGCATAAAACCAAAATAAATAGAAATACTGATTGACATTCCCATTCTGCCATGATTATGCTAAACTTGGGAAAGAAAAAACAGTTTATACTTGATATGATGATGTCCCCACGAATTTCTTCCAACAAAAGCCAAAACATGAGGCAAAATGCAGATATTCCATCTATACCAACATTTTAGAAAAGCATGCAGCCTCAGTTAGAGAGCTAACCTTTATTGGAATTTACTGGCTTTTGCTGGTTTGCATCAACACTTGCACACAGAAAATGAAAAGTTACAGATTGAAGAAAATGCAAACGTTATGACCATTTGCCAGAATTTCTGCATTTATTTTGACAAGGTAAAAAAAATGCAAAAAACTTTCTTTGAAAACACTTCTACCCTATCAAACTCATGGTGTTCCCTACATTTTTGTTAGTTTTACAATAACCTCTTCAAGCAGATAATATTTTCCCGGATAGATAGACATAGAATTATGGAGATCAACAATCAAAAGTTCCCCATATTAAATGATCAGGTCTTCAAAAGTGCACAGCTCCCATCAGAGCTCTTACAATAGTCAGTATGAATTTCAAAAGTGTTCAGTAATAGGGAGGAATTTTCCAACCTCTCTGGGTAATTTAGACACCATTAGTCTCATTGAAAGTTAATGAGCCATGTGCTGCTCAGGCTTTTGGGTGCTTTGCAGAAAACACATGTTACGACTGGTATCCATGGTGAAAGTTGTGGGCATTTTTAAAATTTGATCTTACGGTGTTTAGGCTAAGTTCTGCTCTTAGCTACAGATGTGTAGCTTCTCCTTCTGGTATATTTATCTGCCCAATGAAGCAATAGCTCCCCTTGCTCTGCTCTTTTGAAAGTCTGTCAACACAGAGCATATGAATGCAGCTGCGCAGAGCTGCATATCCTGGCCTCTAGCCCCTAGGACAGTCCCAATCCTCCATCCAGCTAAGCTGCGTGAAGCCTACTGCTGACAAGTTCTGCTGCATCTTGTACAGAAAGGAATAATCCACACCGCTGAGAGAGTTATTGAGTAACCATAGTCACTGCACTAGGATGTTAACTCTGGTACCTTACTGTAAACATAGAAAGAGCAAGACTCTTCAGTCTTTCCCTAGTTATCTATGCATCCCATCATTCTAGATGCTAGAAGAGTAAAAGTTGCACAGAGTATTCTCCTCTTTACCATAGTCTCTCTGAATTCATTTTTAAAAGATTAATAAGGAGATGCCACTTCAGTACTAATTAAGCAAAGGTTAAATAGATTACTGAACAAGAAAGTGAGCAAACATGACTCATGATTTACAATGCCTGTGTGACACTCGGTGTTCCCGTAGCACTGAAAAACACGTTAGGATGTCAGGAGAGAATCATTCAGCTTTGCTGTCCATTAAATCTGATCTTAGAGCAACCGATTCAATCAGAATTATCTTCCAAGAGCATTGTATTAAAGTTGGAGAAGAGAAAGATACCTCTGTATTTTATATTATGAATATGGAAAATAAAATTGAGAAGCAAAACAAAGCTGCGATGAAAACCCACAACAGGTATTCCTTTCTTAAGGCTGAAAGGAATGTGAGGTCCGCTTTCATATGAATTGCTGACTTCATGCAGGTTCAGCACCACAGAGGGTTTACTAGGAGCCAGTGGCAATAAGCGTTCATAGCCTAAAGGAAAGGAAAAGAGGTTCACCCCTCATGGCAAAGGTCAGATTTCTGCAGGCTTATAGCCTGTCCATATACATGAGTGTTCATGGGACATCTTTGTCTAGTAAGGTCCCATGAGGATGAGACAGGCTCCACAATGTCCCCTCTGCCTGGAGGATGGCCCTATAACCACCCAGATCAGTTTAGGGTCATTTGACTTGTGTCGATCTGGTTCCTGTTGCTTTTACTCTCAACCTGATGAACAATCATTGCAACCTTTGTGGGGATGCTGCTGAAGGCTGGAATTAAACAACTCTAGTATACAGAGAGAATGGATGTGTAAACAGGATATTTAACAGTTGCCATTTTCACGGATGTGGAGAGCCATCAAATATACTCCCTTGCTAACATACAACATGCTGTACACTTCATTTATATTTGCTTATCAGAATCACTATGTAAATGTCACAGAAATGGTTATGCTAATGATTATATTAGTATTTGTCTATTTATTCTGTAGATATCTTTTCAGAGAGTCATCATGTCCTTTGTTCAATTTTGGAACTGATGCATTGCATGCCCAAATATTTGGAATAACATATAGAAAACATCTGGATTTAATTATATTATAGTCCTCTTATGCAGACAATGGGAATTGAATTAAGGAATATTTTGAAACCCCCACAGAGATATAAAAGTATTAGCAGCTGCACGAGAACTTTACTGTTACAATGTTTGAAAATGTTTTGTTTTACAGATCAACAGTCTGACACATCATAAATATAAATCATAACATTTAAGATATATAAACACGGAAGAAAAATTAAAATTTGCATTTCAAAAACATGTAGATGAATTCACAGCATTTACAAGATGTAGAGTGTATCCTTGTGTTTAAAAAATGAAAATGTATATTCTATTGGCACAGAAAATATACGTTGTACAGTGGTATTAAGCAGAGAACCACATAAGGGCTTATTGTGACTGAATAGCCTGAACAAGATTTTATAGAATCTTGTTATATTGCCACCATATTGTACAAAGAGTAATTCAGCTAGAATAAATTAGCATTCTGCTTTTCGTGCTTTCATTCCTTTGAAAATATTTGGGGATATAATATGAGCTTAGAGAGTCTGCCCCAAAGTATTAGATACAGACTGGATTTTCTTTCTGAATCTATGCTGGTTCCAAATGCCACTTCTTTTCAAGTCAGTACCAGTTTTGCAGTTAGTTTTCAATCTCCCAGTGGCTAAATCACATTCAAAGGCTGCTAGCACAGTAGGGGGTCAGACTTTCTCTCTGAATGTAACTATATCACTCAACAGCAGACTCATGCAATAAGCGATCTAATGTTTTCTTTTCTTTTTTTTTCCCTCTCCTCTTAGTGTCTCCCTGCATTCCTGGATACCGGTCACTGCACCAAGGACCTGAGGCAACAGCCACATGGACTCCACCACCATCCCTCTAGCTTTCTTTATGGTGCAGAAAAAGTCAAGTCCACAGTCCACCTGCTGTCAAGACAAAAGGTTCAGTTGCTAAATCCTCTGCAACATTCTGAAACGTTCAAATGAGTATTTTCTTGTACAGTATTACACATTCCTATGTGTAAAAAGCACACACAGATGTGTCCGTGTGTATGCACATATGCATGCGAACTTTGACAACCAATGACACAAAATATGATATTAATCCAATTCCTCCTCTTTCCATGAATTCCCCTCAAAATGTCCTGAAAAACACTGTCTAAAGGCAGCATACCGTCTGAAGACAGATACTGTATCTACCATGCAAAAGAGAGAGAGCTATTAAATCCAGAAGAAATATTGAGACAAAAGAAATAATGCCATAAAAGATCCGTGAAATGATGATCTGTTTAGAAACTAAGTTTATCAGGACTGAAGCTTGCACCAGCTGTTAGCATTGGGAAACACGGACCCTTGATACCATGTGGTCAGTCCGACCTCGTAAAGATGCAGTCAGGATCTTTGAACTTACCCATAGTATCATCCTGAACAGGCTTTGTGGATTATGATATATGCCTTGCTGATGGACAGCCTGGTTAAAATAAAGGGTGGGAGAATTGCTGGGTAAGGCGCTCGAATAAACTATGCTAACTCACCCGTTTTACGAAGTGGAAAATCATCCTTGGCATCCTGCGCTCCTGGTAAAGTGTATTTGTACGGTGGCGAGGCCCCACTCAGGGGTGGAGAGCTTTGATCCAGTGAGGTATGGTGGGCAGCCCTGCAGCAGACACAGAGAGGTCACAAATTAGCAGTCACTGAGGTGACCAGCAGTAACTATCTACACATGTTGTACACATGTCTCAGCTGTGTTTATGTTCTTGTTCGTCTAAGTGTGCACAAACCACAGGCTCATGTAACCAATTTCACTTTTACAGTAAGTTACGGAACTCCTCGGGATTCCCAAGAACGTGCTTTTTGCACTCATTATAAAAGTCACATAGGATAAGAGTCATGTTGACCTACAGACAGGATCTGTCACCAGTTTGGGGAATTGACCATTTTAGATTGTTGCATTTTAATATGAACCAGCTGAGGCACAGCAAAAGCTATTTAAGTCTTGTTTATCATGTACAGATAGATGTACATTGATCCAGCCTCTTCTATCAAAATGTGGGGGATTTTCAGGGCAGGGGGGCTTGTATAAAACTAACCAGAAATATTGAGTTATTATTATCTGTTGGGAAAAAAAAAAAGCAAACAATTTAGCGGACAAGGTAGATAAACCCTTGTATTTAAGTTCAGTTTGTAAGTTTTGTGAGCACACCACTCTGCAGCACGCAGCACTCACGTCAGCAGAGAAGCTCCAAGCTGAAGAGTGCTTTCTGACAACTGCTGGATGAAGGAAATAGTGCGGGCAGATCTTTCTGAACATGGAAACTGCAAATTGCAAAGAAATTGCATCATTTGGCCCAGGGACAAGGTTGGTTTTTTTTTTGGTTGGTTGATTTTTCTATTTAGAGGGGGAGAGAGAGAAAGGAGGGAAACTTTCAAACTTTGTGTTTATCTAAACATAATTTTACTTGGCCTTTTACAGAGTCTCTCCCTATCTTTCCAATGTCGTGTGGTTAATCGATAATACATCTGTCAAAAGGGGCACTACCATGAGAGGAAGTACTACTTTCTGAAGACTCAGAACTAAGCTCGGATTATTAGTCCAGAAACCTTACATACTCAAGAGAATTTTACACATTATTTGGAAAAAAAAAATATAAATTAAGTACTGCATCTCCACCAGAAACAATGTAACTATATATTAAATCATGTTACCACAATGCTCTGAGTAGCTCAGAATGGAAACTCCAAGGGCAGGCCTTCAGTAATTCTTTTCAAAAAGAACAAGTACAAGACGGAAATCTAGTGTACCATATGCATTTCTGTTTGTCCTATTGAAGGGTAATTCGGGCGTAAGATTGAAGTCTTTCAGAAATGCAGCCAGAGTTCATTTTGTTGGCTTGACTTATGCGTTTGTTGTAATAAGGAAGTTAAAAAGGAATTAATTAGTATCAAAAAAAAAAGGGGGTAAAAACTGTAAACTCTTAAAATGTTAATAGGCCTATTACAGGACTCAACAAAGTCACTTGTTTCAATGGTCTAAGCAGATTCTTATCAAGGCTAAGGCATCATAAGAATATGCAGTTTTGGATATTAAAATCCATCAGGGTAAGAAAAGTTAAATGACCACTATCCTTCTCAAAATCCTTGTGAGTTACATCATCCAAGTGACTTCACTGGAAAGCAGCATCTCTTCAAGAAGAAACAAGTTTTGTGACTGATTCAAAGTCCAAGTAAATCAAACACAAAGTTGTTCTAACTGCAAAAATTGAAGAGACTTCAAAAAATGACAAGTATAGTTGTAAAATTTGTGATAGCATCAAGAGAAGAAGCAGTTGAAATAAGAAGTTTTTACAAATTTCTGACAGCATCTTGTTCTGTATAGCTCTCATCTCACCACTGAACACCGAGTACTCTTCAGTTCAACCAGAAATATTACACTTCTGGCTTTTTGCTAACTTCTTGGTTGAACTTCTGTCTTGTTCTGGAGGCAGACTCTCAATACCCCTGCTGGAGAAGCATTCTGGCAAGTTTTAACAGATAACTCAACGAGGCAAGGAAACAGCCTAATACTGAACATACGTGTACCAGAGCTTGGGGTGGCGGCTCATGGAATGATTCTTCCCATTTGCTGGAGAGTCTTTTGTTGCCGATTTACTCAACAGGAACTCTTGAAGTTTCTGCTTCACTTCTGTACTGGCCACTGCCCCTAAGACACACAGGATTAAACATATCTTTACTTAAAAAGATTACATTTTTAAAGAAAACAAAAACCAAAACACAAAAAAGAGCCTATGTCTTGATGCTGAAAGTGTTGTAAACTATAAAAAATATTGGTGGAAATCCGTCAAAATGAGGTAATATTCAGATTAAATGTTTCTCTGGAGAAGAACTGAAGTTGGCCATAACCCAGAAATCCAGTGAAGTCATAAGGAATATTTCAACAGTAGATGAGGCCATTTATCCAGGGCCAAAGGTATCTAAAGAATTTAAATTATTTCCTAATAATTCCCAAATACAAAACCAAGGATAGAACTAAAAAGATAGTGACAAAAGGTCACTTTGAATTTGCAGTAAAGAATGTTTTTTCTTTTAGTAAAGTAATAGTAATAGCACAGCAAAACTGCCCTCTGAACACTGTCTTGGTTATGAGCAGAACGCCACAAAAAGAGCCAGCAGTGAGCCTTTTTATTCAAGACACTTAAGAGCCTGTACATGTGATGTCTGGAAGACAGACCACAGTCTGAAACATAAGTCTTAGTTGATAACTCTACTCTTACGACACAAAACCAACAGAAAGACCAATATGCCAGGAAGACACAGTGCATTTTGACCTCTCTTGGTGGCTAGCTCAATACAGTACAAGAAGTAGGGTATGTCAATGTCAGGTTAAACTGCCAATTCCTACTTGCAGCATGAAGCTTCTTTACTCACAGCCATAATACTCTTCATAAAAAAAAAAATGAAAAAGAAAAATCTTCTTTTAGTTTTCCATAAACAGTGACAAAAAAGGGAAGAAAAAAACATTTCTTTGAAAGTGGCGGCACTAAGGCATACTGATACTCTAAGTATTTGGTTACCCAACCCTGACATAGCACAGCTAGCTGGTGATCATGTCCCCTGTGACCCAGTTCCCATAAAATACCTCTACTACCCCTCAGCTTCAGACCCTAACTCCCTGCCCTGCACCTTCCTTCCCTCCTCTACCCATTAAGTAGATCAGCAGCAGCGGCAAACGTAGGGGCTGGGCCCAGGGGGTCACAAGTGCTGCTTGGCTGACTGCTGCATACTGAACAGCCACCCAGCAAGCCAAACTGAGAAGGCAACCATTGAGTTCACATCACTGCTCTTCCTTTGGTGGGAGCACTAATAAAGCTCAACTGTTTATATGGAGGCTGATTTTTCATACCACTTAGAGGAACCTTTTGTTCCTACAGTTTCTGCCACCTTTCCACTGCTGGGTCAATAGGCTGGTGATGCTTTCATGGATTCATCGTTCACCAAGGTACTGGAAGCACCATGGACACCTTAATTTCTAAAGCCTACAATATGGTACATCTACAACTGTTGAACTGATAGATTTTTCTACCCAAGAAAAAAAAGCAGGAGCATAATGGACAGCTCTTCTGCTTCGGTCTTTGTCAGTTAATTCTTGTGGTCATTTCGCAGGGCAAGTAACAGTATCTGGCAGCTTCATTTTGAATACCTTCACAATGTACTTCAACCTGATTTTTAAATTGACCTCACTAAGGAGAATTATTTGTATCTGTCTCCCTCTAGTGATCACCAAATTCCAACAGTATCCTTTATATCTGTCATTTGCCTTACAGCTATATATGAGCTAGAAATAACTCTTGGTTGAGCCTCATGAAATGACATCAAGAACAAACACAAGGCAGTTTGAAAAAGTACTAGCAAAAGTATTCAGAAGTCTCAACCAAATATATTCTTAAATATTTTGTTATATTTTCAATCTTGAAACAATGCTCAAACTGGTTAATCAGCAAGTAATTTGATTTTTTGCAGTTTTGTAGTGCTTTCTGTATTGGGAAAAAAGCTCTTCAGAAAGAAGTTCTCAAGTGAAGCTTTAGGCTTTCAAATTCCCTCCTTATTTATAAAAAGAGCTAGATTCTTGAGAGGCATATACACAGGTCTGTCAAAACGTGCTTTCCTACAGTCCTCCAAGTCTGCACACAAACCAGCAATGTGTTTCTGTGAGTACAACAGGTGGCCCTGCCTTTCTGCAAGCAGAGCCTCCACTTCTCTAGTTGCATATTTCACAAAGTAATAGGCTTGCTTCAGGTTCCTGTTCATCGTCCATTTCGGCTGGGAGAAGGCAAAGGGGAATAGATTAATTTCGTATTAGAATTCACGGTACATTGGCTCTTACTTTCTCGGCTTCTTTCTTTGCCTCGGAGGGGAGGAAGCTGTTGTTCCCTGCGATGCCTCTCCAGTTCCTGCTCTTGTCTCTGCTGCTCCAGTTTCTGCTCTTTTTCAAGGAGTTCTTGCTGTTGTTTAATGGCTAGGAGTTCCTGTTGTAACTTGCACAGAACAAAAAGACATGAGAAAGTGCAGTTTGCACTGTTTTCTAGGTCAGTCCTGGCTAAAACAATCCCCTTGAATAACTGAGTATCAGTGCTTGCTTTTGTGCTTACAATCCTTTTCAGCTCTTAACTGACTTTCCCCAGTCTTTTAAGTGGGATAGTGCATTACTGGCTGTCACTACAATGACCTCTAATGTCAGGTAGAAGCCTGCTGCTCTGGTTTCACTTCTTTCTCTTTTGGCAAAAATGCCTGGAAACCGCACAGGGTTCTTTGCCAGCGTATCACCCAACTCTGGCTGCTGTGCTCCGCTGCATTTGTCAGCTCCATTGAGCGGAAGCTTAGCACAGTAGCATAATGGCAAGTAGATCAGAAGGAAAAAAATGAAAAGAAAGGCAAGATCATAAATTCCCGGTCAAAATCCATTATAGCAATCCTAGCATAGTGCATGTAATCCCAGAAATAATTTTATTTTTACATTACATGAGGCAGCTCAGAGAAGAGTGAAAACACAATGCTTTCAGGGTGTGCCTCCGTTTTACAAATGCAAATATTATGCACTTGCCTATCAATTTGATTTGTGGGCACAAACTCAAACAGTAGCCCAAAAAAGCAGTCTTTAAATATACTCAAAACTGCACATAAAGACAGCCATATTGAAGTCTGGCTGAAAATCCAGCTCTGAAAATAGGTAGTTGGATTTTCTGTGGATGTAGTGGCTTCATGAGCTTGATGATTCTCATAGTACTGCCTTGGTCTGCTGTGAGGAACTCGCTGGTACGTGCTAGCAGTTTTGCTTGAGAAGGCTTTTATCACCCAAATACAGAAAAATACAGCACTCAAAGACCATCTCTCAGTCACAGCGAACCTTTCAGGCATGTTCCCTTTTCATGTCTGCCTAAGCATATTCAGTTTGTAGATAAGGTGAGGGATAAATGAAAAATGTTGCTACCTTTATGTGCTCCTGGAGCTGGGCCTGATGCTGGCGGGTCAGGTTTTCATGCTGCTTCTGAAACTCTGCAATCAGCAGTTGTTTCTGAATTTGCTGCTGCTGCTGGATCAGAAGTAGTTCCTGCTGTAGCTGCTTTTCACGCATAATTGGGTCCACCATGGGAACCATCATCCTGAGATCAGTTCGCAAGTCTAATGGTGAGATAGGCTCTAATCCCACGGGAACCTCCGACTTTACATCCACTGTGGGAAGAAAACAACAAAACGTATATATACTAAATATAACTGGAGAAGGAGAATAGAGATCGCTCCTACTGGGGAAAAGACCAATTTCACTCAAAGACTGCTTCAATGTACAGACCTAACAAAACACTAATGCAATCTACGAGGTATGCAAACTTCAGACATTCCTACTAGCAACTGGAGATTTTACAAATTATTTTATCACTTTCTTTCGATTCTCTGCAAAAGTACTCCCAGATTAATATTCTGCTAAATAGACTAACAAGCAACCCAGTTCTAAAACCATGTCACAGCCTAATGGAGCAATATTTAGTGAGAATCTCCTAGGCACTATTAATGCTTCACAATAAACACTCAGGGCACTTCTTCAGTGTAAGATGAAGTCCTTCCAGTTCTCACTGCATTGCAAGAGATTTTCCAAAACCAGCGTGTAGATTTTCTGAGGATGGTGTTACACATGAACAGCTACCCAACACTACATAGCTGCTGCATGTAAATATACCTGGCAAACACATAGGAGTAACACATATAAAATTATAGGAAAACAATTTGACACACAAACCGAGAAGTTTTAATACAGCTTTTTGAAAAGTGACAACCATGCTTGGAGTGGATTAGACATAATACACTATATATGGCTTGTAAGAAAATGAAAACATCTTGAATTATTCCAATTTGTTGCAGCAATGGTATATATTGTTAATCCAGCATTAAAGTACTTAATGAAGAATCCTGTGTTTTTCTATCTCCTCATTTAAATCAAAGGGACTAAAAAGCAGCAGAAGAGAGAGATTTGATGATTTTCACTACAATACTTGTAAAGCTCAGGTTTTCACATTAAGTGAAGAGCCAGAGTGTAACTTTATCTGTTTCAAAAGAACAAAAAACTAGCAAGTAACATTTCTACAAGAGGAAAATAAATAGCAGCTGAGGGCCTCTGCTAAAGCTCAGCAGTTCTGATTCCATCCACGAGAGGACAGTGGAACACAAACACATTCACTCCTGTTCCTACTGCTCCACTATCTTCATAGGAAAATAAGATTATTAACTGAAAACAAACATGCTGTCGGAAATGACTAGGGAATAAGATTTTAAGCATATTTTCTCCTTTTGCTCTGCTACAGCTGTATTTGTTTTCAAGGAGAAAATCAAAATGAAGCAAATATTCTAGCAAGAAGGAGCAGTAAAATTGAAGCAGCAAAAGTTGAAACTGCAGCAAATGGAGAGAACTGAATTCTAACTATATGATCAAATCTATTAGTAAGAAGTTTTATAAAAATAAGAGACAAGGCACCAAATCTCTTCTACTGATCATATTCTTTTCTTCTCAAAATTCTGGAAACATACAATTTTCTGGGCCTTTTTTTTTTCTTAAATCCTGGTAACTGTGATTGTAAACCTCAGAGCATAATTTGCCTTCTTATCCCACTAACCCAACAGAATGATTGCATCTAAGTGCTTACTTTTGTTCTGAGACTAATTACTAAATTGTAAAAAATCACCTTTAACTTACAAAAACTACTCTTGATTATAAATAATTGCCACAGACCAAGAGAAACGGACAGGCAAACCCCTTGCCTTTCATCCCATTTATTCAGCAGCACTCCACATTCCATTTGTCTAGACTAAATATAGCCGCGTTTATACAAGAAATCAATAGTGCTTGCAGAGAGCAGAGCAAAGACATGAATATTTCATCAAACTCGGAGAGAAATGGCAATCAGCAAACTGACAGCAAACCGTGTAGGCTGACTGGCCCTCCAGATAAATCTCCGGTACTTGGACAATGGCTCATTGCCTGCAAGTCACAGTCTTATCATCAGTGCTCTTCTATTTTTAACATTAATTGTATTGTAGGTGACAAAGGCTTATCATGTTTAAAGTGGAGAGATGGATTTTCTTACATCTTCTGTGACAGGATAATAAGCCTTACTAGGAGCAATAATAGTAACCGGAGCTCAGCAAACCCTGCAGGGTCTGGTTTGCAATAGTGTTTGCAAACTGAACCCTGCAGGGTTTGGTTCACAACTGTGTTTGCAAACTGAACCCTGCAGTTTATTTTGCAGATACTGGCTACAAATCAACCCCTACAGGTCTGCACGGCGATTCAGGCTGATGATACTTCCTATCTCTGACGAGCATCCCAATTCTTCATTTTCAGAGCACTTCTCGTGAGGGGAGGCCTCCAGACTTTTCTAACAATGGAAATTTCCTTCCACTATTAGTAAAACATACAACTGAAATCAGCCTCAGTTTGATACATTTTCAAGAATTTTCACACATTCAAATAATAAATCTAGCGCTAGAGTATCTACTTCATCAAGTTCAACTTTACCCCATTCCTTAACGTGGGGGAAAATAAATATTAAGGTAGTTATAGAGACTTGAATCCATAGAAATCAATATATAAACTTTCATGTCATTTAAATGCCAATGTTTACTGACAAATAAAAACAAGCATTTATTTCCTGGCATAAATATTGCTAACAGTAAGGTTACTGCCAATACTACTAATAACTGATGACATAGTGAATACTAACTTTTGGGGGTAATTACTCTCTTAAAACTGTAATAGCTAACAGTTAGCTGGATAATAGTCAACCTCATTAACAAAATTATTCTGAACAAGTAACTATAAAATCACCAAACTGAATGGTTTGCTACTGTCTCTTAGGCGGTCTTAGTGCCACAGGCCATTTACATTCTCCTTACTTCTTACCACCTGACAAGAAAGAGACAAAGCAGCCCCGTGGAGCTACACCAGTGTGAAAAATGTGTCATGGAGCAGAGAATCAGAATCAGCGTCTTTAAAAGCTTTGACGTTTAGCTGAAGCATCTTCCCCCCGCCACCCCAATGCAATTTTAAGTCTCAAAAGAGCAAAGGTGATGCAGGACCTTTATCCTCATCAGGGCTTTTTATGTTTTTTCACCCCCTCTACACAAGGATATATGTATTTTTCAGGTAGTAAAGGAATGTCCTAATCAGTGCCCTCAACTTCCAAACATCATGAGAAGTAGTGGGGATGCAGGACTTCAACAACAGGATTCATCAAGAGATTAGCCAAAGAAGGAAAAGGATGGATAATGAAAGAAAATATTAATCAGAGCTTGATAAAGGCTAACTTCACTTTAAGAAGCCTTGTTTTGCAGGATTTCCAGTACCACCAATGGAGCGAGGTTGTAGCAGGCACAATTCAGAGCGGGACCCTGCCCGCACTCTCTCCATTGCAGTCTGGAGCAGATCCTTCCCAGCAGCTCTGCCCACTACAGAGCAAGCCTGGGATTCCTCTCTAAGGTTAAATAAAGACAAACTCTCTGAGCTCACGTCAGCTGCAGTGAATACAACAGTAGGCTGCAGAATATTAACTAAAAACGTTACTGAAAGCTCGATGATTCCAGGAAATATGCCAAAATTTGAGTAGAAAAATATTTAATTTTCAGCTACAACACACTGCAAAAGGCATATGTATTTATTTTTCCTATAAATACTCGATTGCCTTTATCTTGAAACATAACAACAAAAATAGTCTCAGAAGAGCGTCCATATCAATTATATTCCATAGATGGCACTTCCCGCAGTGCTTTTGACATTCTGTGGAAAGAAAATAAGATACTTGAGAAACGACATGCTTGTTGAGCAGATTTAGATGCTTGGAGCATATGCAAAAAGAGGTATAAGAGCTTGTTTTAACCCTGAGGCTTTGCTTTTTGAAACCATTCCTTAAAATGGGAATCACTGAAAAACTGTAAGTCTTTCACTAAGAGATGGCATTTCAAGCTTTGTTTCTCGTGACTAGTTTCAATTTCTGTTGTATTAGAATACACAAATCTTCCAAATCACAAGTGCTAAAGGAAAATATCAGAAAATAAAACAGCCCACTTTCTTACCATTATCTCCCAAGAGGGGCAATCTTCTTTTTTTGTTGGCAGTTACCTTTCTTGGCAGACATTTATGCCATCTTTAAAAACAGGAACTTAAACAACGTATGCTGCCATCAACTGAATGGTCACCATTCTTTATTTGAGATGAAACGAAGAATTCTAGTAGACTTGCTTACCAGAACATCTCAGCTAGTACATTTACAATTTGTACATTAGAGGAACCATGTGAATTTGCTGGGACTGCAGGGATTCAGGCTAACCCTTTCCCAAAGGAATTTCTCGGTTACGCTGTTGGGCTAGGACAGCAAGGAAGGCTGGAGAGAGGAACAGGGCATGAAGCCGGTGAGGCTCTTCCTCCTGCCTTGGTCATCCAAGGCAGCCTTTTACTGGAGAAGCAGTTAAGGTTTATGAAGTGAGCAAGAAGGACTACAAAAGTTGGAATGCTAAATCAAAATTACATGTGACGAGACAGATGACAAGGTCCTCCAACTAGCAATTTCACTATTAGGCAATAAAAGCATATTCCTGAAAACACACCAAAACAAATAAAATCTAGAAGAATCATTCTGCCAAGAAATGGCCACACCTTACCCCAGACATCAACTCAGTGAAGTATTACAAAGAAAAGAGAGAATGGGAGAACACCAGAGACAAGCGGTACTCTTTTGAACTGTGCTCTACAAAACAGAACCCACCTAAAGTTATTATTAACTTGTACAGTACTTTTCATAAGCTTTTCATAAAATGAAAACAAACCAGAACAGTTTTGCACATTTTATTGTAAAAGAAACTGCCTCCATTTGGCCTCTTCATTCAAAGAAAGTGAAAAACCTTCCTTTTACAGGATTAGCCATCAGTCAATCTTGACATAATCAGAGCACTAATGAATTTACAGAAAAGAGCTCTAAATGGTGGAAAGAGTGGAAGATCCCTCCCCCCCCCAATAAAGCTAATACTTCACTCTCCAGTTTAAACCTAGGATTCTCCAGATTTATGTGCCACCTCATTCAGGACTTGAAAAGCACTGATACCTAAAAAGCTGTAACGGTGTCTTTGAACATACCAAAGACGAAAAGATTGAAAAAATGAAATACCATAGGAGGCTGAAAGTTGCAGGAATAAGGAACAGAGGGTAGGAGGGAAACTTTGGCAGGCAGGTGAGAGACGAAGTAACTGGCAGGAGATGGGGCAGGAAAAGACTGGCCAGGCAATAAGACACGAGCAGCCGACCAGAGATGGAGCACAGGGAAAGGAGTTAAAATTTCTGAGCTTTCTGTGCTGAGAAGCAGCATTACAGGAGCATTGCTCACTCTGTAATCTAAGAGCAGCCCTGGCACACTGATAAGGCAGCAGCGCTTGGCCTCACTGCCAGTGTAAATAAAGAGCTAATAGAGAAGCAATGTGTCCGTTGTGAGGATGCTGGGAAATTAAGCGAGCAATGTGGTTTTGAATAGCCATGACTAAAGAGGACGGAGTCTGGCATGAAAACTACTACAGCAATTGTTCAATGTTCAAACTTGCAGAAAAATGTCCTAATCTGGAGGCTGTTCCCCAGAGGAGAGGCGGCTCATGGCTTTCTGGGGGAAGCTGTGCCACAGCAAGTCCTGCACAGCAGACTGCAGGAGCTAGGAGATGAAATTTTAAGAATAACTAGTGACATCAGAAGTACAAGTCAGATGATCAATAAACTGTGAAAGGTTAGGTTACCTCCCATGGGATGCTTTTATCATCCCAGCTCTGGTGGCTAAAATCTTGCACCTCAATTCTCAGCTGGTATAATCTGTCATTCCTCTGTTAACTTCAATATAGGCAAAGCTTCTTCATGCCACCTGAGAAGCTTGATGCAGAATCTCCCTCACGAGTACAGGGGCAAAATAAGATGGCCTTGAGAGCATCTCATTTTAATATAGGGACAAAAGCTTCCACATTTAGGATGACACAAAACTTTTTTCCAATATTTAAAATAAAAAGAAAATTTTCTCCACTCTCACAGTTACGCTAAAGGATGCCTCCAAGCTGAAAAAAGTGTCACTTAGATTTCACTGAATGTTATTTAATATTTTTGATTAATTATATTTCCTCAATCATAGTCTGGATTTTGGTTGTCACAGGCAAGGGAAGCAGAAAGAAGACACAAAATGCAAATGGAAGATTTTTTTCAAAAGCAACACAATAACTTTTCATGGCAGTTAAGTACTCGACTGCAATTTGTACTTTTAAAACTTCCTCACTTGGAAAGGAAAAGCACAAGAAATTAAGACACATTTCAGATCAGAAAAAGTACTTTCCAGTTATTTTATTGGATTATCCTTCAAGAGTCAGTAATTATTTTAAACAGTACTATCACTGAATTAGAAGTATAAATGAGCTGTCAAACCTGATGAGGCACTCAATTGAGTTTATGGTAATAAGGAGAAGTGTAATAAATTAGGCTAGAAATGTATTCCCCTTTGTTCTATAAAAGGGATCTTATCATGATTATACCTTTTCCCTGTTTCTTTTAAGTGTTTGCATACATGTCATAATGAGAAGTAAAATAAATGCAAACAGCGATCTGGGCTTTGATTTACCATTCTCTTATTTCCCCAGGGCCTGGAAAGGAAGCTGAAACAACCACAAACTTCTACAATATCAGTGAGAGGCCTTGAAATACCAACACTGAAGTTACAGCTAGCTGGCTTTTGTAAAAAATCAAAGGCTTTATTATATTGATTTACTAAAATCAGATTCCTTCTCTGCAAATAGGCTTTTGACTCAAACAGTCGTAACGAATACAAACATAAATGCCATCTAATTTGTTATAGCCAAAAAGTTTTTAAATGTTATAGTCTTCGCTGTTTCTTCTCTACTGAATACACGAGCAAAAGTTCCACTTATGAGCCTGCCAGAGTTCATGCAAATATCAGGCCAACCACTTCTGTCAGAGGAATAAAGGCATATGCACCCAGTAAATCACATCAGAATGTGAAATGCTTTTAAACTCAAACCTGGGATGATTTGTTATCAAGAAAGCCAAGCTGAGCTATATTTGGGTTTCTGAGTTACTTTATTTATATTTCAGCTACGAGAAGTCTGCATTCTCTACACCCATCAGCACATAGGCACATTTTCACTTTCTAGAAAATGCCCTTTTGATATAAGGAACCGAATATCCTAAATTCTAGATACTGCTGCTTCAGGCAAGATAAAAACAGGACAAAGATAAATGTACATATAGTTAAAAATGTAGAATTTCTATGTAACTTTCTCAGTTCCAAAGCCTTTGACATACTGGTGATACTATTAAATAATGATAATATATCAGTGTTAATTATGCTGTTCATACATGGTATCGGGTTAGCCTATTTGACCATAATGTGCCCACCCCGCACGGCATGCGTGCACAAAAAATGACAGGGAAGAATGTAAAATAGCATTCTTTTGGCTGTGTATCTTCTGTGCATGGATCAGTACCACTGTCAGCCATATCATATTGAAGATGCCAAATAAGGTTTGATTTGGTGGCAGCACCACTTGGTGGTTGCAGAAGTAGGTATAGTATCTCCAAATCAGTAGGTGCCAGCTTACCACTATCTGCTGGTCACTTCATTAAAGCCTTAAAATGAATTAATTAAAATGAAAGCATGTGGGTGCGCACTTGGATACGTACATAATTCTTGCATCATATCCTGAAATGCTCAGAAAAAGCAAAGAACAGACATGATAAAACAGATTCCTCTCACCTCCCTTTTTAAAACAGGTATAATGCCAGATGCTACATACACATGAGAAAGGCAATATGCTTTTAATTGTGTCAGTATTATTGCACATTAAAAGACAGTGTACAAAGTCCCCCAGGTTGCTAAGGATGACTGAAAGGGCACCATGAGGGGTTCTAGAGACCTGCTACAGCCTTTGCCTCATCCCTCATACGGAGACAATATGAGGCTGCTGCAAGTGGTACCAAATACATCCAGACCATATGTTTTTCACTTACTTTTCTTTCACCTCTTCTCCACCTGTGAATGCTGCAGGCACGTTGGTCACAATGTCGAGTTCACACCTGCTGAATAATTCCCAACAGTGGGGATACCACTATTCTAATCCCAAGTGGATGACATAGAGAAAGAGGAGAGGGGAAAAAGGTCTTCCTTGAAGTAAGGATATCAAAGGTAAACAGCTACCTTTCGGGCATGCCAGCAGGTATGTCCTGAAGTATCATCAGACAGTGTGCTCCAGGCAAATTAGACAGTGGGTGGAAGTTTGCTGAACAAGTATCCCCAAATAGCTTTGCTATTTCAGGGGTGTGACAACCAGTGCTCCAAATGAAACCCTTGGAAGGCAAGCTACAGTGCAAATCTTTCAAGGAACTGTTGGCAACTTTGTATTTTAGGGAAAAAGATGAATGACCCCAAAAATGCATTGAAAAGGGTATTTTCCCATTCCTCTTTTTTTTTTTTTTTGTAGCTGCATGTGCTCCCCAAGATGCTACACTATTTAGGGTTTTCTTTTTTCTTCTTTTTTACTGCATAGCAAAAACTATCATGTACGTGTAACTTACTAAGCTCACAACTTCTCTATTATATCCAGGAAATCAAGAAAGACCTTCTATTATTCCAATGTTTTTAATATTTATGGAACGTGCTGATCTTTGACAAGCATGGGGCTAAAAATGGTTTTGATCCCAAGCACAGAAAAAGGGAGGACCAAACTGAAATCTCCCACAGAGGAGGGGAAAAATCCAACAGAAGGATAACAGTACCTTTTAAAGAATCTTTCTAATGGGAGATTAAATGAGATGCCAGTCAGAGACTGGCAACGCAGTACTACTTACTATGCTAGCTCAGAAATAAAACTCTTATGTATCCTATGCAAAATTAACAATTGCAGATGTTTATTAGCAACGATGTATTTGTTTGTATTATATATTTTTTCCTATTCTGCTCCCCTTTGTACCGCACTGCCTTGGACTGCAACATAGTCAGGGGAGTCTGTCTTCCTCTGCTCACATAACACACCTAGTACATTTGCACAGTGACTGGTATAAAATGAGTAAATAATACTAGATCACTGGCTTGCCATTTTTCAGAAGTCCACCTGTTGGATTACTGATACCTAGCAGCAGAAGAGATTACAGCAAGCATACAGAAAAAACTATGGGTAAGGCAGGGAAAATGAAAGGGAAAGGTATGGTCCCAATGATGATGCAAAGCAAAGGAGAGAAGGTAGAGTTTAATAGACTGCAGAATTGAATTAGGAGTGGCAGAAGATGAAAAGGGACAAACAACGGCAATACAGCTGATGGAAATATTATGCAGCAGTCAAGCCCCAAAGCTGGATGGATAACGACGTCAATAGGCAGAGAAGTTGGGCTGCTCTAAAGAAAGTAAGGGGGAGTTTCTGAGGAAGATCCCTCTCAGCTTCATGAAAGGGTTGTGAAGGTTTTAAAGGTCTTGGTTTAATCTATTTTCTGCTGCAGACAGAATATGTCTTTCAGGGAACAACCTTGACTACCATGCAGATGGCCTCATTTCCATTACTAAGGCATTACATAAGGCAGGCACTCCAGTAAAACAGATTACATAAAATATACAAAAAGCATTATGAACTCATAAGCAAGGAAATGCCAATCTTCCAGGATGCTTACTTATATTTTTGTCTCATTAATGTGAAGACAGTTGTGGTTTTATAGCGTATAGATCCAAACCATAATCATTTGCAGTCTCTCTCCCATATTCTGCCATTTGGGATTTGGGGTAATTACTTGAAAAAAGGAGACAGACATCTCAGGTTCACAGATGTAATCTAAATAATGCAGAACTCTTCCATTTTACAACAAAAGGGTGTCCTGGCAAAGACAAACCTTTAGATATTTACTTCTAAAATCAAATAATGTTCTTGAGCTGAAAAAAATCCCAAATGGTATATAAGATCTCATTCATGTAATTCTGTGACACACTTAACATCATCGCTATTACACTACTTATCTAAATTCCTCCTTTCCTATTTTTCCTTTTTTCACTACAGTAAATGATTTCAACTCTACTGTGTGTCCATATCTTTGTTGACTTTATTTTGATTATCTACTTTGATTCCTTGAAAACACGTGCTCCAAGTATCTGCCCTAAATTCAAAAGATTGCAGATAGCAAAAGCAACGTACCACTAACATTGCACTCTGTATGACAGAAAGAAAAGTTATTGCTATTTTTTTATAATGATGTAACACTAAACTTAAAAAATATTATTCATGATTTGTGCTCTCCAGACTAAAGAGATCTCTGAAAGGCTCCCTCCAGAATGCAGGATTTCAACCACCAGAGGGAGTCAATCTGGTTTTTCAGGTCAACTGAAAAATTAGAATGAACCAAAAAAGCACTGAGAAGAGAAGAAATTGCTCACAAATACTGTAGTTTATATCCAGATATATGTGGATACCAAACATAATGAAAACAAAGCTTAATTTGGATTCTGTTCATTGAGATAAGAAAATTACCTTTTTTGCTTTAAGTGTTCATTAACAAAATTCGTTAGTATACTTTTCCTGTATGACTTCAGATTAATAAAATTTTAAGGATTCAAAACCTAGTAACTGACATCATCAGAACAATATTCATATTTCTATCCAACTTACTACTCTTTCTTTATTTGAGTTCAAGTCACTACCACACTCATAAGTCTATTTCAGACATATGCTGGCTCAACCCAAAACTGTAAATACAGCAGGTTTTCTTCAGTTTACTTATGATTTAGTCACCTTAATCAGCAAGCAGAGTTATGGACTTATGATGGTGAGTATAGGAAAGAAACTGACATTTCTACTCACTCTGCCAAACATTTGTCTTCGTAATTTTTGAGCATTGTAAAAGCAAACTGTAGGAATTATTAAGATGATGGCAACTTTCTCAGCAACTTAGCTGGAGATATTTTCCATGATTATTATTCTACATAAACACTGAAAAATGGTTCTGCATTCTGTAATATTCCAGAAACTAATGCAATGAAACACTTCTAAGAAATTCATCTATTATGTCGAAAGAAACAACAGCCATAGAAAAATTCTACACAATTCTGATGCCACTTAGCAAGTGCAGTTCAGAAAACTGGAAATCCAAAAGTTATTACCATTTTTGTTTTTCTGCATTTCAGTAGGTCCATTTCTTACTAGTGGGTTGGTTGTTTCTCTCTTCATCTCATCTGACATGCAGAAAGCCAGTCAAGCCAGTGGGCATTTCTTCAGTCTCAAATGAGAGATTCTTTCTCAAGCAAGTTAAGTTTCCTATTAAGAAGTCTACAAAAATCAGTGGGAACTCGTCTCAAATTGCAAACTCAAGTTTTAGAAATCTGCAGATCAGTCCTGGAATAGGCACATTCGACTGACTGCTTGAACGGAGTCAAGCACTCAAAATTACTCTTCAAGAAACTCTCTGGGTCTTTTGAGAATCTCAACCTAGTCATTTAAATAAACCCTAGTCATATTGAAACCCCCACCCCCCCACTTAACATGTTAATCATTCAGAGTAGAAGTTCCCTCTCATCAGACCTAAGATGAACAAATCTTAGCACATTGCAGTAAGAAGCACATTTAGTCCTGTTGACTGAGCTCTTGAACCGGGCTGGAAATGTCATTACAAACTAAAATTCTGCAATACAAGAGGCAGCATGAAAGTAAGTGCTCGGTTTCTGCACTTGAAGCAGAACTTTTTGTGATCAATGAGACAGCATTAACAATATGTTATGGAATTATTGCATCAGGCATTGCATATTAAGGACTGGGAGAAGAAGGCATCACAACTAATTTAAGGTTTGCCATGGAAAGGCTGTAATACTGATTTTAAGGCAAAGCACTGAGAGAGCTTGGTACCATACAGAAGTCATTAACACGTTCACTTTAACAAGAGACAAACTGGAATCTAGCCTGAAACCTCCTCATCAATGCACTGCAGAAGGCTGGATCCCGAGATTTTCAACAGAGCATCTTAGCTGCAGCAGCATCATCCCTTACTAGGTTCTTCTCTTCAGTATAATTTGTTTTCTTTCTCAGAAATTTAAAAATTCTTCCTGACTGCAGTAATCTGCCAAATTTTGAGTTTTCCTCTTTCTCACTCAAAGTATTTCAAAAGCTACCAGGAAGTGATTTTCAATGGTTTTAGTTTATTGAAAATATTATAATGAAGCATATTAAAAGAGTTAAGAACAAAATGCAAATAATTTCTGATGTGTCCAGAAAGTATAGCTTCACTTTCTATGGCTTTTTATATTTATGCCATGCACATTTATATTCCTTAGAGCTATGCTGCTAAGAAACAGAAATTTACTTTGGCTAACGAGGTTATTTACACTAATTTTTAGATATGCTTAGATATTATGATCTGATAGTGAATACCTGAACTGAAATTTCTACACTGTTATGGATTTCCCTGTAGCCAACCTTGGCCCAGCACTCTCTCTGCTGACTGTAAAGTTTAATTAATTAAATGAGTGCTGAGACCATGGTAATATATCCATAAAGCACGTTTCATGCAATGTTTTAGGAACTGAAGGTGATGAATATACTGCATGAAGCTGACTTCCCCCTACTCACCAACATAAAACACTGTTTCCTAGAACTACCACAAAATCTACACAACCACTAGCTACTCATCACTGTGGACAGAAGCACTCTGCAGAAAGTACAGGAATAATAAGGTCTGGACATAGCATAAATATGGAGAGAATGACCAAGAGTAAGTCCACCTGAAGGAAAGGAGGTCTGGAAATACAGACAATGGAGATGTCATTGATTCCACTCATTCCAAGTATGTGAGTACTACTCTGTCAATTGAGAGCTATGCACCTGATGAAACACCACAAAGCAAAGCTGATACTCAATACTATTACCTTTCACTTTCTCCACAACTCAGAGTCCCAAAGTGACAAACTGACTAGCTCTTGGTTCAGAAAGAGCTCGCTTATGCACCCATAAAATTCCATTTCATTTCCAATCACACCTACATCTGCCAGAGGAAAAAGGAAAAATGAAATTGATAGCCAACATATATGCAAAAGGGCTTCTCAAGGATTTACCTTAAATGCCTTTTGAATACAGGTAAAATGAATGGCTCACCTTCCATGCCAGAGATGAAAAAAAACTAGCATATGATCTTTCTTAAAAATGGGAAACGACCAAATGTCACTCTCCACTATCCTCTTAATTCATCCATTTCCAGAACTTGCACCATCTTTTATAGATCTTGCTTCACCTCATCTTAGAGGACATTCTGATAAAGAGGAGACTAGTTGCAGACTGAGGTAAAGTTGCTGAGATCTCACCACTAATTATGTCCTGGTTTCATCTGGGAGAGAGTTAATTTTCTTCCTAGTAGCTGGTATAGTGCTGTGTTTTCGATTTGGTATGAGAATAATGTTGATAACACACCGATGTTTTAGTTGCTAAGTAGTGCTTACACTAGTCAAGGACTTTTCAGCTTCTCATGCCCTGCCAG
>NW_008795527.1:4787500-4791258 GCF_000699145.1 Aptenodytes forsteri
TATTATTATTATTATTATTATTATTATTATTATTATTATTATTATTATTATTATTATTATTATTATTATTATTATTATTATTATTATTATTATTATTATATTTTCCTTTCCTTTTCTGTCCTATTAAACTGTCTTTATCTCAACCCACAAATTTTACTTTTGTTTTTTTCCGATTCTCTCCCCCATCCCACTGGGGAATGGGGGGGAGTGAGTGAATGGCTGTGTGGTGTTTAGCTGCCTGCCGGGTTAAATCACAACAAATTACAAGGAGGCTGACTTCAGACAGTGCCATGCTATATATATCACCCACCTCTAAAAAGGTATGGAAATCAAATGCTATAAAGCTGCATGACTCGGGGTCACAAGGCTGAACAACTGTAGATCCTGCACTCCTTGGAACAAGGAGACCAAGGATTCTTTGTTAGTCAATAATGACATATATATGGCCGTATGCCACATATGATCCAATTTTGTGCAAATACATTTATACTGACAGCATGTTATTGTGGCATCAGGTGAAGATCTCACCAACGCTACAGGGTGGGATCACCCTTTCTGTTGACAGGGGCAAACTATTACAGTAAACAGTTAACAAGAAAATCACTACGGGTCATTTGAAATCCTTTTTTTGGAATCATCTGACATAATTTTTGCTGCCACCCACTTGAAATTTAGCTTATTGAAAGTGTAATTTTTGAATGGAAATGATGTCCGACAACACGGTATTCAGCTTTTGATTCCTGTATGCCAGCCAAAGAACACAGCATATATATCCAGATACACAGTTTAATACCACAATAAATGAAATACAAAAAAAATCAATAAACTTTGTCCCTTCTGCCATTCAAACCCTCAATAAAACCCATTGAAACAGCACCTTACGACTTTCATCCAATGATGGCCTTTCACAACCATCTGAAGACACACACAAAATCTTGCCAATCACTCAGAAATCTGGCTAAAGGCCCCAAATTTCCAGAACTGAGTGAAAAACCTGTGGCTCAATACAGAGTTATCTGCTACAGTCCAAATGTCCTAAGAAAGCACCTGTGTGCAAACTACACAAAAGATCTTCAGGATTTGGTCAGTTTCTGAAAAATGGTTGCCCGTATGGAACTACTCCAGAGCACGGCAGGTAGAGAAACTAGTCCTCACTTCAATTATTTCTGAGATCTCAGAGTGATATTAACCCTTTTCTGATCTATCTTCTGCCTTTCCAGTACGGACCTGCTGATCATCTTTCCCTCAAATGAAAGAGGGAGACTAGATGGAAAATTACCCACTAAACCTTCCAGCCCTTTAAATAAAGCCCTCTGAGACCTTACAGGGCATGTTTTCCCCACGTGCGTGTTCAGTTTCGCGTGTTTCTGAGTTCAAAACACTGCTACAGCAATGAGATTATCCTGATAATGCCAGGCAGGCTCACAGGACACAAGCTTCAGTGCAGTGCCCACCCAGGCTTAAAACTCTGCTGGCTTTTCAATTTTGATATCAAGCTGGTGGATGCACTCAAATAGCTACCTTCTGCAACCTCCCATCTGCAGAAACTGCCACCACAAATTTTCCCATTACCATTATTACAAAGAGAGAGAAAAAGTAACTTACTTATAAAGCAAAAGCCATTCCAACCTGAAAGTATGTATTTTTCTGAAATAAACGTTACTCAGTTCTAAGAATTTGCACAATTCACTTCCTTTGCTCTTCCTTGACAATGTCTATTTAGAAGAGATCTATTTATTCCTCAGCACATTTCACAGTTCCTGTTTCTAAATGAGAATCATATTAACAAAGGGTAGAAAGACACAAACATGTCTCAAGAAAGCAAGACTGATTTCTATAATGTATGTACAGTGTTGTTTCCAGAGGGGAAAAAAAAAACCCAAACCTTCAAAGACGGGCATCAACGCAGTTAGCCTTTCAAGACCTACTGATCCTACGATGAACTTGCCAAAAAGGAGAGAAGAAAGTAAAAAGGTGTTCAAGATAAAATGAATAATTGGAGAGAATTGTATTGCACTATAAACAGTTTCCAATTTACCATTCATAAATAAATGTCAAAACTGACCTTCTTCCAAGAAACAGATCTGCAACTATTTCATGATAAATGATTGTCCGTTCACCTATTATTGTCACATTGGATTACAAACACTTCTTCCTTCCTGTAGTACAGTGGACTCTGTGTGAAACTAATTTCAAGATGAAATATTGTACTTTCCAAAAAACTGGCAGAGTGAAGGGAGTCCACTTCCCACAAATTCACTCCATGCATAGTTATTACTCTCATTATTTTTCTGCTCAAACTAAACCACCTATGTCCTATTTCATACTGCAATACTTTCAGCAAAAAAAAAGTTCAAATACATATAAACCTTCTGAAAGAATACAGAGGACCACAGCACAGACAGCAAAAAGAGCAAAGGAACTGAGGCAAAAAAACCCAAACCAAACACAACCATGTTTAAGGAGATTATGTAGTGAAATTCAGATTTTTTTTGTGTGTTTTGAACAGATACTGTGTATTTTGCTCCCTTCCCATGCTCTTTATAAGCTCTTCACCATCACCTCCAGGTACTACTCTTGACTAAGTAACATTCGCCGGTACCTCCTCCCACGGTGAAACTTTACTGGTAGGGTCATTGAACCAGTGGTATATGTTGGCATGGGCACACAGAGCTGTTTTCACCCCTTCCCTGCAGTTTCCTTTTCCACAGTAGGCTAGCCAATATTCCAAGTCACAGTCTGAACCAGTATAAACTTCCTGCTAAATGACTGTGGTTCCTCAGCCCGACCTTGGGCACCAGGGACTGACCACAGTCTCCTGAGTACAGAAGTATGAACATGCTACTAGCATTACTGAGTAAATTATTAATGCATCAAAATACCTGTATTTGCTAGCACAATATGTTCTTAACCGTTTTCTTAGGCTTTTTGGAATCTCTAGTTTGCACCACTGTAAAAGAATAAAATAAAAAAACAAACCCATAAAGGTTTCTTCTCAAAATACTTTTTTTTGCAATAACATAAACTCCACATGTCTCTGTATGCCATTAGAATGAGTAATGTACTTGAAAGTAATATTATTTTAAAAGTATGCTTAATAGTGAAATTCTTGAAATTTTGTTATATTTTTGTTTTATAAATATGCATATAATTTTATATTTGTGTTAATTTCTTTTTTTTTAACTATTAAAACATGTCACAAACACAATTCAGTCGAAAGCTGCAGAAGCATTTGGGTCAGTGCTGTTGTAAAACAATCAAGCTAAAAAAGAAGAGCAACTGAAGAAAAAGGTAACATCAACTTTATTTGAAGTTTACATTTGAACTTTATATAAATATATGAAGTCCTCATGGGGGACTTCAACCACCCCAACATCTGTTGGAGGGACAACACGGCAGGGCATAAGCAATCCGGGAGGTTCCTGGAATGCGTCGATGATAACTTCCTTCTCCAACTGGTAGAGGAGTCAATGAGGAGAGGTGCGATGCTGGACCTTGTTCTCACCAACAAGGAGGGGCTGGTGAGGAATGTGAAGCTCAAGGGCAGCCTGGGCTGCAGTGACAACAAAATGGTGGAGTTCAAGATCCTTAGGGCACCGAGGAGGGCGCACAGCAAGCTCACTACCTTGGACTTCGGGAGAGCAGACTTTGGCCTCTTCAGGGATCTGCTTGGTAGAGTGCCATGGGACAAAGCCCTGGAGGGAAGAGGGGCCCAGGAAAGCTGGGTAATATTCAAGGATCACCTCCTTCAAGCTCAG
>NW_008795527.1:4793283-4815740 GCF_000699145.1 Aptenodytes forsteri
ATTCTATGATTCTATGATTCTATGATTCTATGATTCTCTATATAAAGAGAGCTGGATTAAGAAACAGACACTATAAGGCCATGCCAAGAGCTGCAAAACAAAGAACCATTTGATCATACTGGAATAGAGTATCTCTTATATAATGTTCCAGTTAATGGCTAGTATAGAAAGCTAAAGAAGAATGGTTCAAGTATAATCATTATTCCTAAATCTCAGAAGAGCTTAAAATTACACCTCAGGGAGCTAAGCTGCTTCATGCTGTGTATAAGCTGCACATCTCCTCTCCCAGCAGTTCTCGCCAGCCCTCCCAAGCAGGGTGCAGACCATAACAGATCAGCTGTCACAATCCTCTCCCCAGAGAAGAGGAGGAGCTCCCTGCTCCTGTTTTATGAAGGGAGGTGAGACACTGGCTGAAGTCACTCTGAGTATGTGTGGCGTGAGTCTTAATGACAGTCACATGAGATATGCCCAGCGATAGCCCCGATTGCCTTAATAAACCAATATGTATTATCAGAGCCCGTAAGAAGCGAGTGTGAGTGCTGTCAAACAAGCAGGAGTTGTGTAAGCGGTGAGCGCAAGGAATTATTTCTTGAGAGATGAGTATGAAACCTATGAATACTTCGCTAGTAAAACGTAATCCTGTATTTAATACAATTAAGCCAATTAACACCATATGAACACTATTTTAAAACTTGCCGAGTTGGGTAGCCTCGTGCCTTGGGAACAGCCTTCATTCAGCAATGATAAACCCACTCTTACATTAGGCAGAACTCTTACAGCACAGGAGCACCACTTGAGATCAAAAAATAGCCCATGATAACTGATGTTGACAACTCCCAGTAGCAACCTCCCAGCCATTTCAGTGACCGCTCTCGCAGCCTGTGAAAGACAGAGCCACCAATATGAAGCTAACAGTCTTTAGGCTAGTTTCAATCTAAGTAAAGAAAACCATCTGGCAAGAAATCTCAGCCAGCCAGCCACAGGGCTGTTAAACTGCTTTGCTGAGGCTGGCTGCCACTGGGGTTGCATACTAGGGGCAATGGGTTGAGGAGGGGGTCTGCACAGATGTTTTTGCCTCACTGCTAGACAAACCTCTGCTCCCCCACTGAAAACACCAATTTCCCCTCTTGCATTCCCTTTTCTGCCATTCACTGCTGGATGAGTTGGCACAGTACAGAGCAGGAACAGTCAGATAAAGACAGAGCAGTGGCAGTCATGCCCTTGGTCTTCCTAAAACTCTGGTTAGGGTCCTCTCCCAGTACTTTCCTGCTTACAGCTGGCTTCATGACACCAGCACACATGGTAAGACAGGGGAATAACTGAAAAAATTTCTTCCTTCATGATCCGTAAGAAGCACATAGTAGAAGTGGTTCCCATAAGTGAGCTGGAAAAGAAGGGACAGAGCATGAGAACTTCCCAGAATTTATTAAGACAGGGTACTGGAAAAGGACTACACACTGCTGGTGTAAGGCTGATGGCTCTAATGAACCACTGCGCTATGGTAGACTTTGAAGTTTGAATGAACTGTACTGAAACAATCCATGTCTGCCAACTGTTTATCTATACTGATGTGCCAGTTGCCAGTATCCTTCTGATGTGATAGTTACACATCTTAAAGGACAGTAAGTTTTAAGTCTCTCTTCAGCCTAAAGATGTAAATAAGGATCACAAGTAAATACATATTGCTTTCATTTGTAATTCCTACAGATTTTGCTCACATCTTTTGGCCAACTTCAGCTGGCTGTTAACCAGCGTACTCACCAGTACAACACTTCTCTTAGTCCAGCAGCCATTTCACACTATTTTGCTCATCTATTATTCTACTGTGAGAAGCATATTTTCATAAGGCAGATCATTTCCTCAGAGAGAAAAGCTTAAATGGATGAAAGGCATTGAGGGAAGTCATGTGTTTAACCCCACCTCCTGTAAAAATGGGGCTGGGCTTCAGTCAAACAGATGTACAAAGATCTGAAATTTTTTATAGTATTTGCAGAGATAAAAGACATTTGAAAGAAAATCTGTGCCTTTTATGTTAATTCCTAACCTTTCTCCTGCCCCCTTTGACCCACGCTCTCAGCTAAGAGTCCTGCTTAGAGTCAGTTTGCCAATACTTGCCAGGCTATGGCAGTCCCCTGAAAGTAACTCAACTCTGCACATTCAGAAAAGGAAGACTGACGTATACCACATGGCTGAGCTGGAGCCTCTTTTCTGCTCTCCCTCTCTCTGCAAGGACAGAGCAATGGCAGTGACAAATCTACTGGCAGATGCCATATTTATTCACACTGAGGGTGCAATCTCCCTCACACGGACATTTTGCAACCTCTGTCTTATATGGGCATATATATTTGTGCATATACAAACTAAAAACTGATTGAAAACACTGGAAATTTCCCTGCTACTACATCTTAATGTTTGGATTGATAAGAATTTGCAGTCTCTGGAAACAATCTTATGAAATGGCTATCTGGGTTTTAAACTGCACCTTTCAATTACCAGTTTCATCTATTAATGTGATACCTCAGCAGTTGTTGTGACTATTGCATAATTCTTTAGTCAGAAATGCCACAGTACAGTGTTATATATATGCAAGTCTTCCCTCATGCCAGTTTCCGTTCTGAAAACCACCATATGATTTGCTTTTCAGATCATATTAATTAATCCCTCATTGGATTAAACTGCTATGGTTTGTTATTTGTTATGCTGTTAACATACAGCTGGGTCTTACTAACTTCAGTGTAGTTTGTGTGCAACTTAATATCAACTCCATTACGAAACCCTTTTAAAGCTTAAAAAATGGTCTGTAATCTGAACGTCCTGTTGCATGGCATGTTTAATTTATAAGCACTTTCATCTGTAGACAGTATTTTCCCACCACATTTTTGTTTGCGGTTTTGATGGCAAACTACAGATAACAGAGCAGTCAGCTCTACTGTGAAAGTAAAGATAAAGAACAGATATCATTTGCTCAGACAGGTACGCAGAAGACAGTGGAAGCTATGTACAATTCGGAGCACAACAGCTCTTTGTGGATAAATAATAAAAGATATGATTTCTTCCACTGAGTAGTAACTACGCACAACAAATAGCTGTACCACTGTTTATTTTAAGAATATACCACAAAATGGGGAGAGCTACAAGTTTGTTATCTGCACCTCTGTTACTGACCATTTTGGTGGTGTTTCTATAAATATTGCACATAAGCAGCTATAAAGACAAAGATTTAAAAATAGGTCACAGGCATTAGGAGCAGATTATACTGTACAGGTGGGAAACAATGATTTCTGGCACAAGTACAGATTATGTCTGTGTTCAATGTGTGGGAAGTCTCCATCAGTACAAATCGGCTGCCATGAGTGCTGAATGAACTCATGTCATTGCAGAGCACAGTATGAATCTTTCACACAGCTCCTGATTGTTGTACTGGGTGAGAGACTACATACAGAAAAGAGAGACTTGCCATTCCTGGAAAACACAGTAACACAGTGGACAATTCAGGTATAACAATGACTCTAAGGCACAGATTATGTCTGTGTTCAATGTGTGGGAAGTCTCCATCAGTACAAATCGGCTGCCATGAGTGCTGAATGAACTCATGTCATTGCAGAGCACAGTATGAATCTTTCACACAGCTCTATTGCCTTCTGTAAGATACTTCTATATCTCAAGGAGTAAAAAGTCAGAAAACAGAAACATTTTTAATGTGGGTTGTGTGAATAGTCCTGTGATGTGTGCCTATAATAAAATAAGATTGCATATTCCTGATTGTTGCTGGTACTGGGTGAGAGACTACAGAGAATTATACAGAAAAGAGAGACTTGCCATTCCTAGAAAACACAGTCACAGCTAGGACAATTCAGGTATAACAATGCCTCTAAGGCTAATTTCCCCAGGGAAACCTTGTTTATGAATGGCAAAGAGCACAGTATGGTTGGTTGCTCTTGAGAACCCTAGCTGCACAGCTTTTCCTCATCTATCTGGAGTGGGATGGGCACCAGATAGGTTATGGCCACCCCAATATCCACCAAAGAATCCTAACTGCTTTCCTAAAAGGCACAAAATAAGAATCATCCTGGCTGTCTGCCTCCTCCTGAGATGCAACTTTTGGACACATTGTTCTTCTGTCCTTGTCTTGCCAGTTCTCTTTAAAAGAAACATAAGAAAGGAGAGCATGGCCCCAAATCAACAACAAGAAAGCAGTCACATACTTGCCACACTTCTTACAGGTGACACTTTCTTTAATACTTTAACAATATCTTACTATGTTATAAAGTTCAATATATTTGTTATCACGGAAAATATGACTTCTATCAAACCCTTGCTTCTCTCAGTCATGTAGTTTCAAAATAGCAGCTTTTCCTTTGCAGCTGGCAACTTATTCCTCATTCCTTCTGCTTTTGCTTTCTGTCCTGCCCGTAAGGCATAAAGAAAGGGAGAAGAGTGGAAAAACTGTCCAAACAGCACTTGCCACCATTGTAGTATGTCCAGTGTGAGCATCCATAGACAGATTTACAGAGGAGAATCTGAAGCTTAAATCAGGACTCAAAGTATAACATAACTTAATTCCCCTCTGTTTTTTGTCAGGAAGAAAATACAGAAAGAATATGCAGAACATCAAGAAATTAGTGTTTTGCGGAAAACTAAATCTCATACAGACTTCTAATTTACAACCCATATTGTTAACGAACAGTTGAAATCCGTTCAAGATTGATTGCTATACCTAAAGATTCATACACATTCACAAAAAGGTTCCCATTAAACACACCTCTTAAAGGAGTAAAAAGATTCCCCAAGTGGTTTTCAGTCACTGGCCAGGATGCCACAGCCACGTTCTTCAGCAGGAAACCACGCAAGGGAATGCAGAAGCCATAAATATTATCAGAAATCATTTGCCAGTTGAAAACTGTTGCAGAGACAATCTACTCCTTCAAAAATAATAGATTGTTCATTCATACAGAATCCAACTGATGTGCTTTAAAAGCCTCTTCCTCAACAGAATTCTTAGACATTTGTAATAATTCCATTTAATGCAATATATTGGCTTTTTTGGTTAGTGCTACTAAGCCCTCAACTCTGCTAATCGTCTTAACGTTTTATTTCGTAAGAAGTGAATTGGTCTACAGAATTTAAGAGAAAATGTTAATCAACTGCATAGATGTGTATTTAAATAGAATACGGTTATTAAATTAGATTTTAAATTGGCACTAACTTCAAGTAGACACTCAAGAATAGGAAAAAATAGTTTTATGGCTGTTAGTCTACATCAAACACTGAATCACAAATGCTTGTTTTTTCCAAAGGGCTTTTTCCTCTCATCCATTCTCCAGCTCCCCGCCACATTCCCTGCACCCAGATGCTAATTCTCAGTTCCTAGCCGCCAACACAAGCTCAGCGTTCCAGTTTATCCTGTCAGGTTTTCCTCTTTCCTACCCAGGGAAAGCAGGAAGAGTAACTGAGCACAGGAATGACAGATGTCCTTTTGGTACTTGGATCCCGATTCAGGTTCAGCCTACAGCAGCCAAGAACTAAAGCAGCTGAGCTCTGAAATGGAGCACATTCACTGCAGATGAAATCTTCAGGTTATCTACACAGTTCTACAACTTTTATCAAACAGAAACTGCAGTTTTACCAAAGGCTTTATATTGGCCAAGTGTTTACAAAAATAAGTAAATAAAATGCATTTTTCTAGTATGACAGTACTTTTCCCTGCCATGACAAATTCCAAAACTTTTGCTCCTGAATATGTACACACCACATGCTCTTAAAGATCAGCAGAAATTTTAATGTGAGCACTGTATATGAGCCACAGAAGCAAAGCAGGTAAGGTGACTTGTGACAGGCACAAGACTTGCTGGGCATGCCTTGTTGCAAGCTCAACATACCTGTAGTTGAGTAGCTGCAAAACAGTCATTCAACCTCAGGAACCCAACGCCCATGAGACTACACACAAAACCCCACTGAGTGTCAATGACTGAGTAGGCCTGACATTAGACTTTCTGTGTTGCTTTTTTTTTATTTTGTTACGTATGTCTGAAATTTATCAGAAATCCAAACAAAATTCATCATCTTTGAAAAGCTACTCACCCTCAAAAACTTCAGCTGGAAAGGAAAAAACTGGTAAGATCTACCACTACCGGTCTTGTGTACTATAGGCAAAGAAGTACAGGTCACACATCCATGAACACTGAATTTAGAAATTTTGGGGGAAATTCTGACTACACTGAAGTGAGTATAAAATCTCACATGTACTTCAACAAGGATGAATTTTACACACACTTTTAAGAACTCTGATTTTTCAGATTTATCTCGTTATCCATGGCCCCCTCTTCTTCTGATTGACGTCAATTACAAAACTTTCCTTAGCTTTTACTTTAACAGTCAAATGGAGGAATAATTTCAAAATTCAGGATGGAAGGTGATTTGCTACTGAGACAGAGCTCTGTGAGCTATGAGTAATTGCTTCATACAATTACAAGTCTTAAAATTTCCAGTGCACCTACCTGTATTGAAACAGAATGCAAATGACTTTACCTTTTTTCTCTTCTCCTTTTTAAAATAAGACAGGAGATTTTTTATTTTTTTATTTTTTTTTATTTTCCTGAACTAAAAGAAAAAGGTAAAATGTTAAGCCCTGGAAAACCTTTATAGGTTTGTTTATTCTTCCCCTGCCAGTGTAATATCACCAGCCTCCAGTAGCTGCTTATCATAATTTATTTAGCTCCATGCCCATCTTTGGTTTCTACTATTCCTGAATAGTGGGAGTGAGCTACTGTACGAGTCTGACTAAACAGATGATCTGAAATCAAGGAGTAGAGTACAAGAACTTGGAAGGCTCAGAATAACTGAGTGGAGAATATAATTCAGATGCCACAGAGATTTCAGTTTGGCAAGGATGCAGTTTAAAAGTCTCACACTTCATCGAATTCAGTGAAATCCCTTCACTGGGGGAAATGAATTATGTAGTAGGGTGAGATGAGAACACCCAAGAAGTATATTTGAGGTTTTTTTCAGAATTTGGTAATTTTTATGTGGAGGTAGATCTGCTTAATCTAGATGAAAATCTGATTTGCATGATTCCTGAAAGTGTCTTGAAATATACATCAATTTATTCCTTTGGGCAAATCTTTGACATTGGTTAAAGAAAAATATATTGCTGTGTGATACAGAGAAACACAATCCAGTATGTTTAAAATCTCAGTGTATATTCTCCCTTAATATTATTATTTATTTTGGAACTAATTTAGAAGGTAATTAAATCCTTCACAGATTCTCAGCTGAAAAACTAAGTTTTTTTTCCTAAAGCAAACATTAACACTAAAAAAAATACGGAGGAGATGGATTCTATTGGTAACACAATTGAAGGAATGCTGCTCTTAAGAAACATTTATAGGATCTCTGTGGCTATAACAGTTGATACACGGCATTAAGTTACGAAATATTCTCACACGCAATCTTGTTTCTAAGAATGAAATGTTTGGCAATGTATGATGCCAAAGTTCTCATTTTTTCTAGTGAGAATTTAGCTGGCATGTATCTTTGGAATTAGCCTCTATCAGATGAAACTTGAAAGTTTGCAGCATCAGTGTTTTTCATGGCAAGATGTTGACAGTAAGAGGTTGCACTTTCAGCAGATATGGGTAAACCCTTCCTCCTCCTATTGAAAGAGAATGTCCTGTACTTTTCAAAAACAGAGATCTAGTGAAAACCAGAATCTGGGAGAAGTCCTTTACTCTTCAATCCAATAAAATCCACTGAAGATTATTGTTTTAGTTGGAATGAGTAAGCATCGTCTATGGACAAAATTTATGTGGAGGAGTTTCCCCACCGAGGAGACACAAAATGTTAGTTTCCCTTTGTGATACTGTGCTTGGAATACACTCCCAAAATTTGTCCTAAGCAAAATTATTTTAAATGTAGTCCTATTAAGCCATTTTAATAGAAATTTTAGAAGGTGTTTTACCTTTCCTGATAGAGAGTTAATCTGATCTTGGCTCATTCTTCCCTGGAGTGAAACCCTACCTTATTTGGTTACCAAATACACAGAAAATTTACTGCATATTTATCACGTGTCTGAACTAATGACATCAGTGAATATCTAGTTGCCTAGAGCCAGGTGACAGGGTAGCTCCACTGACTGAAATGGAAACTTTGCCGATCTGTGCCACCTTTAACGTTTTGCTAGATAAAGCAAAACAAACTGGAATCCACAATCCCTCCACTTTCTGACACTATTAAAGGGACTGTGAAACTACTAGTGGTGGTGCGTGATTTCCTAACAATATGAAACAAATTCAAAGCTTGAGTGCTACAGTCCTCTTTTTCACTTTGACTATATGCCAGTCTTTCCTCTGCTTTCTGAATCAAGAGTTCTCATTGTTCTTTGGACCTTCTGGGGTATAGTGACCAAGGAAAATAAACCTCTTTCCTTGTCTTCCATATCTACATTTACCACCAGCAAATGCCATTAAATCATGAAAAATTACTTCTGCCACATTCTTAAGAAAGCTAGGTGACAGTCCAACACCAATATACTTAGTACGCTAAGTATTAATGCCACTTGAAGCCAAGGGACCTTGTTCTAATATCACAGAGTCCCCCAGAGTCTCAAATTCGGAGATGCTTTCAAGGGGATATTGAACAGCCACTGAAAGTCAAATCCAGCCACAGTGGGAAAGATGGTTCCATTGGTTCTCTGCGCATATCTTCTATGCTTTCTGAGTAGGATACTTCATTAAGTCTCCTCACATCTACTGCCAATGGGGAGTAAATAACCGTGCATGTAGACGGGATAGGCAGACTGATTGCTAAAACGGAGATTGTGTAAATAATGCAGCTGGGATGAGGATTCCACCCTTTCAGTCTTACGGAGGCATACCCCGACTATTTAATTCTTCAGGAATTTGGCCTTGTAAGATAGCACATCCTGAGATATTCAAATCCAGCGTATAGAGAAACATAATGAAGTTTCACACTTCTTGATGATTCTAGGTATTCTAACAATGACAAAGTATGCCAGCTACTCCTTTCATTCATTTTCCTTTTTCTTTTATTGAGAGCTCAATAGTTACTTCACTCCACTGTCACATTACAGCTTGAAGACCTATGCTAGTTGAGAGAGGCAAGGAACATGATACTCCCCATGCTCTCTGCCAGCCTCCCTGTAAAGAAGTCCAGCTGAGTCAGTCTGCAGAAGGTAAATAGTAAGTTAATCACCACGCTCATTCAATTCTTTTATGTCAATTATTTTTACGTCAAATGCTTTTATCTAAAATTTTTATGTGCCAACTGCAGGTTCTGGATTTTCTTCCAAGGACATTGGAAAGTCATTTCACAGAGATCAATAACAAGGACAATGTATTTTGATTGGCATCAACAACCAGGTTAAATTCAAACTGGTGCTCTAGAGATGAAGATCCCAAGATTATTACCAATCCCCTGAGCTAACCATGCATTCCTCTAAAATGAACTTGCTAATTCTGCCTAAAACTCACTTGCATTGCTCACTTCTCCACTGTTTTCAGCAGAATGCTTTACGTTATAAGCAACCTCTTCTACAGAAATTCTTCCTGGTTGTCTTATTGACTAGACAGCACACCTGTATAAATTCAGTCCAAGTCCTTGCATTAGCTATGATCTTAAACTGCTGACTGGCAGACATCCCATTGCTTTCCTTTGAGAATGCTATATGCAGGGTACCTCTTTAAGTTCTATTTAGCCTCCTTTCTTTTAAGCTATGTAGGCCGTTCATATCCTTTGTACTACAAATAGAACAGATACAGTTAATTGAAGGCATCCCTGCTGCTGAATTTAGCCAGCTAGTCTGGTAGTCTGAAACTTCAGAGGAAGTTCCTATAACACAGAATGAAAGGCTACTTTAATTTCCTCTGACCCCGTTACAGACCAAAACTTTTTGATAGAAAGGATTTTTTTGATACAATAGGAAGAAGTAGTTTTACCCTTCCAGCAACATGCTTCTAGCGCTCACATCAAGCAGAAGCTGCATATCCTACTGGTATACAAACACCAGCATACAGAATCCTGTCAGGATACAAAAAACTAGTAGGAAAAGTTTAATTCTCCAAAGTGAGACTTTTAACTCACTCACAGCAACACAGGAAAAATACAGTAGAACTTGGGGAAGGTTTTAAAAACATTTAATCACTTAAGAAAGACCTTAGATGCCCCGTGTCAGGTGTCAGCAGCTATTGGCCATCCAGGTGCTTTTGAGAATCCTAAGTTCCTTCTGGCACAAGTTCCTTCATGCCTAAACAATTTTGAGATGTGGATCTTAAGTAATGGAGAAACTGCAGAGTTGAAGTGCTATTTTACCTCAGTAAGATCAGCTGTCTACTTGTCCATACATCTACAGGAGGAATTCCTATAACCTTCCATTTCCATAGGGACTGTTAAAAGGTGGTATAGGTACAGTTCTTCTGTGGGTGCTCAGATTACAGTGGAAACATGCAAGCACAACCCTAGTTCTGAAACTGGAAAAATGTCAGCGGTTTCTTTGCTACTGGTTCATTTATGTGTAGTCATTATTTACCAGATTGAACTACACTGTCGGATACGGTTTATTCTTTCTTGAGGAAACAGGAGTTAGTGCTAGTGAACCTGCTAGTACACGTAATTGATCAAATAACTTAAAAAGCTGCAGAAGCAGAAGAAATTTACCTTATGAAGCTTGATACTACTTTTCTTGAAAAGTGTACTTTAATACTACTTTTAAGTACTTCAATACGTCTTTAAGTAGGAGGGCATTCAGAAGCCTGTGATTTTGATAACACTGTTTCCATTTTAAACTCTACCCTATTTAGAATTTCCATTGCTGTAATGTTTTGCTCTTAAATAAGACTGAGTTTGGAGGTCTTGACCTCATTTTCTCAACTGCTTTTGCTAATTTAACAGAAAAGGTTTTGAGGTTGGGACTGGAAATACCTAGCTGTTTTATGATTCTGGATTATTTTCTTTTGCTCCTATGGTTTAATATGGCTGGGGGTCTGGAAATATTTTTTTTCCAGGTCATTAAACTGTAAAGTGCAGTGGTGGCTTTCAGTAATTGGGGGATACTATGGGACAAATTATAAATGACCAAGTTGTTTCATTTAGAAATATACTTTGTCTGAATGACCATTAATTACTCTGTGTTTCTAAATATTTTTTTTCCAGGTCATTAAACTGTAAAGTGCAGTGGTGGCTTTCAGTAATTGGGGGATACTATGGGACAAATTATAAATGACCAAGTTGTTTCATTTAGAAATATACTTTGTCTGAATGACCATTAATTACTTCCCACAGAAATTTCCTAAGAACTATATATATACAACATCTGTATGGGGGAGTCTGAGCAAGGTTGATGAATTTGAGCTCATTTATTGAAACAGACCTCAAAAAGGTTTTATCCTAAACTCTGCTGGGTCTTTTCCAATGCAAGCTTGCCTCTGCAGTGGCGAGTGGTGGAAATTTTTGGGAGGAGAGGGGAAAACCAACCACCTACAGCACATAGCAAGCGAACGACAGCAGAGCAGTCCCCATACACTACGTTCTTTTCCTCTTGGTACCATACAAAGCTGGGTCCCAGTTTAAGGACTTAAGAAAAATAAGTCTCTAGTCAGCTCTCACTCCACCCAGCGATGTGCAGAGGAGGGGGCTCTAATTAAGGGCTCTAAAGCAAAGCCCTTAACTTCAGAAGAAATACATATACATTTCAGTGAGTTCTTTCTTTCCGGATAACCAGATACACATAGCTGCATAACGCCTTGAATGCAAGCTGGGGGGATTTGTTGTCTGTTGCCCTCTGGCACCACAGTATCAGCCTTGAATGTCTTGGGCTGAGGGAAGCTGGCCCCAGAAACCCACCAAAGCAAAGCCAACCAAGACACTCCAGAAAATTTCCAACTGTGCTATGACACCAGGGTGGGGTGGGGGTGGGTTTGTTTTGTTTTAATGAGGGCTGAATATCAGTCACATTTTTGCATGTTGTTCAACACTGTGGATAATGTTGATAAAACAGGATGATTACTGCACTAAAAGGACATTTACAGAAAAATTAGCACAGATGGGGTGAAATTATAAATATGTTGTCTGGACATCTGTGTCATTTATACAGAAAAACCTAAAATGAGGGATAATTATCCACATTTAGTGGAGCAAATGAGGAATGATTATTCACTGTGTAAATAATACAGTATGCCTTTGGCCCCCCTCCAGCAAAACTATATAGGCAACAAAACTTTAGGCTCGCACTGGATACTCTCTGATTCTTATATAGGCACAAAGTAGCACTGCCTTTCTCCCATGGTGAATCTATAAGAAGAATAGTATCAACTGACCAGTTCATTGACTTGCTTCTCCATATTACATACACTCATCTATAAGCTCAATATGCTGAACAACAAAGCCTTTAAATATCAGTAGTAATTTATAAAGATTTGCCAAAATAATAGCATGCAAAAAGAAACCCCAGAGAAGAGCTGAAGGACCTTTAATAACATTAGCTACCCTAAACTGGCTTAATTCCAAATTATACATTGTTTTTCAGTTCACTAGTGGTGAACTCAAATCTGCATTTTTTATGAGGATGGCCATGTTTTCTTCTGTGTTATTTACTTTCCTGAAGTGTTTTCTGCCACTGTAAAGTTACATAATACTCAGAAGATGATAGCAAGACTTCCCTAGGACTTTTAAATTACCGTCTATCATGGATTGGTTTTGAATGTACTTTCAGTCACAAGCATTTTATTTATCCTTTAGGGTGATGTGTCCTTTGAGCACAATTGTTTATTTCAGAAATGGCAATAAGAAAAATGAGAGGTGGAGTCCATTTCAAACATAGCTCTCTCCCCCAAGACATCAGTTTTCCTATGGATTCTGTGTGGCATCCATTATATTTAAAATGGCTTGTTCTCCTCTAATTGGATTCCAGATGATTATTTTTGCCAAAAACAAAGGTTTTCTGTGTTCTTAAAATAATTAGGCCTGATTGCAAATCAAATTATCCAATTTCAAAGGCTTGTTTCCCTCTCTAAAATGCCCGTTGCAGACAGACTACAGATGACTAAGCCTTGTGTCATCCCGTGGCTTTATTAGGAGAATGTTCTAAGTCCTTCACTTTCTCTGTAATCAGAACTATAATTTCTTCAGGTTATTTTAAGACCAAGCTACAGCTAAAGCAGGAAACTCAATTTTATTCTGAGCTCCAGACATGTCGACACAGCAAAGGAGGGCTCCAGTTTTATAGGCTATCTTCTTACATAAAGCCTAACACCGGTATTAAATTCAAGTTCTCTACGAGATGTACCATGCTGACTACTATCAGATAGCTCTATATTCATGGAATGAAGAGCTGTATCTTATAACAACAAATGTTTGTTTTGATAATCTGTTTATAAGCTACCCTTGTAGAAACATATAGGCTCAGTATGGCCACTTCCTTCTCTCTCTCATTCATTTTTAAATGAATAAGGAAAACAATCCTGTACCCAAATGAAAGAGAAGAGATAACATAACAGCAGAGCTAGGCCCTCAAACTACCTAACAGCAAGCTCAGAGCATGTGTTTCCATTTAGCTCTTCAGCTTTGTTAGTGGCATTTGTTTCAGTAAAATTCCAGTAAATTATGGAATTAATTCTACGGAGGCAGACTATTTACTCCTAATTCTGCTAAGACACTTAATCATGATGTAAGCTGTTATAATAATAGTATAAAGAAGGTGCAATCATCCTTCACAACCATCTACCTTTAAAATGTAAAAAACATCTAACTAAAGCTTTGAGAAGACATACAATGAACTTTAGAAAACTAATGTGTGATGAAATGTAAAAGCAAATTAGCAGCGACACTGCAGCCATGAGGTTTTCTTGAGGCTGTGGAAAAAATAGAACATGGTTAGTACTCCACTACTTTTCAACAGCCTAAAGTGGGCCTCACAGCTAAAATGTCATCTCACATTTGACTTTCTATTGCCAGGATATAACTTAATTAACTCTTTTTTGCCAGTTTGCTGTTTGTAACTCAATAGAGTATCATTCCTGTTTTTCTTTAATGTCTTCTCATCCTCCTCAAAAGAGCTTGAGGTTGCTCACAGTATTAACCAGTTACCTCCACCTACACCACGTTACTTTCTGCACTGTTCCTTTCTCTCCAATCCCCCTTTCTTATTTTTCCCCACTAATGAAACCTATCTCCTAACTCTTGTCTTATCTATTTTCCTTTAATGTCTTTCATGCTCCCTTTCCCTTCTGCACTGTGTACCACGAAGTACACAAAAAGGAGCTGATGCTAACAAAAAACCTGCTTGCTGCTCCGGGAATAAAATACTGCTCTTCCCAGTGAGAATCCAGCCATGCTTTTCTCCTGTCTTTCTACCTAGCTTTCATACCCATGGCTTATTACCACTGGGAGAAGCAACATAGTCCAAATTTATTATTACTTTTATCACTATTACTATTGTGGTTATTAATATTGTTATTATTACTATCAATAAATAGTTGCATATTCCTAAAGCTTTATAAACTAATAACTAGATTATGTCCCTAGTGGGAGTTACCTGAATGTGAAAGGGAGGGAAAGAACAAAATGGAGCTTCCTTCTCCCCATATCACTTGCCCTTCCTTTGCAGCTCAGAAGCTGTAGGTGTCATAAGGAATTATGACTGTAGTTCACGTCATGAATTCAAATTGGTGCTGACATTTGAAATACTTCCTTTAAAACTACAAAAATCAGGGACTTACAAAACTGAAAAGTATTAAATCCAATGAGATGGGGTATAAAGGTATGAATGTATTCCCCAAGTCATGAATGATTCCAACTCTAGCTTACGAAAAGGATCTGTATCAGTACGATAGCTTTACTTTAAGAGTAGCATGCTCCATAAATGAAGCTGACTTATGTAAGGCTATGAGATATCCTGCAAAAGACAGTCCAAGTGTCAGGAAGATACTTTAGTATACGGACTGCAGAATTGCTTATTTGTGCGCTTAAGGTAGATGTAGACTTACATGTTATATTGACTCCAGGCTTGTTATCTGGAATAGCCATTCTTATGTCACTCCCGTTACAGGAATCCCTGTGTCAATGCAAACATTTTAAGGACAAGCAAGCGCAAAGAGCGAGCCGAGGCTCTTTCACATATCAGCAAATTATATACTTGGTTAATCAGAGGCCTTATTTTCACTACATTTGGTTAATGCTTTTAGTAGGTGAGCAGAGAATTTAGAGAGGTGAATTTAATCTGGTAACTTCACTGCATGGCTCATTTTCATTTAGAAAGCAAAGCAGCTCTGAACAGTGACCACAACAGAGAAACTGTGGCTATAAAGCAAATGGGTTTGTCATCCCTGACCCGAGCATTGCCAATAAGAAACACTTCCCTGAGTTTCCACTCACTCAAGTTCATTCAAACGGGTATATTCCTGGCTCTAGGTAAGTCATGTGTAAGCCCAATGCTTCAATGTTCTGCATGAGAAGATAATTGATGAAGGCAGTGAGAAATTGGTCAGTTCTGCTTCCTAGACAGAAACTAAGGAGACAGAGTACAAGTATTTAAAAAGAAACAGCTAAGCAAAATCAGGATGCACCTCTCTTTATCCTTACCTCTCCTTAACACATTAACATTTATAGGTGCAAGACTAAATGTACTCAGTGTTTTGGCTGCGAGAAAGTCTCATCTTGCCACAGTGCTCAGGGAGAGATGCACGGTGAGGTGTCAGCTTGGCGTGTTTGGGAGGAGTACTGAAGCTCTCCGAGTTCCTCCACTCTGCCTCGCTGTAAAAGTGACTGCAGAGCATCAGAGGAAGATCTCAAGAGGGTCCAACTTCCATTAATTAGGGATTCTAACTAAGAAGTACAAACAGTATCTACATCTTTATAATGCAGACAACTGCCAATTAATTTACTAAAGAAGAAAAAAGTTCTCCTACCTGTCAGAACTGCACATACAGTGAACGACTGTTTCTCAGTTTTCCTGACTATGAGCAACATGAACCGTGTACAGTTACGAACACAATCAGGCTTACATTGAAAACCAAGCTGATTAATTGGAGAGAGGCTGACAGTAAATCATTTCCTCATGACTGTTTGGAAGTTTTCGACAAAGACTCCCAGGAGAAACATTACAGCTTCCTCCCCCCTCCTTTCCTCCCTTCCTCATCCATCCCACCTCAGCATTACCCTGTTCATTACAGCTCTGTCCAGACGGTTATTGGAGTCAGCTGGCAAGATATTATACTTAAGCTGCTGCTTTTCCTTCTTGTCCTAACTTAAGAAGCCACCAAGAAGTGCCACTGAGAGACTGGAATTCTGTAATTCCAGGGTTCTTGTAGAAAACCTCAGAGATACAGTGGTCACCCCAAAAACACTGGAAAGGACAGCTTTTGTTATCCTGAGGTAGCAGGTTTGGAATAAGCCTGTGATCATTATGTATTTTCAAAGTCATTGTAATCAAAGTGCGAAGGGTTCCCCAAACTGCATCTCTAGGTGTTCCCTAGAACACGTGTATGATTTATAACCACCTGCACAAGTAGCTTAATTCTGACATACCCTGAGTTCCCAATTTTGCGATCTTCATAAGCTTGAAGTACACTTTTTAGGTGTTTTTATTGCTATTGCCAGCTAATTATGGATTCAAAGGTAAAATATCCATAGAAATTTTGATAATATACCCAAAATTAATCTAAAACAATGGAAAACATGCTAACGAATGAAGAGGGATACTATTTCTTTCCAGGACTTTTCTGAAAACATAACAGTAAGTCAGCAAAATAACGGCTTGCGTGTTGTAGAAAAGCCACTGGAAACAAAGAAGAACCACTAAAGATAGTTCACAAGAACCAACGGCATTCCTTAGAAATATTATATTATGCACTTATTTTGTATCAGTCAGTCACTCTCAGCAATTCTTACCTAAACAGGCTTTAGCAAAATTCAAACCAATGATATGTTGGAAGAAAATGTTATGACTCTGAGAAGTCACATATAACATTTTCACGAAGCAGGGCAGAAGTCTCAGTTAATTATTCCTTGCCTGTAGTGAAGCTTACTTCACCCTGGATAAAGATAAATCATCTTTTGCCTCACAAAAATGTTTGGCTTTTTAAAGATGAATAAGATGAATTAAACATTTTTTATATTAACTATGTCAATAGAACTCTATTCAGACTGTAACATTAAGCCCCCAAACTCTGCCTTTAAATAACAGTACTATATAAAGTAAGCATGCTGAAACCTCAAGCCCTTATCTGTTTAATAAGGGCACTGTGAATTCATATATATTTGGTATGTTGGTATTTTAAGTGCTTTGTGCTTTAGTTCCCATCCATAACACAGCAACAACAACCTCCCACATTTCACGAAAGGTGTTGTGTGAATATATTAATATTTAGGAAAGTTGCCAAAGGTGAGCTTATGAAGAAATTAATAAGTTTTGCATACTGAGTAGGGTACAAACGAGGTGAAGTTAATAATGCCTGCAGCCAGGCATGGAACAATTAAGTTATAGAACCATTTTCATCTTTCATCCACTCTAGATATAGATAAGGCAAAAATCCTATAGGAAGAAAATGTGATGTGATTACGCAGTTCCTATTCCTACTGGCTTCTTGCACTTTTGTCCCTTCTCAGGTTCTCCATTCATTCTTTGTCGCTTCCATCCCAGCTGCTCCTGGCTCCTATCGTTCACCCAGTCCCATCCTTCCCACCATGCCCCGGCTTCTCAGTAGTCCTCAACCAGACCCAGTCTCCTTGGCCGACCAATTGGTTCCCTCCCCATGCAGTTTTCTTTTTTCCCCTTCTCTCCCTTATGCGTCCAGTTTCCAACTGGCCTTTCATCAAAGTCTACTCCCTACCATGCTTGGTGATGGAAGTGGAGGGGTCTGCAAGACAGTTGAGGATACAACAGGCTCCCGCCTTCAATTCAGGCACCTGTAATTAGGCCAGGGCTGCTTTCAGCTGCCCTGCCTTGAATAACAAAACTGCTAAAAAGGAGAAGACTGCAACATGCTAATTGAAGACAGAATACCTTGACATTTTATCAGCAGCACAATAGTAAAACTTGATTTGCAATTTAAATTCAGCCAACAAAAATAGATTGCACAGAGAAAGTGAAAAGTCGCCTTTCAGCCACAAACATCACATGCAAGGTTCCTGATCTAAAGCACAGAAAGCACCAGAGTTTCTGGCTCTAGAATAAGGCAGACTGATGGAATTTTTCACGGACAGAATCGTTAATTTTTGTCTAGCTCCTTTCTCAAAAATGGTTGAAATGTTTTGGCCAAAAATAATGGGGGAAAAAATAAGCAGCCACATTTTAGCAGACAGCTGAATGGCACCTTCACAAGCCTCACAAATATTTAGTGTCACTTCCTTCTAAACCGTAAATGTTAGTAGCACATCACATTAGTCTGAAAATCTCAAAGATAAACTTATTTACAAGTAAGCCTCATCATTTTTGACCACTGCTACAATGACAATTCTGTTCTAATCTGGTACAAAAATATGGCTTTAAAAGACAAGAAAAACCAATCACTGATAAGTTGAATGGTAAGAATGAAACAGTTACTGGCAATGACAGAAAAGACTTACTAGTTCTTTCCTGTTAACAGATGGCTAAATATAAATGGTAACATAAAACCTATGGGACTTGAGAATCATTCCACCTTGCTATCCTAAAATGCATTTTCCCTTGCCCGTTGAAAAGCTCGGGTGATACAATTCCAGGTAACTGACAATTAGTCTATCCAAGGTAAGGCCTCATATAAACTTGGGAATCCTGTTGTCTCCTAAACACTCAAATAATTTCACCAAGTTCTTTGTAAGCATGAAACCAAAAATTCATTTCCCTTCCTACCAAATGTACTTCCTCAAAACATTTGCCTCTGCTTTAAGGACCATAATTTTTAAAAAGCACTTTCAAAGGCTGCAATCAAGTTTAAGATGACAACGAACATCCAACCAAGTTAGCAATGCCACTGGAAAAAGTCCTTATGAATTTGAAGTCTTGAATACTTATGACCACATAAAACTTCTCAATCTGCTGAGTCAAAGATCTGGTGACATTTATTATGACAGCAGAAAGTGTAGGACTTCATCATTTTACCATAGCAATTGTAATCATTCTTAGAAAGTAATCATTAAAAAATGATTACACAGTCTTTTAATGTCACCTAACTCTTTAAACATAAGGAACTTTTTCTTGACCTGACGTTCTCAGAATCTGTCAACAAAAGGTTTTCTGTATAATAGATTTATGGAGTGAGGTCCAGGTATAATACATACAATTTCAGATTGATGAAGAATTTACGGGTCTCTAAACAACAGAAATTTAAACATAGGGTTCTTCCCTTCTTGGATCAGAACCAGAATATTCAACAGCTTGCAGAAGAAAGTCCATACAGTGTTAAATAGGCACAACATTATTTTATTTGTAAATTATTTATTGATAATTTAATTCCAGACTTAGAAAACTGAATAAACTATGGCCCTTTCCCCACAGTGACCTCTGTACATGTGCTGGGGCTTTTACCAATGGCATGATCACAGTGCAGTAATAAAACAGGGACAATAGCTTTCATTTACTTCTCTGCTTTCTTACAGCAAAGTAGCTTCGCAGCAGGGAGCTCAGCATAGCCTAACAGCCGATATAATTTTCTCACTTCTCAAGCAACAACAACGGCAGTGTAGGCACAGGTGCCAGAAGAAATGCATAAGAATATATAGTTTTGCAGAGGCTTCGGGCTCAGCTGTGCACGGCAGAGGCCCTGGGGCCTCCATTCTAAAGATAAAATATTTCCTGAAAGACTGAAAAGCATCAGCGCGTGATTTTGTTCTTTCAACAATAAGTAAGAATAATACTTACTTTCATATTTTCCTTTTCAAGTTCATAAAAGTATGTAAGCCTTCACACCTGCACAACATTTGCTTTTGGCTTAAGTACAAGCAAATGAAATTTCAAATCAGAGGGTAACTTCTTCCGAATATTTTTCCATACACAAAGACAAGCGATTGAAAGAAAATGGCAATTTAATCCCAAACTTTACCAGCTGGCATCAGACATAACTTCAGATCATTAATTTTGGAACAGCAATACATTTTTAGATTTTGGACAAATTGGATATCTATTCATATCACTGTGAATAACTGATCAACATTTTGCATTATTTAGGAGACAAAGTCACAGCATGAAGTGACAGGAACTGGCACCCACCTGCTGGACAGACAGTTTTTCTATACATTTTATGAAGTAAGCAAACATGCCCTAAGAAACACTGCAAGAATGTAACTGAGAGCTGTTCCTATTTTGTGATAACAAATCATCCAAGTAATTTGAATGAATTCTAAAATCTGCATAGACAAAATGCAAATAATTTTTTTTAAACTATAAATTATTTTCTAAAGTCTTTGGATTCTCTTATTTAGCGATTTCTCCCCTCACAAGGACAGGTTTCACCACACCAAGGGAGAGTCCAAGCATTCCAAAGGTGTTATAATTAAATCCATAGCTTTGTATGAATTGAGAAAGAACAAAGGGAAAATGCCAATGGAAATAAAAAATAAGAAAAAAGTTGACTCGCTCTTCTTTAACTTTAGAAAAGGTCGATATGAAACAAGGATACTGTCAGTCAAGAAGGTGAAATAAATAAAGTGATAAGAACTTTTACAGTATAAGACAGATGCCTCTTGGCAGAAAAATATATTAAAATATTTATGGACAGATCATTCAAAATATAACAAACATTAAATACTGAAATGTGCCACTATGCATGCCAAATAACTAGACTTTTCACCTTAGTGCCATTTTCACTCATTGGAAATCTGATGGGCTACAGATTGTTTTTTTTATTCTTTGATCTAAAAAGTCATAGTAAACATGCAAGTGCCATCTTAATAACCTTGGGAAATTAACAGGTGTTTTTTCTTAATTAAATTTAGTCAATTCTAATTTTCAGCATGCCCTAATGCATAGGGGCCTTATAACTAACACAAACAATTCATACACATGTAAGACCTCCTTCAGGCTGAAGAATCCCAAGCCAGACAGATTATAAACACTTTCACCTTATTTCCTCCGTGATGGGAACAGTACATTTGTGTGTACAAGGACCACTGTGTAGCTACTATGATGTCCCAACACCCTTGAGTTTTTCTGCCAGTGTAAAGCAGCACAATTCAGGGAAGTCCAAGAAGAGGCATCAGCAAGCTCTGCTGTATACTGTATGGGTCATCCCGAAAAGAAACCCATGAGAAACACCTCTAATGGCACATGAGATACAACCTTCCCAGCTTAGAGGAAAACAGATGCACAGGTGACAGAGGAAAAGATCATGGCAAGCCCTGTGAAGAAAGAAAAATTAAGGAATACTACACTCTACACAGGCTGCAAACATACAGCTCTATACTAAAGTTTTCATAAATTAAACCAGATCTCTCATTTCCTAGCAGTCTAAACTCTTAAAGGCTGGAGCCTTCCCAAAGCGCATTTGTTTCATGTGAGTGAAATTATCAGTACCCAGAAAATTGTCAGTATTTGGACACCAACATGTAAGATCTGAAGACCGTGGAGTGAAATGAGGCAAATTACTCCAGGAGGTAGCCAGTGCCTGCTCCGCAGAGAGAGACAACAGGCAGTTACTGCTGATTTCCAAGGCTACGATGAGCACTCTCTTAAAAACTTGTTTCAAATCCACAAGGACCAGAGGTATCCGGTCTACCTAACAGCACCGTACCACCAGAGCCACCTGGCATGTGGGGCACTCCACATTTCAAAGGGTGGTCATTGAGTGAGAAGAAGATACTCTTCCAGTGTTGCCACCTGGCTGAAGAGGAAACGTGGTCTTCAGTGCGGCCAAGAAGGGGTGACAAGAAGAGGTGGTGAGTATAAAATCAAATTCCTACCACTGCTGCCCTCCACCATACAGGATTTTCATTTTTTCTCTATTATCCACATGAAATAATATTATCAACTATCTTATTATCCCTATCCCCTTGGCTTGGGGAAGAGTGGCTGGAAAGCTGCCCGGTGGAAAACGACCTGGGAGTGCTGGTCGGCAGCCGGCTGAACATGAGCTGGCAGTGTGCCCAGGCGGCCAAGAAGGCCAATGGCATCCTGGCCTGTATCAGAAATAGTGTGGCCAGCAGGAGCAGGGAAGTGATTGTGCCCCTGTACTCGGCACTGGTGAGGCCGCACCTCGAATACTCTGTTCAGTTTTGGGCCTCGCACTACAAGAAGGACGTCGAGGTGTTAGAGCGTGTTCAGAGAAGGGCAACGAGGCTGGTGAGGGGTCTAGAGAACAAGTCTTATGAGGAGCGGCTGAGGGAACTGGGGTTGTTTAGCCTGGAGAAAAGGAGGCTGAGGGGAGACCTTATCACTCTCTATAACTACCTGAAAGGAGGTTGTAGTGAGGTGGGTGTCGGTCTCTTCTCCCAAGTAACAAGCAATAGGACGAGAGGAAATGGCCTCAAGTTGC
>NW_008795527.1:4815797-4821852 GCF_000699145.1 Aptenodytes forsteri
TGATCTTAGAGGTCTTTTCCAACCTTTATGATTCTATGGATTCTATGATAAGACAGAGATTTCTGAAAGCTGAGAAAATTAACAGCTAAGACATATAGAGAAAGGAAAGGGAAAAGAGCTAAGTATTAACTAAATGGCTGAGAGATTAAAGGCCCATGTTCTGAGCTATTATACAGTGGATCCAATCCACTACTGGTTAAAATCTCAGGTTCAGGTGTGCCCAAAAGCCTCTAATTCAAGAGCAGACCCTGCCTGATTTAACAGCAGTGGAGATGTCTGATGGTGCTAACAGCTCAAGCGTATAAGGCTACTGAGCATGAAATCTTGGGCAGAAATGAGCAGAAATTATATTCTTCTTCTTGTACAAATACACATACTTCTTGAAGCTACGCAAGCCAAACGCTTCTACGTGATTTGATCAATGTTAACTCAATATTTATGATGGATATCACATGTAACAACTAAAGCCAAAGTTCCTCAAAACTATTATTGCCTAACGGATTACACTTTAGACAAGAAAAGACAAAAACAGTTGTCATATTAATTTCATATCGCCACACTTGTACTGTCATATTGCAATATTTTGTTGTATTGCTTTCATGACATATAAAAAGCCCATGAGTACTGGAAAAGTCATACATCCGCTGAATGACCAAGTGGTATGTAATTTGTAAAGGTCCAAATGCATCTGTTCAGTTTTTCACCTTTTCTCCCTCTCTCACACACACTCTCAAACATATTTGACGCCACTTTGAAAGAACTCTGGTCTTTCAAACCTTCTCTGCTGTTCTCGATGGCACAGTGTGAGATGACCTTTCTTAGTTGGGTTACAGTAAAAGCATCCTGTCTAAAAATTTTTAATTGCAAAATAAAATTTCCAGCGTTAGGAAGCCCCCCAGACACACTGAACTAAAGGAGGAACTAAGCAAAACACGTACAAGCGATGACCTAGACTAGAACCATATTGTTTTGAGAGGTCTACAGCTGGGGGCAATGGGATGGTTACAACACTCCAAATTATTCTGGGGTTTGTGCCCTTTCTCCCCCCTTTTCCTTCTGTCATGGCCGTATCAGGGTTCACTTTGAAGCAGGCCAGCACCAAACCTACATAAGTCATGTAATTCTAGTGAAGTCAGCAGTACGCAGCAAAGGGCCAGTGTTCTGACATCACCACGTACAATTCGCACAAGCTATTTTGCTTATCAGCAACCTAAGGTTATGGTGTTCAAAAGCCAGCATCTCATCTGGGAACTGATGAGAATGGACGACTTCCTCCTTCTCACCAGAACAAATAATAGCAGGAGACTCCACCACTTTCATTAAAATAATACGACCTTATAATCCCACAACTAAATGAGGCTATAATTGATTAATAATGTCATTTTTTACCCTTAATCTGGTTAAAGCTGCACAATAATCTTGGAAGGAATGTTGTATCTATGTAGTCTTCATGGGAAATGCATACCATGAAATGTGGGCATTGTAAAATATAACAGGTAAGAAAATTTAAAAAATGTTTGTGTCACTAAGTCTAGCCCTGTGAATTTTGTAACACAACTGCATCTACAAGTAATTTTAATCTGTAGCCAAATAGCTGTAGTTGGTGTTTTAGGTACTGCTTCAGCCTCCTATCTTAGTTATTTATGCCTCTGCTTTCCACAGCTCTTATTGCTAGAAAAAAGTTCTAACATCTAACCTAAACTTTTCTTTTCTTTGCTTCCGGCTATTATTCCATGCTTCACCATCTTTTGAGAACAAATAATTCCCTTCCTTCATTTATATTGTTACCTTGAAGTTATTTATAGCCTGTGCCCATGTCCCTCGAGCTCTCTCTGTTATAGACTATAAATATAGCTCCCTTAATCCCTCTTCATATGTTTTATCCTCTAGTATTTATATCAGATTTGTAATCTTTATATTTTCTTTTCATTTTAAAGTCTTTGGACCACAACTACAGACAGTATTGCAAATGAGTGGTGAAGCAATAATACTTTGTTAATTTTAAATATGATCTGCTTATACAGTTATAATTGTGAACACGCTAGTCAAAGTTGAATTGCATAACTACTGTCATTGCTTTAATCTCCTGATATTGTTAAAACAAGTTGTTTTGAATTTAAAATTTCTAATGTTTTGTCTGAGCTACAGATTAATCTTACGAAAGATTTAGCAAAATTTATTTTAGCCAAATGAGAGCCATGTATGTAATTTTAAAAGAAGAAAGTGAAAGGGATATTCTTTCCCCGTATGTTCTCTCAGAAACTATATCCTCCGTTAACAGCCACAGCTGAGCCAATTTTTGTTTAAATTTGACCTGTTTTAATCTCACAGACATTTAGGGAACAAATCACGTTTGATGTAAACTGACTTTGTCGGATGCAGTTATGAGCTTTGAATTATAATTGCATGCATATTTTGAGACACAAAAGCATAATAAATTCTTTCCAAGGGTTAACAAAATGGTGACTAAAAAAGGGTCTCGATTTCAGTGGGGCTGTGACACTTGGTACCAGTTAAGGATCTGGTCCACAGACTTATCTGGACTTGCCAAATGTCCTTCACAAGGTGTCTCACAGGAGTTTGTGTCCTGTTCTGGCCTTTACGTGAAGTTACAAGAACTCTATTGCTGATCAGAAACAGTTTTAAAGATAAAAAGCAGAAGGGAAATAAATATTCTTTTTGAATTTAAGAAAAGGTTGATAGTGCAGTGAGGCAACAGTAATTGCTATTTTAATAGAGGTCTGGAAAGAAAATAATGGAAAAAAGATTGATTGGGGTAAAACTACAGATGAAACAAATCTCTTCAGGATATTTCATGGAAGGCTCTGAGGAATGCCAGAGGTCCTCATAAAGCTTTGTGATTGGGAAACAAAATAGAAGAGTTCACTCATTCTTTGTACGTGCACGGTAATTTCTATTGGGAGCAATGAGTGGAATATACCATACTGTGCTTCATTAACCTTAATATAACCTTAAAAACAGATGGCTGTCATTGCAGACAGCTCAGTGACAAGATGTGGTCAATGCAGAGCAAGATTCAAAGATGAAAACAGGAAGTACAGAAAGCAGGATAAAAGTAAGTTTTCATATTCATCAACGAGGCTTTGTCATCAGGAATATTCCAGTTCGGTTATCCTATCTCAAAGGGAGCCATGCCAGAAACAGAAGAAGGCTAATTGGATTTAAGATGATTAAGAGCTTGGAAAGACTTCCATAAGTAGAAGGAGTCTGATTTTCATTTGACTACTATGCTTTTTTAGCATGGAACACATACTGTTTATATCCACCCAAGCATCCATCCATCTATATTGGAATAGGAAAACCATATTATAAATGAGAATTATTTGCATAACTGCAGGCCTTTTGGGGAGTGCAAGCAAGGGTTATGTAACAACAAAGTAGATTTAGTGCTGAAGTGTAAGATTAATCTACACAGCCTTTCCCTTTTGCAGAAAGCAACTACTGTCTTCCGGGTAGACTTTATAATTGCATTCATAATCATGAAGTTCAAACATCTGAACATGTTATCTAAGGAGAAAGCTGAGTTTTCTTCTCTCAACTGAGGTTTTGGACAAGTAGTTAAATACCAAGTCCTGACAGCTGGACACAACACGTTATTTCCTATATAAGTGTTACTAACTAATGCTTCTGGTTTTCCATTCTGTCCCACTGGGGACACAGTCTGTGGCTGTCCCCAGTTCAGACGTACAGACTTTCACAGCAAAGGAACAGCAATGAAAACCTCTTTTCTTTCAGATCTTGCATCTTCTACTTGGGGTGTTACTGTGGAGAGCACGGTCGTTTGGAAAGGTTCTGATCCAAAAAACATCTGCACTTCGTGTCGCCAGGCTCAGCACAGTCCAGTGCCAGCCATTAGAGTCAAATTGCACCTTCAACTTGAAACTGTACTCAGTAAGAAATAAACTGCAAGAACCGTGACGACTATATGGTCCTTTTGACCTGCGTTTGCTAGCATGTCAGCAGCAGTTAAGAGTTATTTTAGGGTTCTGGTTTACATAGGTACTAGTATCAAATGCTTCCCTAAGTAGCAACCAGGGAACAGCATCACACAAAAGAAAATTTTCCTCCTATAACTTGAATTCTACTTATTTCCAGGTTGTCTAGAAAGGATAAGGGCATACCGGAGCTTCTTAGGTTACATAAATAAAGGAGGATAGGAGGGATTACAGTGGGAGAATGTCTGGCAAAATATTTTCTCCACAAAGAGAGGATTAAAAAAAGAATGAAGCAGAAATTGCATGCAAGAGCCACAAAGGCTTTCCTGGAGCAGACTCTTCATGTGGCACCACACCAGAGCTGATACAGTCTGGGGGTGCCGATGGCTACTACTTCCAGTATGTTCAATTTTGGTGCAGGTTGCTGAAGCTGACACAGATATCGTTTTCTACTTAATACGAAACAAAGTAGACTGGTAGGGCATTTTACCTGCGTACTAACAGGTGAAATGTGCCCTATGGATGATGAAAGGTAATTATTGACAGCTTCATAGGGACAGTATTAACATAAATTTTACTTAATGGTAAAGTGCTATGTAGTTAACTGGATTTTAACAAGGTTCTAATTGGGTGTGAAATTTTAGGCTCTGCCCTTCAAATATTGAGAGGAGCGAGGGCTGTATTCTCCGGACACGGAAGATTTCCCAAGCAGCAGTCTGACGTGTATTTGGGGCCACTATATGCCATAGCTAAGTAGACAGAAACTGTTGTGCCTCCCTTCCCCGCTCGTGGCCCCTCCGACTCCGAGGATGACTCCCTTCTGCCGCGCACTGCAGCACACACCTGCAGCAGCACAGGGAGCTGGAGGGCATGTTTTAACCAGGGTCAGTTGTTCACTCCATCAGTCCCAGCGGACACATGAATACCTGTGTCGATACAAGGGATGTGACTGTTCAGTGGAGGAATGAGAGCCCAGAACCAGGGGGAGGATGGGACCGTTGCTCTCCCTTCCCAGCAACGCCAGCTGCCATCTCTACAGCTGTGTACTAAGACCTTACATCTATATAACCAAATACATAGTATTCACAGATAACAAAAAATTAAGAAAAGGGAGAAAGAGGAAAATGAAGAAAGTGATAGTCCAGATTTCTGCACTCACTCCCTTCTTTCTGAATCTACAGGAGAACACTAAAGCCTATTTGGCTGCTAAATGTTTTATAACCTGCCCTGCACCTGGAGCTCCTAGTCACTACCAGAATAGACCTAGCAATAGTATTCCCTAGAGGGAATAACAAAAATGGGTCCTTAAGAATGAGTTCCTGAGGTCTTCAGGAATAAACGTGTGCTGCTGCAGACCTCTGGGCATCTGCAGATGAAGAATGGCAGACAGACAGGTTTACGGGATGCGCGTCCACCTCCTGTGGGCTGCTAAGCCTGCAGGAAGAGGAAAATCACTTTGCCTTAGACACTCATCCAAGCTCACCTGAACTAACTTGTGAAACCCAGCATTCCTAAAATTTTTGTCAAGTTTTAATATAGCCATACCAAAATGTCCCCAGTGAGGGAGGACGGAGTAAGATTGGTGATAAGTCTATGCATATACATCTTCTGTAATTGTATATGCATACCAGTGACAAGTATATATGCATGACCAGTGACCAGAGAGAGGCATTCACTCTTAGACGAGGTTGAGAATTTTAGCCCAAGGGTAATTTTTTTTAAATATTCCCATTTCTAACCATTTATTTTCTGAACAAAATAGCCATGTCAGCATTGGTATCCTTAATCATCCATAGCATCACCATTACTTAATTCAGCTGCATTAGCATTCCTTCTTATTCCTTTGCCTATAGCCCTTTGATGTCATTTGTAATTTCCCTTCTTTCCCTGTAAGTTCTCCAGCTGCCCCATTATCACCCTGTATGCATTGGCACGAGAGGAAAAAAAAACAACCCAGAAAATAAGCACAGAGCTCAGAAAACTGCCTACTAGGCCAAGCAGAAAAGGCAAGATAGGGATGGTGCAAGTGGCAAAGCAATGGGAATTTATTGCAAATCTCTGGTGAGATTGCTCTGCAGTTTTTCAAGGAAAGCTGAGCT
>NW_008795527.1:4821967-4841866 GCF_000699145.1 Aptenodytes forsteri
GGAGTTAGGGGTTGAAATGCAGCAGAATTTGTAGCGTGTCCATAAATAGACTCAGTGTCCTACACCTCTCCCTCTGCCAAACAAATTACTCATTCTCAGGCAAAAAAATAGAAAAATAGTCTGTACAATGGCAAGGGAAATCCCTGAATACTAGCCTACTGTGTGACTACGCAAGTAATACAGTCCCGAGTTGTTTTTTACAACTTTTGTTGATTCTAAAATATTCCTACTTTCCCATGTATTCTTCATTATGGCTCTGGAGGTTTTTTTGACAGAAACTTCTCTCATCTCAGTTGAAGTTGATTGTTTTCATAACTGTTTTCACCTATATTTTTCCACTATTCATGGACAGTTAGAAGTGTACTTCAAACTCCCCTGGTTTCCACCTCCTACATAGTTCTCTTGCATCTTCATTGCCTTCCTCACCCTCCCTCACAACAGCATTTTAACATATGAAGTGCTTGTATAGCTCATCTCTGCACTACTACTCCATTTATAAAATTCTTGCATGTTTTCTTCAAACCTCTTTTCCTCCTGCCAGTCCTTACTTCATACTGCTTGAAGAAACCTAGGTAAGACTTATTATTTCCTATGGAATTCCTTGTATGATAACTATTGCCAATTCTTAAAAGAAACAATAGAGTACAACTTTCTTCTTCTTCTGAAACAGATCTGTAAGAAAAACAGTGACAGCAAATAAAAGGATGCCAACTTTCTGACGTGTGCGTGGGAATGACTGGATCTGTCTTTGGAGCCTGGAACAGTTTTGAGCATATGCACAACACAGGCTGGTGAGCATCTACCGGACTCCTGAGGTAAAGTGCTCTCCTGAATTTAGGTCCCACTAGATTCCAGCAGCTGCTGTGCAAGGATTTTTATGATGAGCATTTTGAGGCATCTAAGTAATTTCTATGTAGTCTTTTAACAATATGTATCTACATGTAAAAGTAGATATGTTAATATAAAGACTCATACTGATGATTTTCCTTTTGCTATTTCTTACACCATTCTGTGCCCCATACTAATTCCATCACTATTCACGTCAGCATGAAATCTCAAAAAATCTAGGTATTTTGTTTTATGTTTCTTGGTGATATTGTAATATGTGTATTCTTTCATTCATTTTAAAACTTCAAGGTCAGACTCAAATTAGAGTATCAAAAACTTGAACAGTCCAGGAGTTTTACTTCTTTTGTATCCATAGGAAAAAGACTTCACAAGCCTTAGGAAAAATACATGTTTTTCAATAGGGGTGTTGATCTAGAGATCAAACAAGTAGATGAAGAGAACTAAGAACTTACTGTCTCTGCAAGAAAAGGAGTTGTGAACAGGTAAATAAAAGGCCATCACTAACATTTTGCTAAACTTAAACAGGAGTGGCAAACACCAAAAAGAGTCTCTATGTAAGATTAGGCACTAACAGTCTGTTTTCCCTACTCCCTCTCATACCGTTACTGTGCAACACCAACAAGGTGGTGGCCTTGGGCACCAAGAAAGAAAAAGGAAACTTGGATTAAGAACAGAACAATTGGGGGAAATTATTAAATTAACATTAAGCTTCCTCATTATTCCATTCCAGACTTCACTGAAATTGAATAGCTGCGGTTCCTCCCTGTGGCATGCATACCTTCAACCACAGGGATCATGAAAGAGAACAATAGTCTTTGATTGTAAAAACATGATTTATATATTTGGCATTTTCAAAGAATTCATTCCGTTCCTTCTCTTGTCTCCCTTTGATGATACTCAGTGTCATTACCAGAAGGAACGTGTTATCATTAGAATAAAGTATCCTGCATTTCAAGCATGTTCGTCCACACAGGGCTTGAATTTTTGGAGCTCTTGTTGTGTTTGTATACTCCACAAGCCAGAAGGAGTTTACAACCGGGAGACACAAAACAAATAAAACAGATGTGTTGGCTATGCTCAGATTATACTAAATGCCAAAGTACCTTTACAGTCATGCACAGAACTGCCAGCCTGACAAAAGGAAATGAGCTGCTTATTATATAATGGCAGAGTGAAACCAGCACCGTATCATTCAACCATGCAAAGGCTTCCACTGATTTTGCAAGCCTTTTTACACCGGCAACATTTTAAAGTAAAACAAATCAGGTGCCCCCTGATTATACCCAGAATATGCATAAAGATAGAAACATGCCATTTATTTAGAGGAGAAAGGTAAAAAAGAAAAGATGGAGTTCATTAGATAATTATAATCCATTAATATTTCACTATTTTATAAATTGCCAGCTTCCTGAGCAACAACTACGGTCAGAGGCTGCACCGACACCCAGCTGAAGATCTGCCACGTCACTATTTTTGCTGCTCTTTACTAAACTGTCACTAAAAGCTTGCTCCTAGTTAAACACATGCAAGCACAAAGATCCCAGTGAACCTCCTTAGGAGAGCACGTGCCTCACTGTGTTTTTGAGTGACAACTCTGCTTTAGGATTCAAGTTTTTCTAGTCGGCAGAAATGTTTGTGAAGCAGCCATAAAGAATGGTTTGCTAAAAATGTGTTCATTTGCTGAAGCTTCCTGTTATGTCTGTGAAAAGCACCTAGATGGCTAACTGAACAGCAGACATCACTTTTATGTAACAAAACTGGAGGGGTCCATTTTGGAGGAACTGTGTGCGTATGTGACATGTTCACACTGAACATGGAGCTTGATGTTGCCAGCCCCTAAAAATAGCACCTGGATATCCTTGTTCTCATCAGCAACCACAACCCCATCTTCTCCGTCGTTCGGTGCATCGATCTGGCACCGCTCTCCCTCCTCCAGAAGAGACAGGAGCAGTGGTACCCTGAGGTACCTCGTTTTAGTAGAAGTGGGAGAGATATAGAGGATGTTTGCATCTGCTGCAAGCACACATTTTAAACAATATCCCTGCCCCTCAGCAGGCAGTTATCATGTTGTTTTGGCAGCAGGAAGGAATCTGTGGTTTTTCTTGAATGTTGCTTTTCTTTATTTAAACTACCAGAAATAAAGCAAAAATGACAGAATGCTCTGTCTATAAATAATCATTCCGGTGTACAGTTATATTAGGAGGTAACTCAGATGGCATGATAACGCCTAACAGGCTAATCTTAGACCTGTAATGCCATAAGATGAAAATATCTAGGCTAAGAATAACTGACCCAGAGGAGTCAGCCTGTTAAAGAGATCCACAGAACAGGGCATTTCAGATTTTCACGTGTTTAACAATAACATCTGCCAATTAGTTTCTCTATAATATTTTGGATTGTACCCACCATATAAAAAACCCACCCACAACAGTAGCTGGGAACGGTTAAAATGCAATGACACCTGAAACCTTCCCTATCATCTATACCAAAACCTGAAATTAATGTATATATACACATACGTTTGCAGGCTATCTATCTATTCTGCTTTCCCACAGCTTTTGCTTTCTCTGTAAAGACTGTGCAGAAGAAGGGATGGGCAGCCGGTACAGAAACAGAGGTCTGATTAAAGCTCTGATAGCAGGAAGAATTACAAGTGTTCCTCATATCCAATGCAAACCTTAATGAACTAAATGCATTCTGTACATAGTGTTACAGGAGGGAAGACTCTGGCTGAAACTGTGTGCTTTTGAGTGCAGTGCAAACCAATAGGTGTTATAAAGCTGAACAGCTGAAATAATAAACGGCTGAAGTAAAAAGCTCTTTTCCAATAAAGTGAGTTAGCTCAACACACCAAAGACAGGCGAGATAGTGTCCTAGTGCCAGTACTAGTGAACCTCTGTATTAAATGCAGTGTTTAATGGTATCAGGAAAGACGCTCAAAGAGGTTTTGAAATTATGTTCTGCATTCTTTTTTTATTACTTTCCACCTTTTGTAGCTCACTATTCTTGTCAATCTTGTACTTTGAAATTCTTATTCCAGGCTTTTCCCACAACCTGTAAATATATCTCCTAATACAAAGTAAGAATGTCAGGTAATCACATGGCTCCAGAAGCTGGGACTTAAAAGAAAAGAAAGAAAAAGCAATGTTACAGCATTAGAGGACACATGAAGTTGTCAACATTGGTCTGTAGTCAATGTCTTCTCAATAACATAAAATAGAAAGAGCAGCTTCGTTTCATTTTACCACATTTTTGTTCAACTGAATTAATAACCAGTGTCTTGTCCAGCATACATTACTGGGCAGAGCCTCTACTCAAAATCAGTGAGATTTTAACTACGTAAGACTTGCAGGTCTGTGTTGCTTGTCTCTTCTCATTGTATTAATTGTTAAGGCTAAGGCCTTACTCTTTCGTAACAATTAATTCAAATACTTCAGCTACTACTATGAAGCACTAGATTTTTTTCTACTTAGCCTTTACGACAGGCATTGAAAAAGCCTCTCCGGCTGCTACCCAGAACTTCCCTGAACTGAATTTTCACACTCAATTTTTTTCATTACTCTGAAGAGAATCACAAAGTAAAAGCTCAGCATATCTATTCTTGCTCTCTCTGAAGAGTTATTGCCTGAGATACCACATATGCAACATTTTGTATCTGTAAGAACTTTACGTTACCCGATTCAGATATGCAAATATGTCAAGTTTTTCATGAATATCAGAGCAAACCTTTAACTGAATTTGCTTTCTACAATCTCTCCACAGGAACAGTTGAGCAGGTGAAGGTTTTGTTTGGCCAGAAAAAAGGGGAGAGCAAACACCAAAGAATTTTCCCTGGAGACAATATAAATGCATGTGTACAAACATGTATACATGGTCATGCGGCCATACGATAGATACAACATATGAGATAAAATTTATACATCGGGGTTTACTGGGGGAAGATAGCTCATGAGGACCCGTCAACCCATGTACAACATGATGCGTGTAGCATTGATTCTGTCATTTATATTCAAGTGACACAGCTTGAATTTCCTGACTGGTGCAGAGAATAAAATACTGCGACTACATTCACTTACTACATTTGTGAAATTGCAGGTGTTTTGCAAGCCTGTAGATAGATGAAGTCAATCAAATTAATCATTCTGAAGCGTTATATTCTCTTTAGAATAGTTTTGCTGTATAGATTCCTGAGCCTGACAGGTATCATCTTCTATTTCACAGAAGGGTTTGCTGATGTAAGCAGGATTGCATAACTTGCTCAGGTCACCTGTCAACTTGGTGACAAGCCAAGGCTTTAAGCTCAAGATCTCCTTGAACTCTTGATTTTTCAACACAACAGCTTTGGGCATGAAGCAGAGGATGCCTTATCCAATAAAAGCCAAGGTGGAATTTAGGCAGGCCAGTGCAAGGCTGTATGTCAAAATACGGCCAGTGAAGCAAACGTAGCAACCTTACCCTTTGGAAAAACAGCACAGTATGTTAAATCACCAGAAGTTAATGAACTCGGCATTACTTCTTAAAGTCCCACATCTACAGATGCCGTGGCTGGGTAGGTTCTTTCTTCTCCTTCACACAACCAACATCTATTTGAGTAATGTAGCCCTGCATTAGTTATTTATGGACTACATTTTAATGAGCGTTCTTACCATGGACTGTGCTGGACCAAATGTTTTTTTTCAAGGACTTATAGTTTATTACTTGTATTGTGGTAAGATAAGAGGCCAGCTGAATGCTAGGGTCTACTGTGGCATTGCACACACATGGAAATTGAGACTTTTTTGGTAAAATAAAAGCAATGGCATAGTTAAATAGTAATTCCAGCTAAATAAGAGGCTTTAGACTCCAGATCTATTTTTTTAAATCATGAAACTAAAATAATTATGGTATCAAATAAGAATACATCAGCATCATTTTCTTAAAGAAAGATGCATAGCACTTACTGCTGCATTTTAGAGCAACAGTACCATATGGGAGAAGCTAGTTCAGTCTTCTCAAGATAGCTGAAACTGCTCTCTGCAGCAAGGTGTAGGTGTCTGCAAATTACACAGCTTCTTGAGTCAGCGCCGATCTAGATTGCTCCATTCATAATTAGACTTTTGATTGGTACCTATCCAGATCATCTCATTCATACTATGATTTACAAGCAGGGATGGATACAGACAGGCAAAGCAGTAATTGAGGGAATACCAGGAGAACTGCTTCACATGACAGAAGTATTTCCTATGCCTGCTATTGTCAGAAATTCCTTAGACAGTTTGCTTTGCAAATACGTATCCATGGGCCATTGAATCTGTCCTCTTTGGGGATGGCTCCAGCCCAGTTTAAAATCAGAGTTGCATAATACATGCCTGTTGCATCTGGAAACTAGCAAACCTAAAAATCCATTGAGTGTTTAAGTTGTGCTTGCTTCAAAGACTTCAAGAATATGAAGGGTGCAAAGTGTAAATGTTCAGGGATCTGCTCTTTTCTTATGTGTAATATGTGCAACTTTTTAACCTGAGCAAAAGTCGCATACAGGTAAGTGAAGATAACTTTAAAGTAAGGACTCTGTGATAAGCAAAATTCAAATGACTGATTCTAGCTACTCCAAATACTAGAGCACATCGTCATACCCTGGCTATTTCTTTCTCCCCTGTATGCAGCATAAAGAGAGACAATACCTGAAAAGTTACCAGGCCTGATCCTGCAAGACCCTGAACTCGAGGGAACTGAAGGTAATCGACAGCAGCACTGTCGATTTGTGGTTTCATGTGACATGAATTAAACTGCAGACTATGTACAATGTCAACTACTTGCAGTCTAGTTGTGTATTTTAAAGGCCAACAGAAACACTGAGGAATATTTTGTGTTCTACAGAATATATATTCAAACATCTTTTACCTGGATAATGTTCTTGACTAAGTTGTTGGGGTTTTTTAAGTCTAAAAACCCCCTCTATTCTACTTGGTACTACAGGGGAAATTGTATCTGTTATGTGGGCCTAATGTAATATCAGATAAAAATCAACTGTTACATGATATTCTTGTCTCCAGTGAAGAAAAGCAGAGCTATAAACTTACAGAAAATTACCTCCCTTTCTTGTGTTTCAAATGAGAAAATTGCTATTACTCAAGCAACATTAGTTGGCAGTTACAAGGTAACATAGTGAGCTAAAAAACAGATTTTCACTTGTGTACAGCTAACTTCAACTTGACATAGTATTAAAAAAAACAACAGGAGGGAGGGGAAGCAGTCGGTCTTATCTCTTTGACCAAAACAAAAGCACTGGACACCTGCTGAGCTGTTCAGGAAAACCAAAGAAAAGCATTAATTCTTGAACAAGACGTCGACACTGTAGATGGCTTTGCAGAACTGTAACACTTTAAGAGAAACTTCTGCTTTTACCCACTGTCTTTGCTACAGCTTGGTTGTTCATATTTGTAAACAAGTCTTTCACCTGATTTCTGTCTTTGACAAAGGAACTGTAATTGGTGATCAACATCTCTTCTAAGAAGTTAGAGAAATAGTAAATTCTTTGAGAGATCCAAAAAGAAACAAGCCAACCCAGCAGCTTTATAAAGGAACAGAAAAATTGCCAATCTTCAAACATTACCAGTTGGAAGTCTCCATTCCCCTTAGGTATTCTCATTATTTTAACCTGCACATAACAGCTTTTCAGGCTCTCGTTCCCTCCTTCAGTCTATAATCATTATGAGGTAGCCTTGGCTTTCTATATTGAAAAACACTAATCATGAAGTTAAGACATCTAAGTCTTTTCTAAAAGGAAAGATATTACCATTTGACACAATCTCTCATGATTTATTTTCATACCTGAAACTATTAGTCTGCTCTAAAATTGTATGTAAGAAAGAAACTCAAGTAAAACTTTAAGTTCTTTTTCTATAAAGCAAGAAAATAAACATTTTTTAAAAACAAACGAACAAACAAACATGGGCTCAACAGGTGTACCAAAACAGGCGATATGTGAAGAGAGCTGTGGCCTACACACATAATTAATCTTAAAACTGAGAAGCACTGCCAAGTTTTGTGAAAGAAAAGGAAAAGGAAAAGGAAAAAAGAAAAAGAAAAAGAAAAAGAAAAAGAAAAAGAAAAAGAAAAAGAAAAAGAAAAAGAAAAAGAAAAAATTAAAAGAAAAAGGAAAAGGAAAAGGAAAAGGAAAAGGAAAGAAAAAGGGGTAAAACTAAGACCAAAGTACATGTAAACAATTCACCCTGCATTCTACATATAGCTCCTCTATAAAGCCAACTTTATGAAAAACAAAGTCAGAAACCTAGGATTAAAAAGATATAAAACAGATAAAAATGTGCCTTAAAAGACAGAGTTTCTGCCCAATAAAAACATAACTGGAATTCACGGAGTTTAGGAGAGAATGCGCAAGAGTAACCTGAAATTTTGACTTTTTTAGCCTGTCTAAATTGACATGTTATCTGAATGGCAACAATTCTTCCAACTTAATTCATCCTCAGTACATCATTTGCAGGTCTCAAACACAGCTAGCAAAGAAACTAGAAAATATAAGGGTAGCTTCAAATACATGAGGAAATGTCCAGCATTCTTTCAGAGCAGCTTTGAAATACCTTCATTAAAAAACACATCCAATTTACATCTCAGTGAGTCACTACATATGACTACCATTGCCAGGTTCCCAAATATTTTTAAAGTAACAAAATAAGCCATGTACATTGAAGACATTTAAAAGTAACACTGTAATGAAAAGAGAAAGGGATTAGTATTAAACTCCCTTTGTATGCAAACTGGAGAAAAGGAAACTCACAGAAAGACCAAATCCTGTTTACAATAGACATATGACTAGAATTGCCTATGAGGGGCTGTAACTGCAGCCTCCTTACAAGGGCTGTCTGAGGAAGCCTCTCTCTGTGAATAAGCCTCTACCACGAGCCCCATTTTGCAACCACGCAACAAACCAAACAAGGAATCCCAAACTAGATTTTGGTTGTGAGCATTTTGCTCTGCCTGGAAAGCAGCAGACTGAAGGAGACAAACTCCCCACAAAAGCAGCAGCTGCTATCTAACATACTATCGTACAGATAATTATTTAACAACAACTTACATAAAGCCCACAAAAATAAAGTCACTTCTTTAAAGGAGGGGTGTTTTCTTGTCGTGCTAGGCTGTATTTTCCCCGTCAGCCACTGAAGTCCGAGGTACGGAGTTGTCTCTTACCTGAGCTGATCATACTGTGCATTCTTTGCTGAGCCAAGAGCTGTTCACGTCCAGAAACCCCATCTGAGGAAAAACACGATTCACTCTCGTAAATTGTCTGCAGCATATTCCAACCAGTCTGCACTTCAGCTACACGAGAGATTCATCACTGCACTTGCACAGGGGCGTCGGGCACGACCCTCTGCGGTCCTACCTCCTCCAGCGAGGGTTGTAAGATAATACGCTTCGGCAATTAGCAATGTTTAAGCATTTGCACAAGTATCTATCGGGAGAGGGAGAAAACCCCAAATCCACTCTCAGCAGCCCCTGCCTGCTGGAAGGGAGCCGTGAGCGCACAGGGGACTGTGCACCGCCGAGTTTGAGCAGTTGCGTTCGGGCAGCCAACGGCAGGTGGAAGAAGAAATGAAGAAATATCTCTGCGCTTCAGGCTTTCTGTCGGGGCGGGGGGGAAACACAGCCTCTTACAAACCATCAAACCGAATAAGCCATCTTTCCAGGGACCGGGAGCCCCCGAGGGTTTAGTCAGAATTACCCCAGCCCAGACCAGTGTTGCTGTCCCCGCGCCCCTCTCCTCTCCCTGCCTGGCTCTCCCCCGGCTGGGCGAAGTTGGCGGGAGCAGCAGCGATAACTCATTTGCATTTGAATCGACACCCGCGTGGCCCAGCGGTGGCAGAAATAGAACAATGGCCGGCCTGAGCCAAAAATAGGTCAAGCATGGCCGGGTGATTGGAGCCTGCATTAATGCGTTTAAAAATACCACAGCAAACACAGCTGTCCAGTCTCTGTCTTTCAAACTGCCGGCTGTCCTCCCTCCCCCCCCCCGCCCCCCGCGCCACTTAACCCCTCCCCCCACCCCCAGCCTGTTTCAGTGGGGAGAAGCCAGGGAGGGAGGAAGGCAAGCAGGGAGTGGGACAGAAACACTCCTCGCCCGGGACTTGCACCCCTCTCCCTCCTTGCCCTCCCCCAGGGAGTATTTTGTGAACAGTGAGCAAAACGCCACGGCCGATGTATCGGTCCTAAAATAACGCCGGGAGGTTTTGCTGGCAATGTGGTTTCTGCCTCGCCCACGCGCAGCCATCCTGCTGTTCTATTTTTGCTGCCCGTTTCTCTGGCTACGCCGCAGTCGGCTTTGGCGGGGGAGCCGGGCTGCTGCCTGCTCCCTGCAGGACCTGCAGCAACCTCAGGAGAGGCAATTTCTGAAGCTAACAGGGCTGGGGGGGAGCAGAAGGTGGGGGCAGATGTTAATGAGGGACTGGGTTTTGTGTGTGCAGTTATAAGCAGCCTTTCCATATTTAGCATGCTTGATATAATTCTTATAGTAAGTTACCAGTTGTGGCACAGCATGTTAGACACAGTTAGCGACTATGCACTCTTTGGTTGACTTGCTAAAATTTGGAGAGGGGCTGAGCAGCGCACACTTATTTTTAGAAGCATTAGGCAATTTGCATGGCGTCTTTCTCAGTTTTACAAGATGATGTGCTTTCAGAAGAGCAGCATTTGACGGTGTATCAGACAACAGCACCATGCTCCTTTGTGTCTTGGCAGGTTTCACACACGCTATGTGAAGTTTATTTTTCATAATGATATTTCAAAAGTTGCGTATCTTGTTTGCTGATTAATATACCTACACGTAGATAAGTTTCATTTCACTGTTACAGATGGTACTTTGCTTCTCTGCGTCCTGATCTGGCTTATAGCACTTGTTACACAGGTGACCAAAACCTGTCACTACCTACATATATGATACAGCAGCCTGATCACTCACCTACCAAAATTACGAGTCCCCTTCCATGTCCCTGCTCTGGGGGAGCAACAATGGCCACAGGGATGTTGATTCCTCACTGTAATCAAGAAGCCAATACAGAGGTCATCTCGGAGCTTTCTAGAAATCCACCAAATTCTCAACTATCTCCAGCACCTTTTGCTAGTGAAGACTCAAGAATCTGCCCAGTACTTGAGGCTCAGTTCTGCCTTTTGGCGAAGGATCATCTGCCTGCTCTTCAGCTAACACAATAGATAGTAGCCAAAGGCAGTATTTTTTTTTTTTAACTTCTCAAAATTGTGTTACCGAAGAAAAGATTCACAATAACAAAGTTCTGTGACGCTCCTGTGACATTTGGATACTCAATGGCACCTGGGAGGCCTGTGGCTCAAGTCTCCTCCATCATCCAAAACCTTTGCTTCTTCCATGTGCCAAATGACCTGGTCCTGCTGACAGTTAGGATCTGTCCCCCGGACAGACGGAGACGGCAGCAGCTGACAACGGGGTTTTCCCTACAGGATCCTCAAGTTAGCACCTATCACTGCTAAACACTCCCCTCTCCTTGCCTTCTGTCTTTCCTACCCCCAATTTTCCCTGGGAGCACTCCTCTCAGGGAAGCTGCAAAGCTCTGCAGACAGCATACACCCAGCTCTGCAAAGGGACAAGGACACGGGCAGTGGCAGCACAGCAACAGGTAGGGTGTTACAGTGCAAGACAGGGGATGAACGTCACACATGTCATTGTACTATTGACAGCTGACAATTTGGTATTGTGAACATTTTTCTCTTGAAAATAAAAATACCCAAATGTTTTGTGGGAAATACGTGGCACTTTGATGGTGCAGGGCAGAAGATGTTTAACACGAGTGCAAGGGAGATCACCAGTAGAAACAGAAATCTTCTCTAACGCAGAAAAAGCTTTTTATAGACAGAAGTAAATAAAAAAGCGGAATTGCTTATGCCCTTGAGCCAACCAGAACATGACCCTGTTTAGTGATTCAGCGCCTCAAAATAATCAAGTCTCGTATTACAGGGAAACACTGGAGGAATAAGTTAAAAACAGGTCAGAACATGGAAAATGCTGGAGGGTGGGATCCTGGTATTAGGTACCCATACGTGTTTATAACTTCGTATATATGCAGCTGCATTTTTACAGATAGCATTCACAGCTCTAACTGACTTCAAATACTTCAGTAACTAAATAAAAGCAAACTATTTTCAAGAGCAGAAAATGTACATTCAGATTTTTAGCTGCAAGTGTTCTTAATTTTGGCGTATGTATTTTAAACTGACAGACGCATAAACTATCTTATGTTAGCTAATTCACAAACCATAATAACTACAGCATTGTACTTTATATTTTAGATTATATATAAAAATTATATCAAAATATTTTACTTATGAAGTCAGCCACCCCAAAGGTAGGATTTTTACAACCTGAATTCTTCCGACTTGCTTCGACAGATTATGGGCCTACTTTGGTACATTCTTAGCTTTAAAACACGTGTGTAAATCCATCCCTTTTCAACATAATATTTAAGTACATGCTCAAATTCTATTGATCGCAATAGAATTTAAACACATAGTTAAACACTTTGCTGAGTCAGCCCAGCCTTTAACTGCACGATCACATGAGTTTAAATAGCTCCTTTAGAGTCCCACAGGGTAAGGATAAAGGGTTCATGCCTGAAGAAAATCTGGTTTTTATTTTTAAAGCTATGGATGTTATAAGGTGACATTTTCATACAGGAACATGAGGGTTTTTGTTCTGTTTTTTCAAATGCATTTCCTAAACTTGGAGAACTTTAATGACGCTGGAGGTAAGAGTAAACTGTTGAAATGATTTAGCGCTGCTGAGGTGACTCTAAATGCAATCAGGAACTTTATAGAAAATGTAAGGCATGTTAGTAGCGCTAAGATCTCATTACAGGAGTTTCACAATGTGTTTCTCTTATTTGCCTTCTGAGCTGCTAAAAACAAATAAATATAAGGAAATTAAATCTGGAAACTGCATTACTGCAACATTAAGACTGAGAAATTAAGCACTCAAATTAGAAAGAGCTAAGATTTCTACTGCATTATTAACTCTGCAACATTATAATTAAGTAGCGCTTTTCTCTTTTTACTTTCCTTGTTAAGTACAAACAGTATATTACTGTTTGTTTTTAGCATATCCCATTTCTCACTCACGTTATTCTGGAGCATAGTCTTCATTAATATTAATAGCTTAGTTTAAACTTTTGCAGTTTTCTTACTTGTAAATATGAATTTGCATAGAATCTTCTGCCATATTGCTCAATTGTATCATATAAATATTACATACAAAATGAAATAAAGAGATGTTCTCTAGTTTCTAGTCGTATGCTTAAATGAGGATACCGCAGTCTTACAGGTGTCCCATTCAACCTTCCTTCAGCCCCTTTTTCATTTGGCAAGTATTCTGTGAAAAAGCATCAAGTAATAACATGCATCAATATCCAACAATGCATAAACAAGTGGGAGCTAAATGAAGGTTGCATGGGTAATACTAAATCTGGCCTATTTCAGTACTCAAGTTCTGAGTTCTAATCTCTGCAGCCTAAAGAGCTCCTAACTATTTTTGTATATCTAATCACCAGGATTAAAAAAAGAAAAAAATTAACTATTGTATAGAACAGATGTTTCTGTAGCCACAGTTCATTAGATACCATTAGTACCATGTGAAACCCAAACATCCAGCATAAATTACTACAGCTTATGCCAGAGGATTAACTAGGTTAACAAACAGCAGAAGACTATTATAACAGAGAAGCAGATGGTTTGGGAGCAGAAAGAAATCAGGGGAGATGCTCAAGTGGTCTGGTTCTGCTCCCGCCTGGAACTAAAGGACCGTATTCCAAACCCCTGGGTGAGTAAAAATGAACCACTTAATCCACGTGCTCTGCTTGGAAAGATGTAGTGCAGGAATGTCTCTGATTAGTTTTCTGTGTAGCAAGCCTTTGGTGTCGCCTGTGCAGAAATACATGTTGCTTTTTCTTTGCAGTGCCATGAACCCACGGGATAGGCATTTTTTCAAGTGAGGAGAAAACTGCGCTTCTTACGTGCTTAAGCTCAATTCAAGCTTCAAAGGAATTTTCTGGGACAAAGAAAGACGTATCTGTAGCTTTAGGGGATTTTGCGACAAACAATGGGAGAATAAAACTCTACCAAGTTTTGAGGATAAGGAGCATTACGCTAGATAAATGTATGGGTCTCTACCATCTCTCATATAACAATACAGAGAGCCTTGCATCTTTCTCATGCAAATTAGCTCAGGGTTTTTGGAACTAGCTGATGACTTATCACTTCTTTTTCCTCTTAAAATATGCCTTTCCGTTCACATAAATAAGTCTACTAGAAATTAAGTCCTAGATTCAGGACAACACCTCAACAACACATACTTGATTATAAGCACAAGGCTTAAGTTAAGCATATGCTTAAGGGCTTCATAAATTCAAAGGTACTTTCCTGAATCACAAAGCTCAAATAATTTAAAAAACCACAGAGAGCTATCAAATAAATAAATAATACTTAGGTTAGGAAATATACAAAATTCAATTATTCTGCTGACACAGTTATTTATCAGGTTGGAACTAAAATCTCCATATTTTGTGGCAAGGCTGAGGTAAATTGCATACAAACAATACAAGCCATGTAGCCAAAAGCAACATCAGATATCGATAAATAAATGCCTCAGACCAGCAAAGCACTTTGCCCCTTTTATGACATTAATGAGGCAAGTAGAGATATGAGCAATATGAGATGTACCGGGTCTTCCATGGTTATGCCCAGCTTTCTTAGAGAGATATCAGTGCATATATGCACTGCATCTGCCATGTCTAGCTCCACGAGACACACCGGGATGGACATACATAAAGGAACCCTAGAGCACATAACCTATGATAGCTTGCGATACGTTACCTGTGATAGCTTGCAATATGTTCAGTGTACTTCAGGCATTTCAAGCTTGTTGTATATCTACTGAGCAGATAAGCTGTACCTCCATACAGAGTTTTGCGCAGGATTTCCTGATGCCGGGTAGTCTGGCAGGTCAGATCAACAGACCTGGATACTGAGCGTTCCTGGACAACAGACTACTAGTCTCTATGGCTGGAGAACCAAGAGGAGCACCATCTCTAGCTTGTAATATATGCCTGGGTTCAAGTGCTTTTTTGGATTTCAGCCAAGAAATGTAGGCCATGCTTGCTGTCTGGAGAACTCCATTGTGAAAACCAATGGCTATGCAAAGGATTTAGGATCACAGCAGAAGACAGCCAACTAAATATGAGCTCCTAGGATTACAGCAGGACCAAAAAGGCTAATAAAATCCTTGGATATATAAACAAGGTTATACTGAGTAACAGTAGTGAGGTGATATGCATATACCAAAGAGAATATTCTTGGGATACTGTAACTTGTTCCAGTATAGATACCTGAAAAAGAATGCTGAAAAACTGAGGATGGATAGACATGCCACAAGCATAAAATAGGTTTGGAAAACCATTGGAAATTGGAAACTGAAAGACCTGAGATACTAAGTATACTGAAGAAGTTCGGGGGTGGCGTGGCACTGTCTATATACACACAGGGCAAGATGTCCAGTGGTGTAGTAAAATGCTCTTTATCTTAAGGAACAAAGCTTTAAGAAAAATCCATCGATTAGAAAAATACAAGCCAGAAGTGGGCACACATTTTAAACATGTTTTAACCACTGCAGCAACTTACAAATGAGCTTTACATCAATAGTGGCCGTGTCTCTGGAAAGAAAGCTCTAACATTTCTATAGGGCAAACTTAAGGCAGGTTTTGTTGTAGGACTCCAAGTTAGACAGGTCAGACCTGGTGATCATGGGGGTACCTCCAAAGCTACTAAGAACTAGTGAGAATTATTGCTTAACTGATAGGAATAATAAGAACTAAATAGAATAATTATTCCTACATCAAAAATAGTTTTCTTCTTTTAAACCACCCTCTCCTGAAAAGCAGAGGTCTGTTTTTTGGTTTTTTTTTAAATCCAAAATATGTTTATTTTCCTATGAGATTTGATAATTTTTACAAGAGTAGCACAATGGAGAACACTGTAAACATCTTGGGGAAAAAGTCTTTGTGAAAAAAAAAAACCCAACCCCACAAAGTGTTTGCTTTGCTTTTCTATTCAAAGCTGCCCTTTTAAGTAAAATAATTGGATCTCAAAAGCAGGGTCTTTCTAAATCCAAGCTTGGATTCATGGAGGGACAAGGTGGCTTTATATAACATGCTACAACCAAACTATAAAGCTATAGTAGATTTATAGTAGATTTATAGTAGATAGATACCCATGTAGATTGGGACAACAATTGCTCTTTTAAATTTTGAAGCAAGTAAGATGTTTTCTTAAATATCAAACAATATATACAGTTAGAGAACTGCCACTACATGGCATTGGAAGCTTGGCCAAGAAAAAACATTTTACATAAAGCTCTAAAAAGGGCCTTCTTTAATGTGTGGGCCAAGGAACGGACCTGAGATGCCAGGCCACGTGCTGGGCTGTGGGCACATGCCAGTCTCTCCTGCTGCACTGCCTGCTGGAATCTCCTTCCTCTCCCAGCTCCTCCACCCCTCACTGGGGAGCATTCAAGCACATGGAGAAACAGCATTACATGCACAAACATGCCTCTGAGAGCAGTAATAAACTGACCACTACTGTGCTATGAAAAGGTCACATCTCATGCCGGTCAATAATGTTGTTATGAAACCAGACGAAAGCCTCCTGGTTAGCTGGACCAGGATGGAAGCAAAGTTCAGTCCCGGTCCTCTCCTGTTTTTATCAAAATGTTTCAGTGAACCCAGATCCAGTTTGCATCTAACTTTCTTTCTTGTCTTGAACTCTGATAAGGAACAGATCCGCAATCCAAAATGTTATCGAAACACCAGCTTGGGAGCTGGTTTTACTGTGCCGGTGAATTTGGGGCAATGCTAAAAGGATGAAGCTGTGACTTCAGTGGGTGAACCGTAATTATTTTGCCCGACTTCAGCAGAACCAGGATTTCTCCCAAGCAGCAATATGATCTAAACTTTCCTTGTGGAAGCAACAAATTTATAGACTGCAAAAGAGAAAAAAAAATCAAAATACAATTGAAAGCAAGGTTTCATAATTCTGAAAGGAAAATTACAACACATTTCAAGTAAATATAACCTCTCCCTTTAACTAAGTAAACCACCTTGAAAATCTTAATGCAGCTACTTACTGTAACTGACAATACCTTTACAATATACTGCCAAAATGTGTCACAAACTGGACTTTTGTAAATACAGGCATCCAGCTGGTATTCCTAAGGCCAGAATCGGCACCAAGAAGGTTTTTATCCATACTTCAAGCTCATTTAGCCAAATCATGCAACCTTTGGTTTGCTAGGCAGTCTGTCCCATAGAAGGGATGAAACAAATGGAGAGGGAGGCTACAGCAAGTGCCCGGCAAAGTCACACCTCAGCAGGCAGATGTGGGCAGCTGCAGCTGCTGCTTCCACCCGTCCCTCGTCTGCCCCATCTCTGGCTCTTAGTAGCAAGAGGCAAGTGCTCAAGCTCTCTAGGACAAAGGGGCAACGCTGGTCTCAAGCCCCACAGTTTTCTGGAAGGAGAACTGTTCACAAAAAACCTGCAAAATCATTCTGAGCCTCAAACCACTATGCAATGGCTAAAAAAATGCACAGGACAAAATTGATAATTTGCATTGAAAGCATGGGAAACCAGGAAGAACACACATTGAATCCATGTTCAGACAACACTCCCATTCTAATCAACTCTAATCAGGTATATTTATATCTTACAAAGAGTCTGGGAGGGGAAAGCTCTTCTATTCACTTCAATCCAAAGAGCTGGTGGGAAAGGGCAGTCCAAAATTAATTAATAAGGAAAAGTAACTCGCAAATGCTGGAATCCCAATGACACAAGCAGAGATGACAGACTATTTTAGATGAGCTTAAGCTTCTGAGCGGTCAACATGTAGGATCAAACTTGGGCTCAGGGCCTGTTCTAAAAATAGCATAGCTCTATGGCAGTCATCTATGCACTTCATATTCTGTCAATTGGTAGTCGAGAGAACAGGATGGCAGGACAGGTGATAATGGCAGGAAAACAAAACCTTTCAGTCAACAAATCACAGGTTCTACACCATCATAAGTCAAGTCTCATGTAAGTCATCAGTCATGGATGGACTGGCCTGTGTACATTATGATTGCACTTCATTTCCAGCCCCTTCCCCCGCTTGTTAAAGCAGTTGCCAATGAAATAAACTGCTAAAAACATTTCCCTGAGGTTTGGAATATATTTTTTCATTTTAAATCTGAAATTAATGCAATTAAAGTGTTATCATTAGTCTATGAAAAATTGAGTGTGTTTTCAGCAGCCCACAAAATAATGCTGTACACAGGCTAAGTGGCAGTTCTGGCTAAAAGTAACCAGTGACGAAAGCTAGACTGTTCAAGGGAGCAGGTATCACCCGTGGACTGTGTCCACAGAAATGAATAAATAAATCACAACCTAGATTATCTTAAACCTTAATTGTATTCTCCATCTCCTCTCCTTTACCTCTGCCAGAATTCCAGCATAAAAGTAAAGCTAAAAAGGTAGAGATAGAAAACTTGGACAAATAAAAAGTGCACAAACGGTTCGCAAATGGTTTTTTGCCATGACTAAGGAAGCTTTCTGTCTCAGAAGACAAAAGATAACTAGAGCTATGAGTCTGGTTTTGTGTTATCTGATAAAGGGGTGCAGCAAAATTGGGCACCGCCTTAACTAGAAATAGATGCACTCTAATAATAAGGCTGAAAAAAACCCACATAAGTAAATTACCAGGGTGATGAAACAGGCTTAAGTTTGATCAAGCTCTATTTTTTCTTTTTAATTGCCAGTAAGAATGCTTCTAAAAATAGCATCCTCATGCTTTACAATATTAATTTGCTTACTATTCTAAACAAAAGCTTGTCTCCATTTTTGGACTATACATAAATGTGACAACTTTACATTTAAGGAGTAATTTACTTGAAGTAACACAGCAGAGCTGGTTTTATTTAGACAACTTCAAAGAAAATGCTACTGTAAGCTATCTAATCACAGCATTCTCTTTCGATCACTATTTACAGGCATACAAAGTGTATTTCCCTTAGAGATCTTAATCGTGTAAGTCGTGTGTGTGTGTATAAAAATATAAACAGATAAACAATGCACTTTCAGCTACTGATGTCACACACTGCAGTTGAAATACTAAAGTGCACATACATTAATGTAAACAAAAAAATAAAGCTGAGAGGTACATAAGCAAGTGTCTAGCTTAAAACATGTGATGATCGAGTATTTTATTGACTTGGGTCCTAAATCATCACATTCAGTTTTGCTCATTTAATGTCCTCTCAGATGCAGCAGAGAGCCTCCAGCAATTCAGAGAGGCAGTATGCTATTCTGGGACCCATCAGAAAACGAATGAGTTGAGAAGTTGAGCAACTAACTATATTTGCAAGGGGAAATCTCCAAGGCATACCTACCAACAAGAATTTCAGGCTAGAAATACACTAGGATGGTTGCCAACAGAAATATTTCATCAGTCAGTCTTTTACAGTACTGTGGCTCCCATCTCATTTTTTGCCAAGTTATTTAGCACTGCAGACACCAGCAACCAACAAGTTTGGTAACTGCTTTCATTTCTCACACTCTTTTTCTGGCACTCAGCTGCTTTGTGATACTTCATCCTCTGATCCAAAGACCATAAGCTTGCCACAGGATTCTAAGGGGGTCTGTGTGTACTGTTGCGGTGCAAGGAAAGAAAGAAGGTATAGAGATGGTCAGTAGACCCTTAGTGGCTACATATCTGCTACAGTGACCTGCAGCTGTGGAGGGCTGGACTGAATGGTAACTCCTTCAGCCATTTCTTCTGAAGTGGCATTGGGAAATACTGTCTTTCTAGGCAGTGCATGAATCCGAGGACAGCCATTTCTCCAGCATAAATGCTCCTATTTAGGACATGTGCCCTAAATAAGACCGTGTCCTAAATAAGACCATGTGTACTTGTGGTGGGTTGACCCTGGCTGGACGCCAGGTGCCCACCCAAGCCCTT
>NW_008795527.1:4842668-4850080 GCF_000699145.1 Aptenodytes forsteri
CCCTTCTTAAATATGTTATCACAGAGGCGCTACCACCGTTGCTGATGGGCTCAGCCTTGACCAGTGGCGGGTCCGTCTTGGAGCCAGCTGGCATTGGCTCTATTGGACACAGGGGAAGCTTCTAGCAGCTTCCCACAGAAGCCACCCCTGTAGCCCCCCTGCTACCGAAACCTTGCCACGCAAACCCAATACAGTAATAAACAACACATTTATGGAACATCTAAATCAAACCAGCTACTGCAGCAGTCTTGGCACTGCTGCACTGCTGATCAGTAGAATGATGTCTGCCTGGATGGGATGCAGAGGCTTCACTGGCAAGACCATGTTAAGGAGTTCCCTATGTGCTCCCGCTCCTCTCCTGTCCTTGTTCAGCATGGCAAGGTTTTACGTGTATTTATTCATTCATTCTAAAGGAAATCAGATCAGTTTTCCAATGCAGCTCAAAAAGCACAATCAACAAAAGCAAGACCCCAAAAGCACAAGCAAGCAAAGCAAGAACTTTTTATCATCATGAGGTCCTCTGCCTCATCAAGCCACAAGCACAGTGACAGGAGTTCAAAGTAATCCTGACAGTGCTATACTACCCCAGAACTCTATTCACCAGTGGCATGACAGGTATTGAAGAGGACTTGCATCTTGAAGAGACTGATAAAACACAGAAAATCTATACGGCCAAGCCAATACATATAATCAACATAATTGACTACCCAAACTAGCCAACATCATTTAAAGATATGAACAAAGTTAACAGCAGATGTATTTTGAACACTAAGGGAAAAGAAAAGTCTTAGAATTCCATAAACAAAGGTTTTTTTAAAAACTCAAGTTTCTAACAATTTGTAGTCATGATGGTATACATCTAAATTGCATTAGTTAAATAAACAATTAAGGTCTCCTTTGAAAAGGAGAACAGTATTCTTCAATTAGTTTCTATACAATACAAACTCTGCATTTTCTGATGATGCAGAAAATGGAATATTGGGTTAAGTAACTTCTACAAGACTTTGGCTGATGCCTTTACTTTTCATAAAATTTCAGACTAAATTTAGGCTACCTTAAGACTTAGACTAGCTAACAGACTCTGTTTCCTCCACATCTTTCAATGCTCATGTGTAAAACTCCCCCACCAGTGCAAAATTTTCCTGTCCTAGAGGAGGCAGCAATTGGAGCGTGCCATTTGTGCACTGAGAGAGCAAAGGGACATTCCCAACTCTGCTGACATCACAGGAGAGGCTGATAAACAATCCATGTCATTTGGCCACCCCATTTGATAAGCTTTACATTTATTTTTGTCATCTGTGCAAGAGAAAAATGATACACAGTAAGGCTTGTTATATGTTATTCTGCTCGACACACAGACTTGAAGAGAACTAATTTTGACCATCGTTACAATTAATAATACAGTTTTCAAATTTTCATTTTGGAGACAAGATATGATAATATCCTATCCAATCTGAAAGAGGATTGAATCCTTGTCCTCTTGGAAAGTACAGCGTCATTACATGATTTCACATACAACAGAGAAAACCAGACTGAGCACATCTCGTGCCATTCACTGTCATGCAGAGCCAATAATCTATTTCTGACTCACACGGGTGGCCTGTTCCCATACTTGACAAGGTAACATTTGTCCCTCTACCTGAAGCAATGTAATTCTTCACTGGCAGAAAGTGAGACCTGCAGCAGTCTTAGTCTGGCAGTACCAAGAAGGAAATTTGCATTTCATTCACATACAGAAAGGAAATACCTGCTAGATAGATACAAAACCCTAGTGGACTTTTTTGATTGGTTTTGGTTTTGGTTTTTTTTTCTTTTTTGCTTATAGGTTTCTACTTTTCTTATGGTAACACTGAAAAACATCATGTGAAGTTTTTTACACCCATGTAGTCATCATATATTTCTTAAAAGTGCCTGTGAGGGACAATTAATGAATGTTTAAAAAAAAAGAAAAAAGATGGACTAGTTGGTTGTTAGGGCACTTAGGATTTAGCACTCTAGAGCTGAAGTCGCTGACCACAGATTTCCAGTGATCAGAGACACCATAACACTCTGTGTTCCAGGTCCCCATCTGTCAAATGGGAATAAACAGCAGTATATTTCACTTTATTATTTAGAGGACAAGTGCTTTAAGGATGCTCAAGCATTGTGGAAGCGGAGAACATACACTTTCTTTAGGCCAAAATATTTTTGCCAAACTACTACTACAGTGCACAGTCAGCTAGGAACTGGTAATCTGCATCGTTCCACAGGGAACTGACAACGTTCTGATTACTATCCATGATTGTCGATGCTTTTTAAAGCCTGTATTATTTCAGATAGCTGATTATTACCAAAATAAAATTGCATGTGTTTTCCCCAAACCACAAGAGTAGCTGGTTATTCCTCAAAAGTTAGAGACAAGCACAAAAAGCCTGTGCTTTCTTTCGTATTTCAAAAGCTTTTTGTTTTTACCTGTGTTCCCTTAACTTGTCCTTCTCTTCAGAACATTTTATGTAGTTCTGTAAACAGAAAATTGCCACTTGCAGAAAAACACGGCTAAAAAAAGTTTCTTATGTCTCTCTCTGGGTTCCCAGGCTTACAACTTAAGAGATATTTCCATTCACAAGGAGAAACAAGACAGCTTAGCAACAGTTGTGGTAAGCAGTGAATCTCACTCATGTAGGCACTAAATGCTTGATGTTAAAGAAAAAAATTGTCTACTTTAGTTCAAGATAATGCACTAAAAATGAAACCTAAAACCCAAACGCAAGCCTTTGGGCAAATATTTTTGTCTTTGAATCTGTTGTACGTTGATGAATTAATGAGATCGACTGAAGGACTTTTTTCCCCATTCAGCTGAAGCTGTAGTCATACACACCTGCTCCCTTTATTTCATCTCCAGCACAGACCTGGCATGGTCAGTTAGTTTTCAGTCTATTTTTGGTATGAGGATATTTGAACAATGATTGACCATGATAAACTGCTTCAGCTCTAGTCAACATTAAACTAGACAGTCCTCTTTATACCCTTCCCATAAGTCTCGAAACCTCACTTGCAAATAGGGTTAAATATTTCTGTATGATTTTCCTTTTTAAACTGACCAGAAGAACAGTCTTTGTATTGTTGTGGGGCCCATGTTTATCAATGTCATCCTTTCCTTCTTCATTTACTACTCCCACCAAAAAGGATGGTGTTTTCCAAGAAAAAATTAGCAACTGATGACCATTTTTTCTACGTCTTTCCTTTCTTGCTGTTAGTCTCTTCAGTTATTGCAGACACACGACTGTCTGTCCTGCTCTCCTCCTTTAACTCTATCCTTCGTTCACTACTGAAATGTTGACTCCCTCCATGCTTCACTTACTAAAATCTCAGACAAAACACACTTCTGAGGTTTCTCCCATGCTAGTCTCTTGTTTGTGAAGAAGACTCCAAATACCTGGCTGTTCTTCCACTAGCTGGCTTAAAACTCTCCTCTGTAGGTCAATACAAGGAATTGAGCTCCTTTGCTCAGAAAACCACTGACATTACCAGGCAATATGGTTCTTCCATATCTGAATAGGTATGGAGATTATACATACAGACAAGATATTTCTATCCAGGCTGAAAAGATTATTTGAAAGAGGCCTTGTTGTTGGGATGATGACCATAAAGTGCCCCCCTCCATCAAATAAAAGATGTGGTTGTGGCTTCGTACTATAATGTTTCTCCCCCTGCCATTGCTACTTTCCTGTTCTTCCAGGGGCTTGGAGACCCTCCACAGACTCACCGACAGCCTGCTTCTGCAAGAAAAACTCTTCCACTGACCTGCTACCAACTAAGAAAACATCCCGCTATCATTAGAAGTCATATTTATTCCAAACCCATTAATTCAGACTTCATTTCACAGGGTTTTAACTGCCATAATCTCTGCTGAATGTTGAACTCAAAAAGCAGAAGCAAAGCACTCCTCAAAGAACAGCTCGGGTCAAACATCTATCAGGTCTCCCATTCTTTTCATGCATAAATAAATGCCTCTCTCTTTTACTCTTTTTTCCCTTGCATTTGCCTTCTATAGTTTCTACAGAGTGCTCCACAATCTCTCCTCCCAGAAGCTTCTGATCACTAATTCTCTGTTTTAATCTTCTGTCTATATTTATCACTACATTTCACAACTTGGTCTCTTACTCTTTGATAATTTAATAGACATTGTACCCTGCAATTTCTTTATTCTTATTACCAGCCCAAACATTCTTCATCACATACAATTCAGAACGTGTTCCTTACCACTTGTTTTCTTATTGTACTTGCAAACTTTCATCTTTCCTCTCTCTATAGAGATGCTGCAGAAATTGTTTTCTCAACTACTGAAATTCTTCCTTTGAGTCCTCAAATTCAAAGAAAACTTCAAACACAGCCAATTTTATCACGTCTCATTCCATTTTTCTTGAGAGGACAATGGTGATTATAGCATTCAGGAATCATCCCACATCATGTTTTAAGTTTCGTTGCTGCTAACATTGTGTCTCTTTCCTCCTGGAAATGCCTAGTTCTTTAAAAGCCAACGAAAGGGGAGAGACCTCTCCTGTTTTGCCACCTATTCAAATAACAGAGGCAACTCTTGATTTCAACATTTTCACGTTATAAATTGGTGCAATACCAATGCATACCCAAGTGAAAGGGGAAGCATCCAAAAAGTGTCATTTCCTTTTGATTATAAAAACTCATCATGTCAAAACTGATGTAAGGACACTGACAACATACTATGAGACTTGTATACTTAATATTCATCATTTGTAATCATCTCTCCAGAGCCAGTTTTATCCTTTGTTATATGGAAAACAGAGAGGTATAAAGCCCTATTTTTGGCCAACATGAAACAAAGGTAGGCTTTTTATTCCATGAGAGAAAACACTTTTCCCACAGTGCACAGAAAGGGAGTTGCATTCTGAATAGAAAAGGAGGAGGAGTGGGGAGGTGGTTGCAGAAGAGGGATAGTTACTATGCAACTTGGAAGCCTGCTAGAAAAACAAACACAGCAAAATGGCAGTTTGGGAAAAAATACACTGTTTATCAGTCTGAGACTGACCAAGATACAACGACTTAAAAACATATGTTCAAGTCACCAAACAGGACGAGCTTGCAAAGTATACAGCAAAGCTTTGCGAATATGTCTAGGATCTATTTAAAAAAAAAAAAAAAATTCAAGATATCCAAATTTCTAGTATTTCTTCAGCTCTCTATGGATACTTTCCTATGCCTGGCTTAAAACATGCTCAAGGCAAGCAAATAAACCTGGCATACAGTAACACTCTTCATTTAGCCAGTTCAGCATATTTTCTGACTATCACCAGGATAGTGTCTGCAAATTCACTACCACCCTTTCACTATTCCTCTCCTTCCCCTCAGTCTGCATCATGCTGTGCAGACCACATACATTTCAGTCATGTGTGTCCTGCCTTGACGGTCTTACGTGCTAAATCTGATAAGGTTCTACTAAAATATCTTCTGGCCCTCCAGAAGAGGGCCATGAAAATGATCAGGGGGATGGAACACCTCTCCTATGAAGAAAGGCTGAGAGAGTTGGGGTTGTTCAGCCTAGAGAAGAGAAGGCTCTGGGGAGACCTTATTGCAGCCTATCAGTACTTAAAGGGGGCTTATAAAAAAAGATGGCGGCAGACTTTTTAGCAGGGTCTGTTGCGACAGGACAAGGGGGAATGGCTTTAAACCAAAGGGGGGTAGATTTAGGCTAGATCTAAGGAAGGAATTTTTTACACTGAGGGTGGTGAAACACTGGCACAGGTTGCCCAGAGAGGTGGTGGATGCCCCATCCCTGGAAACATTCCAGGTCAGGTTGGACGGGGCTCTGAGCAACCTGATCTAGTTGAAGATGTCCCTGCCCACGGCAGGGGGGTTGGACTAGATGACCTTTAGAGGTCCCTTCCAACCCGAACTGTTCTATGATTCTATGATTCTACTAAATCCTTACACTTTCATTTCAAAAGTGTGTTCTCATAGAGGGGGCACTTCATATTTTTTACTTTAAGAACAATGCACACGGATGGTGCTACAGAAACAATAGGAGACTTTATTTTGAAGCACTTTACAGCCTTGTGCTTACACTCACATAGGACTGAACGGAGCTCACAAAATTCATCATCTAAGCATCTGCAAGACTGGCACCAGTCCTCCTTTATTAGTTGAATATTGATAAATATCATCAATCATTATGCCAAACAGTAGAAAGCTAAGATACTCAAAGAGAAGTTATAACAGCAGCACACAAATTTTAAAAAAAGCTCATCTGAGTGACTCAGTCTGTTTTCATGATAAAACAGACTTTCTAGAAGTAACAATAACAAAAGGGAGTGAGGTCTATCATTCTAGCAAGACATTCAACCCTGGTGTTTACAGGTGCTTTATACCAACTAAGCAAAAAATAGCAAAGAAATTACTAGGTTATATAAAAAGAAAAGTTTAAAATAACCATTGTGAGCTAATGTTAGAGGTATGCAATGAACTAGGTTAGGTCACACCTACAACTTATTATTGCCTTCAGCTCTGAGATCTCCTTTATGAGCTCTACAAATACACTAGTAGAGCTGTTGAGAAGAGCATCATCAGTAAACCTTGTATCAAGCCAGCTGTTTCCTTTTTTTCTGTATTTGATAAATATTAATAAATATTATGTCAATTTTCCACACCATCCTTATTTTAAGAAAATCCTGACAGTTCAGTTGCAAAAGTTCCTGGATCGCTTTATAATTTCTTATTTATATGAGACTGAGAAGACAGCAGTCCAGCAAAATCACCTCCTAGAGGTTTCCTTTGTAGCTTTATATTAAATACATGGCTAAAGATATGACTGTTGCTGTCCTAACCCCTTCCTCACAAACATGGTCACATCATGTCACAAAAGATGGTGTCACATCTAAAATTAGAAACAAATCTCAACTGTGATGATTTTAACAGTAAGCCTAACCTTGAGAAATGCTAAGCACTTTCCAAGAGGTACAGGAAAATGGATTCGAGGGTTCTTGGCAACACACAGATTTTGTTGCAGAATAGCAAATCAAAAGACAACAGTAAAATGGGGGGAAAAAAAAACCAAGAAAAAAAGAAATAGAGATAGGTTTAGAATAGGTACTGCAGGAAAACAGAGTAGAAAGTGGCAGGGTTAGTGCTATCCATTTATATATAATACTTGGGGAATGTTTTTCTGAAGACTAACGGCCTCTTAATTTTTAAAGTTCAATTCAAAATCTAAGCCAGTGGCTGACAAGACTAAACCTGCTTCAAATTATATTAAGCCCTGCAGGTTTGTGGGCCATTTGACCCACAGAAAAAATAATGACATTGCATATTAAAGATAAGCCTTAAATGACCTTATTTACTTCAGTATACCACCTGACAGGATCGGTGAGATCACTAGCTATTTCAAAATTACCCCAGAGCAC